>NW_026782800.1:10000-597500 GCF_031769215.1 Ylistrum balloti | reverse complement strand
GTATGTATGTATGTATGTATGTATGTATGTATGTATGTATGTATGTATGTATGTATGTATGTATGTATGTATGTATGTGTATGTATGTATGTATGTATGTATGTATGTATGTATGATGTATGTATATGTGCGTGCGTGCGTGCGTGTGTATGTATGTATGTATGTATGTATGATGTATGTATATGTGCGTGCGTGCGTATGTATGTATGTATGTATGTATGTATGTATGTATGTATGTATGTATGTATGTATGTATGTATGTATGTATGTATGTATGTAATCACTGATGTGCTAACAATATGTAACACTTTGTATTTGTAACAATGTATCTAAAAATTGACCTCCTGTAGCACACTTACGGTGTGTCTGGAGAGATTAATAAACTTGTAAACTAGCTCATTTCATTGGGGTTTTTTTTATTTTTATTTTTTTGAATTTTTTAAAGCCAGTCATTTTTCGTGATTCTAATTGACTCCTTCCATATTTGCCGTTTGAAAAATTTAGAACGCTAGTTGTTGTGTCGCCATATAGGCGGCGATGTCCGCGCATAGGTTTTTTTTTTTCGCAAGAACTTGAGTTCTCCATGAATTCAAACTTCATACAGTGGTTCCTTAACAAACAGGCTTGCTTGGGATTATTTTAGGTCAAAAGGTCAAAGGTATCGTATGCGATAAAAAGCAAGGCTATATATAATGAAAACAAACGAATTAGTACGAAGTCCTTTACACAACAACAAAAGAAGCTATATAAGCATTTAAGTTTGTATTGCGTTTACGTTGGTATGAACGCAAGTGGATGCTGACATAGCGTAGTATCAGGCAGAAGGCTTTTATCTTGGGTCTTCGTGGATCAAAATGCAGTTCCTGTAACCTTTACACCTCCAAAATTATGTCATATTATGGCACAATTCCCGTCACCTAGAATACATTTACTACTGCTTTGTTTGAATTCATATTGTTTCTTTACATTTAAGATGTCCAAATGCTATTAAGGTCCAGTTTCACTTCTGTAAAAATCTAAAGCAGCTTACAACTTTATGACTTTAAATACTGGTAGACGTCATAATATTTTGTTTTTGTTATCAATTTTATCTGCTTCATTAAGCCTAATTTACTTTCAAATTAAACTTTTCTCTAGACATTACGATCCCCATTTTTTGTTTGTTTTTGTTTTTTTTTTGTTTGTGTTTTTTTGTTTTTTTTTTTTTTTTTTTTTTTTTGTTTTTTCGGTTTTTTTGTTTTTGTTTTTTTTTTTTTGTTTTTGAAGATGACCATGCAGATTTCCACACGGCAATTTTACATAATATGAAAGTTTATATAGGAGAATAACTAAACATGCTTACATTTACATTAGATTGTCCATGTTTTCCCTGCAATTTGCCCACAAAATCGCCGCTGTCTCAGTGTCGACTATTCGAATTGGAAATCGGCCTAATATTACGCACACAAAGAAACAAAGATTTTTTTTTCTTTTGAAAACCTGCTCATGCAGATACTAGAAAAAATACTCAAGCTGGGATGTTTTTTTGTAGTGCAAGCATGCGTACAGCTTACAAAGTTTCAAACCCGATGTTATTAGATCAAATTGCTATTTTTTCTTATATGCCGATGCACCTTGAGAAATGCAAAAGGCATATCAGCCGATAATTATTTCAGCTTGACCTCGTCTTATTTGTGTCATAAAATTAATACTCTGTTTGCTATATAAAATTCTTTATGAACGAAATGGATGCACGTTTTAAAATATTACATTGACAGCATATTGTGGCGGTTGTCGACCGAAATAAAAAAAAATAGGGCAGTACATGTAACTCGGTAAGTAGCCATTAGGCTTGCATCGACCTCCACGCTTCTCCACGTTTCTCCGTGAAGCGTGGAGTCGTGGTGGAGAGCTCCACGGTGTAACGTGGAGTGTTGATTTCCTCCACGCTAGAGCACCCCACGGTGGATGGTGGAGAACGATCCTATGAGGGTGAATTGTAGATGTATTTGAGGGGATTCTTAAACGAGTTCGTGACGCGAACAAATAATAGATGCGGCAGGAAGCACGGAACATGTGGTACGGAAAGAGATAAGACAGGGCAGTAGATACATGTATAGCAATAGATGTATCGTCGTTACGAAGTAACTCTCTTAAATATAAGAAAAAAGCTGCGACACCCTGTTTGTATCAGTCATGTATATGTCACTGGTCATTCTAGTGGTCACAGTTTTCACAGGTAAGTGACCTTTACCATTTACTGGTCATTCTAGTGGTCACAGTTTACACAAGCATTCCAGACCCTGGTCACAGTTTACGCATGTCATTTCCATCGTTTACATGTAACATTTACTTATCTATACAGGTAGCATTTACTTATCTATACAGGTAACATTTACTTATCTATACAGGTAACATTACTTATCTATACAGGTAGCATTTACTTATCTATACAGGTAACATTACTTATCTATACAGGTTACATTACGTATCAATACAGGTAATATTACGTATGTATACAGGTAACATTATATATCAATACAGGTAACATTTACGTATCTATACAGTTAACATTTACGTATCAATACAGGTAATATTATGTATCAATACAAGTAACATAACGTTTCAATACAGGTAACATTGACATATCAATACAGGTAACATTACGCATCTATACAGGTAAACTTATGTATCAATACAGGTAACATAAATAAATACTTGTCTCTGATAATTATTTGGTAATTGCTAATTATCATGATAATTGTAGTAATAACAATTAGGTGTTCTCACTGGTCTTGATATTGTACGTGTGAATCCCCTGTACCTCGGCAGCTAAAATTGTATTTGTGTTTGTATAGTGCTAACACAAAACTAAAATACACTTCAGGACAAGTTGTATTACCGGATACCTGATCTATCTATGGCCTCGCCCACTGTTGGCGAAGTGTCTACGTTTATGTAATGCAATACATTGTATCGTGTGTTAGAGACAGTGAGGCAAGGGACCACTAAGCCATACGACGTGCAGACGTGTTTATGACAGTCTGCTCTTATCCACAATGTACTCGCTGCACTGTAGAGATTCTGTCTTTATCCCTATATGTACACCTGTAAATATAAATCCTTATTTCTGTATACAGCTTTTGAAGTACACATATTAGTCTCCTCGTCCTTTTCACTATTTATTTCGAATTTATTTATCAAATGCATGAGCTCACTGCGCGAGTCCAAAATAAATAACGACAATGCTAATTATCACAAAACTTCTGCAATGAGCTGAAAGGTAGTATGAACTTTGTAAAAACCACTGACAGATCAATGGGCGGTGGAAATGCTTCTTTAACAGTGTATGGTTGTTGATAACAGGCATAATTTAATCAAACTACAACTTAAATGATTTCTCTAGCAATGCAAATCGAGTATAGCAGTCTACGTACCATATCTTGTGTAAAATATCATATATTGTGTGATACGTATCAAATATTGTGTGATACGTCACACGACTTGTGATCAGTTAACTAGCAAACTAGGGAGCGAGTCACGTCAATGCTCACATAACTACCTGTCAGGAGATTTAAACTGGTATTGTTTCTGATATTTTTTCCAGTTTCTGGACAGTCCATTACCTTAACAGGGACAAGTACTTTGCAAACACCAGCATCAGAACTGAAAATTACTTGTCAACCAAGCCCAGTTGGTATAAACGATGTCAATAGTATTAGGATAAGGAAAAATACCAGCACTACAGATTATACAACAATAGTGTCTGTTACCTATGATAAACCCTCGGCATTATCATTATTATCGTGGGGTACAACAGGTCATCAGAACAGGCAAGGGGTGACAGTGACGGGAAATGTGGACTCTGTGTCTGGTGCTCAGCTCGTATTAACTATAGCAGCTAATTGGACGACATGTAACGATGGTGGAGCCTATCAATGTATAATGGGAGTCACTCTGACAGGTGGTAGTGGTGGGGTCACTACTGATGATAAATATGTCACTGCTAAAGGTATGTACTTGGTCATCTTATGTAACAAAATTTTCTAAGTAAAAACAAAACTGACTCAGAAATACCATGAGGAACAACAGAGTCTCTTCAAAGTTATTTTGCAGCCTGGAATTAAAGCTTGATAATATAGTTTTATGCTAAAAAACCAATCTATTTAAATGATAGGAATAATTTTATTGTAATGTTAAGTATGATAAAGACTTATTCATTATATTCTTTCAGTTTTATTGATCGTTGCTCTGTAAGATATTGATGATCAAATTTAAACCTATAATAGGAGTTTGGACACAAAAAATTGTACCATTATGTTGTAACGTTGTATGAACGTATGATGGTTCATTGTATTACAGAAAGTCCCACCTATACCAACTCTCTGTCTGTGACACCATTACCCAATGTGAACAGTAATTACTATTCTGTTGGAACTATGATGACATTCTCCTGTACCGGAACGGTTGGCACTGACAAACAGAGACACACCTGGTGTTACAAGCGAGCCAGTGACAGCTCATATACGGTAACCATTGTTTAATAGAAAGTGATATGTAAATGTTCTTTCACTACGCAACAGTAAACTTGACTGTGAGTTATCTGGATATTTGTAAATATAAAGTCACTTCGCAAAAGTAAACTGGACTATGAGCAATCTGGATATCTATTATCATAACTTGTGAAATAGTTTGGTCATAAAAAAATCCAATTTTAACTCTGTTTAATAGGAGCTCTGTTTATTCTGTAATTGGGCTGTATCTAAGTTCCATGCTTTCTATACACTAGTAAATCTAATCCAGGCAAAGCAGCGTCAGATACATTCTAGATTTATCAAATAATTGGATAAAGAATTGGAGAAGAAGGATGGATTCACATCGTTTTGCTAATGTTGAAGGATCTGTCAACAACTGTTGACATTGGAGATGAAACTTAAAATTTTTGAGTGAAAGTGTTATGTTGTTTTCTGGTTTCCAGGGTTACCCGACCGCATCACATATAAATCAGAATGATGATGGTTTGATCAAGGAGAACTGTAATTACAAGCGTACCAGTACACTTACCTACAACGTCACTTCTGCCGATTCCAATACCACGTTTATGTGTGAACCGTACACTGGAACTGTGTGTGGCTCTAATCCAGCGCAGCTGAAGTCTTATTATTCGATCAGAAATTGTAAGAATTAAATGATATTGAGAAAATCATAATTGACAAAAATGGTAAAGATATTTATTCGCCATGATGATAAAATAAAGGACATTGCTTAGAGACAATTGACAAGAGGTCATCTTTGGGTTAGAGGCAGAACTCAAAACTATATCAGGGATTAGATCATTAGAATTTTCCAATAAAATGTGTTACATTACCACCTTTTTTCAGAAATATATAGTAAATATGATGTTATTTTTCCTCAAATATATTTCCAACAGCGACATCTGTGTTAGCTTCTATTCAAAACAAGGTTAGGAAATGATAAAATGATAAGAAATAAATACCTTTCTGAAGTAGACCTGATATTGTAATGACAAGTATTGCATTGATCTGAAACATTTCGTTATCTAATCCGTTTTGAAAGCTGTCCACAGAATAATCGTGTCTTGTACTCTAATTCTGAACATTATTGCTATTGTATATTTAACTATATATTCTAGGTCGGGGATAGCTAGCTATGGTAGTGCAACGTTCGTATGTGTATGTGTTATATACTGACATGGTCACATTAAACAGTCGGTTCTGTTAGCGTTTAATTTGCCAATATGACCTGGAACCGTAACTGCATTCTGATATTATATTTTATTTAAACACTTAAGTTTACCTTGTTCAATTACTAATATACAATGTCTCTTTGATATTTTGCACAGATATTTCTTCATCAACGACAACTGTATATTTTCAAAACACAGGTAAGACATTAAAAACAGTAAGTAAATAGCCATAGTGTTTTCACGACGGCAGACATTATACCGATGATCAGAAAACTTAACCTCAACATGTTTCTAGTATACAAATCTTCTGAAGACTTCTTCGAATGGTAATATATACTACGTGTATATCCAACCTATATTCTGATTATCATTGTTTAGTTGAGGAGTTGTCGTTACTGTACATGGAAATCTGGAAGAATATTCGCCACTGTCTTTTGTAAATCATATAGTAATGGTTCATCTTCTAAACAGATAACGTCGGATCTTGGATTGTCGCCGGTATTTCCATTGCTGTTAACGCATCTCTCGTCGTTTGTGTTGTTTGTCTCTGGCTGAAAGTACGAAAATACAAAGGTAAGGACTACCTTTTTATATCTATGATGTAAAGATGTAAAAATATCAGATAATATATATAAGACATACAATTTTTAATATATAAATTTAGAATTAGACACAGCAGGGTCAAACAATGAATCTAACTGCATCGTTCATCTGTTTCGTCCTTGTAGGACTCGTCAATGATGGTGAGGTCCTAGTAGCCTATTTGGCGACTAAGGAAAATCCAAAGTGGTTAAAAGAAAAGTCAAAATCTATACAAGGAGGCGAAGAACCCTCGTAATTAAGTAAATAATGTAAATTTCATATTTCAGACAAATTTAAAACTGAGTCAAGAACATGTGTATATTCTGAACCGTGTCACTCTACGAAAGCAGTTAAATGTGGCTTACCGTATATACGCGCCTATAAGCCGGATTTTCTGGAGTAAATTTATGACCTCCGAGGAGGGGTCCGGCTTATAGGCGAGTCATTGACCGTGAGCAAAAAATCACACCATAATTTTCCAAAAATGTTCCGTGCGGGAATGTGTATACATAGTACTTACGGCAATTACGAAGAACAAAAGATCAATCAAGGCAGACCGATGGTCAATTAGCATGGTGTAAACGAGGTGGGTAGCACGTGCACAATGATTTGATAGATATTAATGACACCATGCCGCGTTGTCCTGATTGGTCCGTTTTCAACATTACACACCTACCAGAACTTCCTTAAGTTCCTGGTTGGACACGTATGCAGGTAGGGCGTGGAAATGAATTGTGATTGATCTGTGCGTTTGATCGAAGGACTGACGATCGAACTGTATAATCTTCCATGTTTATAAACACAAGAACTTGAAAAAATGTAATGACATTTTATTGAAATACCGTTATGTCTTTATATATATTGAGAGCAGAAACGATCTTTTAACATTAAATTTTAACTGACTTGGCACTCTCCATCTCCACGATCATGACAAACACGTATCGGTACATGATCTCATTTCTGAAATAAAAATACCTACGGTAGATTTCCAACAAAATTTTATTCACGATCATTTAACTTTACTTCCAGAAAGTTTCACTCGATTTTTTGCCGGAGCATTTTTTGATGCCGTCTTATAGGCAGGGTCAATATTAAATTCCAAAATTTTAACCCAAAAACGTACCTCCGGCTTATAGGCGAATCGACTTATAGACAAGTATATACGGTATATGTTAGGGCAGAACTCGGGGACTTCAAGTCGATCAGCAGTGTCTACCACCTGCCATCTCAAAGATTGAACCTTGAATAGCACCTTCTGATATTTCATATTTAGATACAGTAGAGTCAGACAATTTATGAAACTGTGTCAAAAAGCTGTATCGTCCTTCTAGGACTCATTGGTGATGCTAAGGGTCTAAAATTCAACCACTAGGGGGTGAGTGAGGAAAATCTAAATTGATAAATCGAAATAAGGATGTACATAAGTTCCATAATTCAATAAATGTTATCATGATCATATATTTGATAAATACAGACGGGCGTCACATACATATGTATATTCTGATCGTGTAAATATTTGAATTAATTAAAACGTAGCATGCAGGTTTAACATTGAGACTAATAAAGAAAACGTTTTTATATAATTCATATATCTCTACACTATCACTATCTTCGTGTTTTTCACGTGACAAATTATATACATATTATGTTCATATTTGTATATAAATGTGCTTTTACGTGACAATTTATATAAATATTGTGTTAATATTTGTGATTAACACGTGCTTTTACGTGACAAATTATATACCTCTTGTGTTAATATTTGTTATTAACACGTGTTTTTACGTGATAAATTATATACATCTTGTGTTGATATTTGTTATGAACACGTGCTTTTACGTGATAAATTATATACCTCTTGTGTTAATATTTGTTATAAACACGTGTTTTTACGTGATAAATTATATACATCTTGTGTTGATATTTGTAATGAACACGTGCTTTTACGTGACAAATTATATAAATATTGTGTTAATATTTGCTATTAACACGTGCTTTAACGTGACAAATTATATACATTTTGTGTTGATATTTGTGGTTAACACGTGGTTAACGTGACAAATGATATACATCTTGTGTTGATATTTTTTATTAACAGAGCTTTTACACCAACAAGTGGACTACGAGGTGGTCAATAAGTAAGTATATAATCGATTTTGTACGGAGAATCAGTTAACAAACTGGGAAATACGCGATTTCTTAGTAAACGGTTGTATTAAATAAACACAAAAATTGATAAGGTTGCATCTCTCAACTATGTTATCCTTCTGGTACTCGTCAGTGAGGGGTGAGCCGAATGTTTGAGTTTTACTGTGTGAAATTACTATTTGCTGAAATCAATGCCAAGTTATTGATGCGAAGGCAGGGTTTGGGTTGGATGTGTTGTGTGCTGGTGGATAGGGGGTGAGGAGATGCACTTATTGACCCCATATTTCAATTGCTTTTATGATTTGCATTGGTGGATTATTTCGAAGTAATGTCATTCGAATGTCAATATAATGAAAAAGCTAACAAACACATATCGCCTTGCTAATCAGTAAATTAAAACGTAAATGATATTATCTCTTCTTTTTACAACAGGGGATCTCAAAACGGAAATGAACATGTGTATAATATTCCTGAACATTACGAAATACCAAGCATATAGACAGAGGTCCTAGTGTAGGATACCTGTTTTATAACACCCTAGCTGTATGTATCGATGTGGTACCATTAACGTTTCTAGTTTTCATAACGGAAGTTTTAGTTCAATCGAGGAATCAGATTAAGCATATATTGTCTGATCGATTACTAAGAACAAAACATTTTAGCAAAAATATCGAGGAAACTTTGAAAACATTAAGAAAGGAATGCATCATGTTGTCCTTCTGGTACTCGTCAGTGAAACTTGGGGCCAAATGTTAGTGTTTAATTGTGGGAAAACACTACAATTTGATGACATCTATGCCAAGTTATTGATGGAGGACGATGATATAAGGTGTTTCGGACAGCTTTCTAATTCATCGGCGACATACACAATGTAAACCTTCGGCAATCATTGACTACCAAGTAGTCGTGAAAATGGTGAAATTTTGAAACGGTTATAGAACATAACCTGAGACATGTAAACATCGACATACTTAAAAGTTAGATAAGGATTGTGTCCATGTACTGGTTTGTAGAGCGAGGGAGCAGTAACAAAGGACGCCCCGAGGAATCTAGACGCTTAAAACATTTAAGGGTATCGAATTATTCATGCTAATGTTAATTGATCATGTAATATACAACTGTATAATTAAACGCGTGTATGTTTTCGGATTAGATAGTGTCATGTTAAGATAGATGTTTTACTATCATATTGAGACAGATGTATACTATCATATTAAGACGGATTTGTATTATCATATTACGATACAAGTATTTAATCATATTAAGATAGATGTATACTATCATATTAAAATAGATGTATAACATCATATTAAGATAGATGTGTTTGATCATATTTAGATATATGTATAACATATCAAGACAGATGTGTACAATCATATTAAGATAGATGTATACTATCCTATTAAGACAGATTTGTACTATCATATTAAGATAGATGTATAGCATCATATTAGACAGATATGTACAATCATATTAAGATAGATGCATACTATCATATTAAGACAGATTTGTAGTATCATAATACTATACAAGTATTTAATCATATTAAGATAGATGTATACTATCATATTAAGATAGATGTATAACATCATAGTAAGACAGATGTATAGCTTCGTTGTTCAAGTAACATACCAGCTCATGTGATAATTCGTCTCTACTTTCTTTATTCATCATCACTGATTCCATAAGCAGAAAAGATTAACTGAGGACAAAAATTAAACATACGAAGTTTCTTGTATCAATCGATAAAATTGGTTTCAAACATAATAAAGTATTCTTGCTTTAGAATAATAAAATCATAATACTCCAGATACACTGAAATTACCCTACATCAAAATTACCAAATGCTTATACATATGCACTACTGTACCCGATACACAAATCATGACACAATCGTTTACAAATCTAAAAATAGAACGAAACACCTAAATCAACATCAGAACAATTAAAAAGGATATCTCAAGATACAAGCATTTAAATCGACATACTTGCATCATATTTGCCATAATTTGTTTGCTGGTATCGTCATATGAGTCAAATTGCGTATAGCTAGAGAACGTGTTTCGCTGCAAGTCAAGTATGGCCGCGCCAAGGTCAAAAGATCACAATAAAGTCGAAACCAAACCGGGGTAACAAAACATCCGGATTAGTAAGGTCCATTACACCAGCCCCTAAATTTTATCTTACCTAGATGAAATTTACTCAAAGGAATGGACATAAGTAAATACAGATAAGGATAACCAATGAACAATCAAATGTCAAAAATACATATAATGTCAAGTCCGTCCCACTTATGCCACCACGTAAAATAGAGTTAGGTTTCAACAGTCAGACTCAAGAAGTAGACACAGCTTGGATATCGGACACGTCAAAGTAGTTGAAGCAGTCTTTACTTTAACGACACGAACAACTTTATTGGAGTCTTGTTCAACGTCGACGATTCTCCCAAGACTCCAACAATTTCGCGGAGTATTGTCAGCTACGAGAACCAGATCTCCTATTTTGATGTTACGTTCCACACGAAACCACTTTTGTCTTTGTTGGAGAAGAGGTAAGTATTCTTTGGTCCATCTATTCCAAAATATATCCGCCAGATATTGTATTTGTCTCCATCTTCGGCGAACATAATTGTCGGTATATTAAAATGTTCCGGGTGGAAACAATTCCCCAGGCCGCAGTAATAGAATATGGTTCGGGGTAAGTGCTTCTAAATCGTTAGGACCGTCGGGTAATTCGGTAAGTGGTCTTCCGTTTAATATCGATTCCACTTCACAAAACAAAGTATGAAGGCCCTCATTGTCCAAATACACTATTTGTTGATGCATCACACCGTAGAGCACTTTGCGCACGATTAGTCGCTCCCAGATTCCCCCAAAGTGCGAGGCCGAGGGAGGATTAAATTCCCAATGAATGTCCGTTTGCATAAGATTGTCACGGATGTGATCAGTATTCCACGTTTCGATGGATGCTCGCATTTCCTTTTCCGCGCCAACAAAATTGGTCCCGTTATCCGACCTGATGAAGTTCGGTTTCCCGCGTCTAGAAATAAACCTTCTTATGACATTGATACAGGAATCGGTATCCAAAGACGACGCAACTTCAAGATGGACGGCTCTAGAAACCAAGCAGGTAAATATAACACCATACCGCTTTATCAAACATCTTCCGCGTTTCATTTCGAAAGGTCCGAAGTAATCCATACCAACTTCTGAAAAGGGCGATTGATCGGATCTTAGTCTCTCTTTAGGAAGATCTGACATATTCTGTTTCTGTAGAGGGGCTTGATATTTCCAACATAAGACGCACTTGGATGTCACTGATTTCACTAAGTCGGAAGCCCCTAGTATCCAATATTTCTGTCGGACGATAGACAGGATGGTGTTCTTGCCTAGATGGCCATTGGATTTGTGCACACCTGCTACGATCAGTATTGCGATCCTCGAGTTTTTGGGCAAGATGATCAGGTGTTTCGCTTCATACGTCATATTGGATCTATCCAATCTTCCTCCTACCTTCATAATTCCATCGTCCAGCATCGGATCTAGTTTAACTAGTTTTGACGAGAGCTTGACTAGTTTGCTGGGTGAGCGAATATCCGATAACTCCTTCGAAAAGGCTTCTCGCTGCTCACGTTTGATGAGAAATTTCTCAGCATTGTTTGTTAGTTCGATTGAAGTTAATCTAGATTTGCTAACACGAGTCACAACTTCTTTTTCAATCTCCACCAATCAGAAACATCTTGTGTCAACTTCGTGATTGGATCATCCGTCAAAGTATGTAGTAAGGCAGAAAACACTGTCTCCTTCACCTCTGGGTCATCTGACAAATTGTCTTCCACGACAGAAGACTCGGAGATTGTAGGCCATTCTCCCTCACATTTCCAGAGAAATTCCGGTCCTTTGAACCATTCATCATGGCCAATGAATTTGTCAACCCTGTGGATTCCCCTAGATGCACAATCCGCAGGATTCTGTTTAGAGCTAACACAGTTCCAGTCTTGTACAGAGGTTGCCTCGTGAATAACCGCTAGCCTATTTGCAACAAATGTATGGAACCGCATTTTCGTATTGGCAATGTATTTCAACACTGACGTGCTGTCAGTCCAGAAATATTTCGGTCTATTTGCATGTCTAGCTGTTCAGACACTAGTTTGGCGAGTTTGACAGCTACGTTCGCGGCAGTAAGTTCCATCCTAGTAATAGTTATTACTTTAAGAGGGGCAACTCTACTCTTTCCTAATACAAATGTGCAATAGATCTCTCCGTCTTGATTTCGTAGTCGCAAGTAGATGGCTATTCCTGTGCCAAGTTCGCTGGCATCAGAGAAGAAGCAATGTAATTGGCACGAAGTTATTTCGCCAAAGCCTTTTGGTTTGTAGCATCTGTTAATTCTGGCATGCTCCAGTTCAAGAACTTGAGACAACCACTTTTTCGTCATGTAACCTTTATTGAGGCACCCGAAGCAAAGCCCCTTCGTTTTAAGGTGAGTATATCTCTCTGTTAGGCTCCTGGCGATAAAAGACTTGCACAACTCTAATTTATGTGCACCATCACAAAATGAACATCTCATGCCA
The DNA here is from genome assembly GCF_031769215.1 of Ylistrum balloti. Classification (NCBI taxonomy): domain Eukaryota; kingdom Metazoa; phylum Mollusca; class Bivalvia; order Pectinida; family Pectinidae; genus Ylistrum; species Ylistrum balloti. The sequence continues at coordinate 584,511 of NW_026782800.1, read as the reverse complement.
CATGCACGGTGTCAAAGGTTGTTGCATTTGATGAGCTCGGTTCATTCACTATCCCACTGATGTTGGCGGAAGCTCCAGTAGGTCTACTCGAGTAACGATTTTTTGTCGTTCCGCTTATCGCAGCTGTTCCATAGGTTGGATCATTGGCTTTCTTTGATTCCTTCTGAGGAACGAAGTAAAGACTGCAAACTGGACGCTTTTCTTGTTTTCCTTGTTTTGTACTACTATATTTCTCCAGCGATCATGCATATATACTGGAAGCTTCGATAACAAACGTTTGATATTCTCCGAGAAGTCTAGCACTGAACTACTATTTATGCTAGAGGCCGCATTTTCACATTCTGCGAGAAAAAGCGAAAATTCATCCAGCGATTTGGCATCCTTTATCGGTGGCCATTCTAAAGCCTATTTCACAAATGCGGATACTATGACGTCATTATCACCATAACGTTCCTCTAGAGTTTTCATTGCTGACATATAAGCGACCGCATCAGGTAAGTGACCGAAACCAGAAACAACTTTATTAGCTTCTCCAGAGGTCAATTGTTCCAGGTAATTCATCCTTTCAGAATCTGTCTCGGTATTTTGAATTGACGAAGGAATCTATGGTATTCCATAGGGTTGCCATCAAATTTACTTATTTCTGGCGTTGGCTTTCGTAAGTATTTGACAATATTTTGCACAACGTTTGCAGTGTCATTCGCATCATTTTGAGAAACGCCATTCACATTTGAGACAGTTCCGGGCTGCGGTACAAATAGTGTGCTAATATCATCACTGGGCTTCCGTAGATTTCCATCTGACCCAGCAGGCTTCAATAGATTGTTGTCAGCACCGACAGGCTGCCGTAGAAAGTCATTCGAGTGTTCGTCAGTTTCTGTTTGCACTCGATCTGCACTTTGTAGATGATTCGATTCGAAAGTCGGTTTAAAAGAAGGCGCATACGGATTTAGATAACCAGCTACACTACCTTCAACTGAAATTCCTTCCATCTGTTCGTATTTCTTTAGTATTGCAGTTTTTGCTGTCGAAATTTCTAAATCGGTATTAACTTCAAGTTCTTCTTCTTGAAATTTTGATGTTAATCTGGCCATTTCAAGTTTACGCCTTTTTGCCATATTTCGTTTATTAGCACTGAGAGTCGCGATTGTTTGTTCTTCTATTATGCGTTCAGCCCTGACTGTTTCGAGACTTGAAGATGTCTTTTGCGATACGTGACTTTTTGCTTTAGTCTGTTTAACTTCTTTAGGGTCATGACTAAGAAAGTAACTCTCTTTCTCTCCTTTCATGTTTCTAAGGAACACATCATATTGCTCATGTTGGGTATCAAAATCGTCCCTTTCATCTTCAGACAAGTTAGGGAAAATTTCAGAATGGGTCACCATAAAATGTTCAAGCTCCTTAAGCCACTCGTGATATTTATTTCTTATAATACTTAACGTTATTTTACTACTTATCATTTCTTTAATCTGGCTTCCTTGATGTTTAAGTGCTTTAGATGTTTTCTTGTACATATCCATTTTATACGATAGTCCCTTTTCTGTTATCGTATAGCTACAGAACGTTTTTCGCTGCAAGTCAAGTATGGCCGCGCCCAGGTCAAAAGATCACAATAAAGTCGAAACCAAACCGGTAATAAAACATCCGGATTAGTAAGGTCCATTACAAGATGTATTCTTTCATATTAACAAAGTATGACGTTTGTTACTATTGTGCTATAGCAGTAATACATGAATATGAATTTAATATTGTAAAGCAAAGTCGTGAACCTAACCTATATTATGTATAATACTTTTTGATAAATTGAAGATTAACATCATAAGGGACATATATCAAGTTACCATTATTGTGATATTTTAAAGTAACCTCACATAGGACAGAAGTTAGGTGATCAATATAGTCATATTCTTGTCAAAACGTCACAAAGAAAATACGTTGTGTTGCCATTCATACTGTAGAGTGACGTCATAAACGACAATTGCGAAGTGATCACTAATATCATAATGTAAAGTGACGTCATAAAGACAGACGTGATATTGATCTGATATTCACCAGTGTGTCTCTTTATGATCTTTAGTGTACAGCTGAAACATAAATGTTATTGAAACTTTTATCACATTTTGGTTTGGATTAAGGTATATTCAACAATTAAGTATGAATTTCGCTTTGATTTTTCTAAATAAGTGACCTTAATGATAACGAAAAATTTGGGAAAACGATATGGAAAGGAGGGGGGGGGGGAGGGAGGGAGGGAAGTGGGGTTGTTGCAAGACTTGTAAGACAATTTAGTAAATGGTCAATTATCACTCTTTTAAATTCATCAAGTCTGGAGTTCAATGTGTCAATATAGCCTTTTTCAAACTCCCGATACCCTATTTTGCACGGCCGCATCGCTAGTACGTTTAGTATTCTTATACATTAAGAGAGTTTTAGCAATATTTATACAGGATATTGCTACAGAATAACTTGGGTTATCAAAGGAACAATTATCTGTTATGTATTTGTTTCAAGATGCGAGATGTCTTCCTTCAATCTTTGCTTTTTGCATTTTACTTTAGACAGACCCCGTGAACCTTTTTCTAAATACCGGAAGTGACGTTGTCCATGTTTGCTCTCTGTAACAGTGGTTGCGAAAACTTTTTATTCAATACAAAGATGTCCAGTTATACTAACACCCAGTATGTAACATAATTTTGTAATGCTATAAGCGGCTATGTAATTGTTGTGTATTACGTAAGCGGCAATAAACCACTTCCGGTTGGTCAGCCATGAGTTGTGTGGTATGTTATTTTACACAGTAAAGGGGGCAGGTCAACAGAAACATGGAATGGTTATATCACATAAACATAGACCCATAATTACATAAATGTTGTGTAGTGTTTCCATCATTAATATATAAACCATGGCCAGGGTGATGCATTCCTTGTATGACAATAGATAAAAAAAAGTCTGGTGTGCGATAGGTATTTTATTTTTGTACAAAACATGTTACCTAACACTATAATATGATAACATATGTCTACAAAACAAGTTACAGTTGCAGTTACAGTCTGCTCTAAGACGGCTTTGTATGTTGTCACCTTCATTTTACCTTAAACAACCTCTCAACATTGAATTGAAAAAGATTGACTTTCGTCAGCCATTTGGCTTCATCTTGAAAGTTCTCTGAATGTGAAAAGGTATGCAACCCTTACCAATTTGATCCATCGCAACCAAAAGAACAATGTTTATACTTAGAACCATGGAAACGGCAACGAGGGTCATCTGTTTCGTGTATGATTTACACACGCTCCTGAAATCTATTATTAATTATTATTAATTAATGTAGATCAATCCAAGTAATTGACTTCGGGTCGTTACTTTATTTTATTACCCACCAAACAGTAATGAAATCATTTACAAATCAATTCCCTAGAGAAGCAGGTTGATGAAGACTACGGTGAGAATTTTATTCTCAATGAAAGTGGTAAAAAATCTTTGTGAAATATGACGTAGGAAGTGATCGATGATAATGTACCTAATGACCCCGGTTCATTGACATGGCTTAATTTTTGACAACGTGACATTATTATGATTGACTCAGAATCACATGGCGGGTGCCGTCTGTGAAATCCGGAATAACTTACCTTATTTTTCTTGTTTCATTGTTAAGGTTTTTTTTTTTTTTTTTTTCTTTTTTTGTCTATCTATTCCCAATTTCATCGAGTTTGTAGAATAGAAGTTCTTACAAAAAAGAACACACCGAGTTTGTAGTAAAAAAAAATCGAGTTTATCTCATTTTGAACTATGTAACTACTGACTCCTCGTTAATTTCATGATATAAACGAGAGACGTAAATATTGCCACAGATATATATCTAAAGGCCTAGTCGTCCTCTTCTTCCTCCACTGTCTACGTAGTAGGTATTTCATCAGTTTCAGGCATGTTGTATACATGCTCATCCTTGTCTGGAAATCTACGATGTCAAAAGAAAGTGGGGCGTTAATATCTATCACAAATATACGTACATTATAGAATACTCATATACATTTCATGTCAATACTTATTTAGCTTATTCTTAAATCAATACACTATACTGATGAAGATATGTTTGATGTATATACTTCTATTTATGTACAATTCTGTAACTATGGACGTTTTTGTTTATGTCATAGATTGTGTACTTACCTATTCACCATCTCGTAGTCTAAACGTTCATGTAAAAGTTCTGTTAATAAAAAGAAACGTTAAAAATATCAATATCATGTGACATGTTTGCATTTACAGAGAATAAAAAGAATAAAGCCAAGGTGCTTTTAAGTGTATCCATACACGTCGCATATTGTTTAGAGATGAAACCAAACAAATTATGGGATAGTTATGATAATCTATCATTAAGTTCGATTTAATATCCTAAAAGAATTATGCACCAACACGAGCACGTTATATCAAGGAGATTATGCCATATTCTGCATGGATTCATAGTTTGGCATTAGAACATCGAGGTCGGTCCAACGCTATATTCCTATTAAATGTTGTCCATGTTTTACTCGATTATTTTTGTACATAGTGTAACGCCTCAAAAAAATCTGAAGGACGCTTATTCTTCCGGAACCTGGGTTTATTCTCCTTGTACATTTTTAGGAGATTGCAATCTTTCTCTTGTCGATGTTTTGCCCTTGTTTTATTGAATTCTACTTTGGATTATAATTATGTCGACATGTTGTTATTTTTTCGTTGTCTTCCAACTACTGTTATTATTTGATGCTTACGTAAACAATATGCATAATTATACGATATCAGTGCAAATGCTGAAAAATACTTCTGAATTGTTGTACATTGTGTATATCAATGTAATGAATTAATACAAATAAATAAAATAGCAAAATATAAACAAAATGTTCCAGAATTCATTCATACCGCGAATACTCTGTAAAAAAATGTTATCGTGGGGTTCAATTTTCGTTGATTTCGAAACGAAATTCGTGGTAGCGAAATAAATTGTCCTTGATTAAACTGATGCCATCAATACATGGACACATGGATTCACGGATTCATTACGTGTTCCTTCGAATTCAAAGGAAAATAAATCCCAAACGAAAATTAATAATTTCGCAGTAAGATTTACGAAAGTCTATTAAGAAGTTTCCGATTTCGTTAATCAATCTAACAGTATAGATAGTATTACTGTCCCTTGCCTTTCAATTTTCGTACTTTAAGCCACAGCCAGATAACAGCAACGATAAGGGACACAGTTGTAATGACAAAAAGAATGGTGGCGACAATCCCGTGTATGATGTCAGCTAAACAGAACATAAAACAATAATGTATGCCTCACATATACAGTAGCACCAATCTCGTCACTTTGATATTTCTGTGCTAAATTATTATAGTATTTATTAATAACAATTAATAACGCTTTAAATATGGATTTTGAATTATAGTTCAATGTTACTGCTAATAAATTATCTCGTTACCAGTGATGTTTAAAGGAATCAATTGTACGTAACGAGTGTTGAATGTGACGAGTGTTGTATGTGATGGATGTTGTATGTGACAAGTGTTGTATGTGATGGGTGTTGTATGTAATGGGTGTTGTATGTGACAAGTGTTGTATGTGACAAGTGTTGTATGTGATAGATGTTGTATGTGACAAGTGTTGTATGTGATGCTTGTTGTATGTGACAAGTGTTGTATGTGACAAGTGTTGTAGGTGATGGGCGTTGTATGTGACGAGTGTTGTATGTGACAAGTGTTGTATGTGACAAGTGTTGTATGTGACGAGTGTTGTATGTACTTTTTAACTTCTCTTGTGTTTTTATTGGATATGAATACCATTTTGCAGTTTGTCAATATTTATAAAACAAAAGTGTTTAAATTTGATAAAAGTCATGAAATGGAATATAATTAACTTCTCTTAAGGTTTTTATTATATGATATGAATACCATTTTGCAGTTTGTCAATATTTATATAACAAAAGTGTTAAATTTGATAAACTTTCAGTTTAATATAATTTTCTTTTATCTTTTTCTCATTTCTTCAGAATGTAATGTTTAATTCCATTCTAGTTCATTTCTAAGCGAATAAATGTATGACTTAGACGATCAATATTTTCCTGTGAACACTATTTTCTTTGATATCTAGAACTGGTGTTCACAAAAATTAAAATAAGCTAATCATCATGTTTCACAAGCTTACCTTTATAAATGCGCGTCACTATTGTAGGAACATCATATAAATTCAAGAATAATTCATAAATTACATAAAACTAGGCCAACAACAAGACAATATCAACATGTCAACACAATCATAATTCAAACTCAATTTACATAAAACTAGGGCAAAATATGAAGAAAAGAAATATTTTCACGGAGACTCCTGAAAAAGTATAAGGATCAAGTGTTCCAGAATAGTAAGCGTCTTCTGCTTTGACAACACCCGCAGTTTGAAGTATAGCTAACAATGAACATCGCCGTCTTAACTGTCTCAGACATTGCTCTATTACATCTTAGCCAGTAAAATATAAGAGTACGTCAATTTGAAAATAAAAGCAGTGACGATATAAGAAACATCTTTTTATCACTAGTGATGATACAACTTTCGTAGTCGTTACCAATGGTAGGGGTGATGTTAAGCCACCGTATTAAATAAATTCGGCAATTTCTCTGTTCGGTTACATATGAAGCCAGTGTGAAGTAAATTGGTTTCCATTTACTTTTTTTCCATGTACATTTCTTGTTTTCTCTAATTAGGGGTTTACAAAAATAACACCATAAAATAGTAGAATACCACGTAAAGCGACGAATTTAAAATGGTGTTGTCTTGTTGTCAAGTTCAAAGTCAAACTGTCCAACGTCAGAGAATGTCCGAATATTTCCGAATTCTTTTTATACATCAGTTCTTTTATGGATAAATCGAATATATAACTTGTTTTCTTATTAAAATGCAATAAAAAGATTATTTAATTATTAATTTCAATTAATTTAAATATCATATATGAGGGCTGATTGATTAGTTGTGAGCTTTGTGTTGAAGAAGTTGATAAGTTGACTTTCTGAACTGTCAAGAAAAGGACTTCTTCAAAAGTCAAATTGTTATTCCGTATGCGAAGATGAACATACAATGAATAACATAGATAAATTTTGAAATCTATAACTTTACTGAGTATGTATTTTCAAATTCATTAAATATAAATGTTCGTTATAGTTTGTGAGTGTACGTTATGTGAATTTGATAATAACATAGATTCACTTGAATACTTACTGTTACTGATGGAATAATAAGACTTCAATCCTCCTCCACCTGAGTCACATACCATGGCAGTGAACGGTTCACACATGAATGTAGTGTTGGTATCGGCGGAAGTGACGTTGTAGGTAAGTATACTGTGACGTCTGTAGTTACAGCCATCTTGGATCAAACCATCCTCATTCTGATCGATGTCCGCTCCGATTGGGTAAAACTGGGAACAAGAATTCAGCACTTAATACTCAACTCCACTATATATAGGTTACATATTCCATAAATTTCTATTATCATGTGTTATATTTGAACGCATGGTGATGTTCCAGCCTTTGAATTTGGATATAAGTCAGATTCTAGGTAAAATTGTTGAACAGCAAGCCTAACAAAAGTCATTGATGCTGAAATGTAGATTTTTGTGGTAACAAAATTTTACCTGGTCTTATTCTCCTTGTATTTATCAGGATTCTACGTGTGTAAATCTCTCTTTTGTTCATATTTTACCCTAGTTTTATGGAATTTGAGTTTGAATTATGATTATGTTGCCATGTTGGTATTTTCTTTATGATTTTTTATAAACAAATTTACCACACATTCGGTTGCCCCGGAAACTTCAATTGAAATTCAGCCATATAGTATACTCTCGAGCTTGTACAGTGTTTACTGACATTGAAGTTTTGTCCCTTGGTGAACATTTAGCAAATTGAAAACAATATAAAAAAAATGATGTGGAATTTATTAATATGTGATTTTTTCACGGTTTCTCTATCAGGTTTGATGGCTGCTGTAATTCTATTTGATGAGTTATGATTAGGTTTGGTGACAGTGTAAATGTTATGGGGTTACTAATGTGACTGTCAGTCTTGTAACACCGTGTGTTACCAAACTTGTAACACTGTGTGTTGCCAAACTTGCCAAACTTGTAACACTGTGTGTTGCCAAACTTGCAACACCGTGTGTTACCAAACTTGCCAAACTTGTAACACTGTGTGTTACCAAACTTGCCAAACTTGTAACACTGTGTGTTGCCAAACTTATAACACTGTGTGTTGTCAAACTTGTAACAATTGTGTGTTGAGTAGCTTGTAACACTGTGAGTTGCCAAACTTGTAACATTGTGTGTTGACAAACTTGTAACACCGTGTGTTACCAAACTTGCCAAACTTGTAACACTGTGTGTTACCAAACTTGCCAAACTTGTAACACTGTGTGTTGACAAGCTTGTAACACTGTGAGTTGCCAAACTTGTAACACCGTGTGTTACCAAACTTGCCAAACTTGTAACACTGTGAGTTGCCAAACTTATAACACTGTGTGTTGCCAAACTTGTAACACCGTGTGTTACCAAACTTGCCAAACTTGTAACACTGTGTGTTGCCAAACTTGCAACACCGTGTGTTGCCAAACTTGTAACAATTGTGTGTTGACAAGATTGTAACACTGTGAGTTGCCAAACTTGTAACATTGTGTGTTGACAAACTTGTAACACCGTGTGTTACCAAACTTACCAAACTTTTAACACTGTGTGTTGACAAGCTTGTAACACTGTGAGTTGCCAAACTTATAACACTGTGTGTTGCCAAACTTGTAACACTGTGCGTGTTATCGTAAATGCGGTATAACTGATAACTCGCTTGTAATAATATGCGTAAAAAAACATAACTTACCGTAAATATTCTATCATCAGCTCGCTTCGAACACCACCTGTGGATCCGCTTGTCCGTGCCTACTGTACCGGAACAGGAAATTATTAGCATGGTTCCTGCAGAGTAATACTGACTGTTTACATCAGGAGAAGGTGTCACAGAGAGAGGATTGGTGTAGGTAGGGTTAACTGAAGAAAACAAATGTATTGTTGGTGTTATTAAATACATCCATAAACATTAATATGATCCCCTACCCGCATTCCAACCCTTCTGCTCAAATATCCCTTACCCCTCCTTACCCTCATACACCCCATACCCCGCCCCACACTCAAATACTCCATAAACCTTCTCACACTCAAATACCCCTACCTCGCCTCCTACTCAAATACACAATACCCCACCTCACACTCAGATACCCCTTACCTCGCCTCCTACTCAAATACTCCATACCTCACAATCACAGATTTACTGTAGCTGTAATATTACAGCATATATTTTGAAGTACATATATGCATATCAGATACCATCATAGTATCGGAAGTTTCTACTTCAAAAGAATGACTGGTGAATATCATATTAGATAATCCAAGTACCTGGAGGCTTACCTTCGCTCGCATTTCAAGCACCGATTTGACATCAGTATATCCTATAGTCATTTCGTACTTCAAAGCATCTGTAATTTTAATTAAATTTACACAATTAAGTTAAACTATTTCTTATGTTTCTATATGCATTGCTGCTACCTACCTTTCGCAGTGACATATTTGTCAGCTGTTGAGTATCCTTTTTGACCACTTTCCGTAGTGAATTCCATCTTACAACGGTAGATTCCTCCATTGTTACATGTCGTCACATTGGCAGCAATGGTCAACACAAGCTGAGCATTAGATACGGAGTCAATAGTTCCCGTCACTGACACACTATTTGGGAAATCCCGATAGGATACTACCGATGAGCTTTTCTCTTGTATTACTCGCCCTTTTCCGGAGTCCTTAACACTACCGTTATCTTTCATTCTAAGAGAAATAAAATAGAGTTTTGTGATTCCACGAGGCCTTGGTTGGCAAGTAAGTTGGAGTTTTGTGCTTGGTATTTCCAAAGTGCTGGTTCCTGTCATCGTAACGTATTGTCTACAAACTGAAAATATTTCGAAAGAAATATCTCTATACATGTTTACATACAGTTGAAGGCTATACAAAGTTGAATGTATAATCTGTAGTCCATATCTAAAAATAGCATTGATCCCACTGACATACACCTTAAACTCTTCGTTATCAAATTTTGGAGACACTTTTTATTATTTTTTTATAATAAAAATGTTAATTCACGAATTAATTGGGTTGTTTTTCATATCCATTGAAGTTTAGAAATTCACCCTCGAAAACACTGCGTATGTTTTAGGACAGTGATCATATTCTCTTCAATTATACAAACGACACACAGAGTAAATAGCAACTTTTAATAGTTCAAGTTATCATAGATATGACTATAGATAAGGTATATACAGTAGAGTCAAGCAAATAATTCAGCTGTATCATACAGCTGTTTCGTCCTTCAAGGACTTGTCAGTGATGCTCATCATACAGCTGTTTAGCCCTTCTAGGTCTCGTCAGTGATGCAACATCATACAGCTGTTTCGTCTTTCTAGGACTCGTCAGTGATGCTACATCATACAGCTGTTTCGTCCTTGTAGGACTCGTCAGTGATACTACATCATACAGCTGTTTCGTCAGTGATGCTACATCATACAGCTGTTTTGTCAGTGATGCTAAGGCCCAAATTTTGATGGCAAAGAGGCGACTGAAGAAAATACAAAGTAATCGAAGGAAAAGTCAAAATCTAGACGGAGAGGTGCAGCATCCTAATAATTAAATACATTTCATAATTTTCATATATATATCAGATAATTATAGAACAGCATCAAGTAAATGTGTGTCTAATAATATCATATTGATGTTTGTTTATAAAATGATTAACATGTATGGGAAACTTCCAAATTTTGAAGAAAGTCAAACTGTTGTTCATATTGATAAAATTGCTAAAGATTGTTATTGTAAAGTAAGTATAACAGTGTCATATTTAAAATACATCGTAAACTGTAATGATAAAAGATTGCCAAATAGTTAGACTAAGATTATGTTTTCTCTAACTTCAATATCATTAACAAAATATTTATATGAATACAGAAAAGTATTCGGCCATTCCATGTATTTTGTCTGCTTTTTCCTCGTGTTTTATAATGAATTTAAATTAGATCAAATTAAATTTGCTTTGATTTGCTTTAAATAGTCATATTATACTGACAAATACAAGACAATAGTAATATATCACACGAGATTTGATATGTACATCTCAATGTGTATTATATTACACGAGATTTGATATGTACATCACAATGTGTATTATATCACACGAGATTTGATGTGTACATCACAATGTGTATTATACCACACGAGATTTGACAAGTACATCACAATGTGTATTATATCACACGAGATTTGATATGTACATCACAATGTGTATTATATCACACGTGATTTGATATGTACATCACAATGTGTATTATATCAGACGTGATTTGATATGTACATCACAATGTGTATTATATCACACGTGATTTGATATGTACCACACAATGTGTATTATATCAGACGTGATTTGATATGTACCACACAATGTGTATTATATCAGACGAGATTTGATATGTACATCACAATGTGTATTATATCAGACGTGATTTGATATGTACATCACAATGTGTATTATATCACACGAGATTTGATATGTACATCACAATGTGTATTATATCAGACGTGATTTGATATGTACATCACAATGTGTATTATATCAGACGTGATTTGATATGTACCACACAACGTGTATTATATCAGACGTGATTTGATATGTACATCACAATGTGTATTATATCAGACGTGATTTGATATGTACATCACAATGTGTATTATATCAGACGTGATTTGATATGTACACACAATGTGTATTATATCAGACGTGATTTGATATGTACACACAATGTGTATTATATCAGACGTGATTTGATATGTACATCACAATGTGTATTATATCAGACGTGATTTGATATGTACATCACAATGTGTATTATATCAGACGTGATTTGATATGTACCACACACCGTGTATTATATCAGACGTGATTTGATATGTACATCACAATGTGTATTATATCAGACGTGATTTGATATGTACATCACAATGTGTATTATATCAGACGTGATTTGATATGTACATCACAATGTGTATTATATCAGACGTGATTTGATATGTACCACACAATGTGTATTATATCAGACGTGATTTGATATGTACCACACAATGTGTATTATATGATTTGATACGTCACTTACCTGTGTAATCTGTGACCACTAAAATGACCAGTAAATGATATAGGTCGCGTCACCAACTCGTTTAAGAATCCCCTTAAGTACAGTCCTGGTTATTTTCACTTAAGTTTAAATAAGCGATAACCTGTGAAGTAAACGTTGTCATAAGTTTTGTTGTATTTATATTAATCAAATATCTAAGAATTATGTACATATCATCTGTTTTATTTTCTGTTGATTGTATTGAGACTGGAAAATCGTATCCAGAATTTATTATATGCTATGAACACATCTTTATCATCTGAAATATTTGCAGTTAAATGGAAATAACTAAACTGTGCATAGAACGAAATGTAAAATAGATACGTAAAGAAATCCATTAAATCGTAACATCAATGTAGTATAATGTCTTACATTGTTTAAGTTAAAGCGAACTTATTCACTATACGCTTTGCTTCATTGTTGATAAATGTGTTTTTCTTATATAGAATACAAACAATCTTTAGAGTAAGTGTTACAGAATTCCCTTCCGTTCTCCTCCCTAATATATTTTACCATCAGCTGGCAGTTTTTCTAATTCACCAAACATTCTCTTTGAGGTCTGAACCACTGGTTATAAAAGTTTCTAGTGCTGTGGAACGTATTACAACATCCGGGCCCTTCTTCCCCCAAAACCTGTCTGTGAACATTTCTACATTATCACTATCTTAGACTTTTCTCTAATATAAGAAACCATATCTAGCACTATCTGTATATCTTAACCACTGCTTGTAATATGTTTCTAGTGTTGTGGAACGTATTACAACATCCGGGTCCTTTTCCCCAAAAAACGTATCTGTATTTCTCTATAATGGATCTGATTTGTTGTTATAAACAACACACACTCACGGGACTTGCGGCTTAACAAATGATTTCTATCAACACGGGTTACTGAAGATTTTGCCCAATTGACTAAACCTAATAAAACGTGTTATCTCGTGTATTTATGGTCTGTAGATGTGGGCAATAGTTCGGAGATATATATAATGCAATAAATTTTCGCTGTTACAAAGCACCAGCAGGTTGATAGGATATATGAGAGACAATATATAACAAGGTGTTTCTTACTGATGATTTGAGCGGTGATTTATGTCGCTAACTTTTGTTGACCCGGATGTAAGTATGGAGAGTAGTATAATGTTAACCTTGTATCATCATATGGATGCCTTAACTGATCAGGAAAAAACTGATTTTAAGAAGTCGTCGCTAACCACTGCGCCTCCCTGGCACTGTTGTGGAAAGTAACTGGCGACCATTATTTTCCGGGTTGAACAGATTAACTTATTAATTTCTTAATGTATACCATTTTCACGTGTTAAGTTATTGTTTTGTCATTACATTGAGGTGATAAAATGTTTTCTGAATGTAAATGAAGTTGTCTATATACCTGCAAATGACCTAACACAAATCCCATAGGGATGTCATAGAAGATTTGCCAGAAGGACAACGTGTAATCGTACCGATATAGTTACACTGAACACTTTATAATACACAAGGTTCAAGGTTATATTGAGGCAAAATCATCACCTGGTTTAAGAATTATTCAGTTCTTTAACAATTGCGAAGCAAGCTTTTATTTTATCTTAATCTCTCTTATTGGCCCGGATGGAAACATGCAAGGGGTCTTATTTTGGGAGGAAACTGGGGCACCCGTGGAAGACCCATGTGATCGTGCAGCTGACCCTATACCTTTTCACGTTCGCTCGAGGAGTCGAACCCCTAATGAGAGTAGAGTGCGTTACCACTGCGCCACCCGAACACACGCGTTTTGTATGATGGATTGAAACAGTTGTTGAAACAGCCGAAACACGAAATAACAAACATGAGCATTGTGACCTTCCATTAGAATAGGACCAGTTGTATTTTAATATCATAATAACGATATAATGGAGGGTAATTTTAAATAATTAAAAAGAAACATCACGAGAAAGTCTACAGATGAAATGATTTCTCTTGTTACTTTGATATCAGACGTTCGGTATTCCGATCCATACATCATATAACGCAGACAACTGCTAAACAGACAACTCTGCATTTCAGTATCCTACCGAATACATATACGCTATCAATATACCTTTATTTTCAAATAATGTGATTTGGTTTCTGGCCTTTAGAGGCCACCATACAATAATTCCCTACGATCCTTCCTGGTTGAAGAGAGGATTAAGCTTGTCTTTGGATCTAAATCTGTAAACTGCTGTTAGACATGGAGGAATACACATTTCTAGTGCTGTGTATTATGGCGATAAATTCCCTCAATAGGCCGTTAACAGGTAAAGTGTTTTTGACTCACGAACGTATTCAGTATTTTAGGATAGATTTCTGCCATCAGAAAGTTTTATATTGAGTGTATTCAAGTAATGTAACTTTAACATTTTCATTTGCTATATAATATATCCATTTATGTTTTTCTATGACCCTTTAATGAATATTCGGAATTTACCGTTTTTTAATTTAGTCTGTCGGTACTTCCGTACCGTATGCCAATTTCGATGCATTGTTTAAATATGCTGTTTCTTGTTCCGAAATTAAAAAAATAGAATTGAGAAAGAATCACATTTGTTGAGCTCTCCCGAAATGCAAGGAAACCCAAGAACATTCTCTTTATTGATAAAGCAAATATCAATATGTAAAAAAACAGTATGTTAAGAGTGCAACATTAAAATATTTATTAGAGAACTGTAACATAAAATATCTTTATTGCCCTTATTTTAAGCAATCCTGTTGAGGATTCGAACATTTTCAGGTACATTACCTGATAAAATGGTTTTCTTACATAGTTGTTGCATTAATGTAACGCACTACACAATATTTCATATCTCCTTTATATTCTCGGAAAAATCATAAACTGTTGAGTTGTCTAACATAGTTTATTGGCATGTTTCAGCTTTTGGACAGTCCATCACTATAACAGGAACAAGCACAATTCTTCCGTCATCATCTGAACTGAAAATTACTTGTCAACCAAGCACAGTTGGTATAAACGATGTCAATAGTATTGCCATTATGAAAAATACCAGCACTACAGATTATACAGTACTAGTGTCTGTTTCCTATGATAAATCCTCAGGATCATCAGTATACTCGTGGGGTACAACAGGTCATCAGAACAGACAAGGGGTGACAGTGACGGGAAATGTGGACACGCTAGCTGGTGCTCAGCTCGTATTAACTATTGCAGCTAATTGGACGACATGTAACGATGGTGGAGCCTATCAATGTCAGATGGGAGTCAGTCTGATAGGTGGTAGTGGTGGGACAGCTTCTGATGATAAATATGTCACTGCTAAAGGTATGTTTTGACTTTTTAATGAACACATTAACAAGAAATGATGATAATCATTGTAGATTCAGATGAAAAATATGTCACTGGTGAATATCCCGGATTAATGAAGGTAACACGATAATGAATGAGGTGGTTTATGTTTGTTTCTGAGAATGCAGTATTTTATGTATATTTAAATGTTCTATAAAGTACTGTATAATAATGTAGCTGAATTCACTTTTAATATAAAAAAATGATACTATGAACATATAGATATTTCAAAATGAGAGGAGGATACCGGTCCGTAACTCTCTCAAAACGGTATTATGATAATACACCTGCTATAGACATCTTTTCTATAGGCCACACTTTTAAAAGATGTTTATTCTGTTAGAGATACAGAAGTTGAGTAGCTGACAATGAAATGAAAAAAAATCTTTATTTATTGCAATTAGGTAGGTTCATCCTTCAGATTTTATGGAATAAGACTCTATTAGATTATTTTCATTTTAATGGTAGATAAACTTACACCACAATACACATATAAAACACATATATCACCACATTACCTTTACTACAAGGGTCACATATACACACTTATAAACCGTATAGGTCCAGATATTGAAAGTTGTGAGGAATTTCAATTTTTGTTCTGTAAATTCCCTTATATGAATATATATATATCGCATAATCTAAATGCAATATATAATCATAAATGTCCCAAACATTTAATGTATTTTGTAATAGGAAATAGAAAAAAATATTTTGATGTAAAATCTTGTTCCTCTTAATGGCAAAATTTCTTTTAAGACTTCATTTTTAGCACAAATACATTGAAATAAGCAAAAAACATACTTAACTATGTTTGAAGTTATGATTGATTGTCTGCTGGTAGTGTGGTGAAATGACATTGTAGTTTAACCACAGCTCCGAGGATTCCGGGTAGCTATACCTGGAAGGTCTCTTACCTCTCTTTAGCCTGTGATCGGCTTTCTGTTATCGTGCGACTCCACAGCAGTACATGCATTTCTTCCCATCGATGTGTCTGTCTGACAGTTTTAGATATATGTTAATATTTTTTACTCATTTACACCACTCGATTGCGTAACATTACATTAAAAAAGTACAAGCATGGCGCAACCTGAGGCGTTTATAACATGTCGTTACCAATACTTCAATCGGCTTCACAAGTTCTGAACATAAGAACATAACATAAATACGTTGTTAAAAGAAAATAAAAAAAAAAAAAAAAAAAACACCGCTTCAAATTATGCCTGTTTACGTTCTGCATAATTTCTGATAATAATGATCGTACTAGAAGTTTTCATTTTGGAGATCGGAAACTAAATATAATTCATACAAAAATAAGGCAGAAATGTGGTTCTTTGAAACATTATTTATTTCGGGCAAGTCTAATAGAGAGCCCGGAGTGGATGCCAATATAGATTATATGCTCGATATACTTCTTTGTGGAAACCGTAACAATCCTGTAGATCTTCACTTGGGAATATTTTGAAATATACATCTGTTCATCAAAAGCAGCAATATATTTTTATTTATTTTAAAATAATGGTTAAGGTAGATTTTTACATCTAGGAATAAGGAGCGCAATCTTAGGAAACATATTTCTTGGTCCCTCTTGTCTTTTGCCATTATGTTTGTTTATTATAATTTGCGGAGAGGTCTAAAATAATGACGTATTAACTTGTGCCCAATTCGTTTGCTTGGCAATACGATCTGATTAAATCAAACTAGAAGTGGCACCAAGTATATAATACCGATATCCGTATTTATACTTCTGCTGAGCGACCATAATATTTTTCTACCTTTATTTGATATACAGATCTTATTCCATTTACTACGTTTACAAAGTTTCCCAAACGCATCCCTAGGCTTCGTCTTGTAATTAGCAAACACATTTCAAAACGCCAATGTGAAATGTAAACTCCAAAACCTAATATCAATAACGCTTTATATACTTGAAATGAAACAAATTTCTGGATTCTGGAAAGACTGACGTCAGAGAAAGGTCTGTTTACGTTAAATGGGTTTCCTGTTTCTAAAATGGAGGTATACACCTGCAGTTTTCGAGTTTTGGTTTGGTTGCTTTCGGGTTTTGGTCCTTGCAATACCTAAGTAATATTTAGTTGAATTCCGGGGATAAAAAAAAACTATCACGACTTTTTTTTTACATAACCTGGACAAGGTGGCATGACACTCCATCCAGTCACATAATATTAACACCAGGCTAACGCACCATTATCACCATCAAGTTTGTTGAAATGAAGAGCAGTAAGATTCCTGTCTTATATAATGGTGTAAGGCTATCATTTCGAGGTTCTAGGATAACTAACTTAGGTCTGTTGCTCGTTAGTTTGCCTGTTGGTTTCGTTATTGTAGGCCTTGTTCTCAATTTGAGAACGTGACCTTGCGTTCTTAGATTGACCAAGGTTTACGTGGCGGGTGCCGTCAATGAAGCAGAATACGCTTACTCTTCCTGAATACCTGGTCTTTTTCTCCTCGTGCTTTTGCAGGAGTCTCCATGTAAACTTTTTGAGATCTTGCCCTAGGTTTATTGCAGTTCAGATTATGATTACATTGGTATTTTCTTGATTTTTAGGTTCATGAGGCAAATAATGTTTGTTTATAGGATATTGTGTAAGGGCTGTAGTGTAGTAAGTTATGGTCCTATGTTACTAACATAGAACCGCTATAGCATCAAAAGATATTACCTTAATACACCTCTCTAGCAGGCCTTTGAAAGAGAAAGTAGAACATGTATTTTAATTCAATAAATTATTTTACACCTAAGAATTTTGAAGACATTCTTGCTAAAAACTGTTTTATCTTAGAAATGTCATGTTGTATTTTAGTTCCGCCAACTTATACAAACCCTCTGTTCATGACACCTTCACCCGATGTGGCCGATCAGTATTTTTCTGTGGGAATTACGCTGACACTCTCCTGTACCGGTACGGTTGGCAGTGACAAGAAAATGCACACGTGGTGTTACAAGCGAGCTGGTAGCGATGAATTCACAGTAAGTGGTGTTATAAGCGAGCAGACAGTGATAAATTCACGGTAAAAATAGTTGGGTAAAAAGTGGTGTTGCAAGCGAGTAGATCGACTATATTGTAGTTTACGTTTACTAACGCATGGGATTGAAAACGAGTATGGTAGTTCGTATTTAGTAACACGCGGTATCAGGAGTGTAAAAATGATATTATTAAAAAGATAAGCTGAAAACAACGCAACTCTCTGAATACAAACGCTACAACGGCTTGAATGACTATTTACGTACATCAAGGAAATAGAGGACCATCACTGGCTTCAGATACCAACCCCAGAGTTTTACAATCTTGCTAGATTTTATGACCTGCGAAAACACTTCCTATATGAAAACGATACTGCAATAACGATCCCTCAGTATATGCAATACACTTACCATCACTGAAGTGTCGGATTTTCTTGAATGTTTGACAGAATGTGACATATAAAGAAAATAATATTTTCGTCATCAAAGTCATGATACATGTACAGTAATAA
The DNA here is from genome assembly GCF_031769215.1 of Ylistrum balloti. Lineage (NCBI taxonomy): Eukaryota > Metazoa > Mollusca > Bivalvia > Pectinida > Pectinidae > Ylistrum > Ylistrum balloti. The sequence goes on along the minus strand of NW_026782800.1, from coordinate 565,432 downwards.
TTTTCTTTAGTTGTTTTCTTTTTCAAAATTCTAATTTACATTATGTACAACAAAACTTTATATATACATGGTAACAAACTTATTCTCTCTTATATGTACTACATAGTGACACACATACATCGGTCCTTACTTAAAGTACTACAAAACCAGTACAACATAACAGTATTTATTTCAATTCCTTATCTCATTTTCTTTTGAATTGAACTTATAAGAATCTCATTAATTATATGACGCACATGTACACGTGAAAAAAATGCTACGGAAATCAACTTTTTTTTCAAATTCGAAAATGAAATTCATAAAAAAATGGACGTAACGATAAAAATATCAAAACGTTCTTATTCTACCCATTTCCTTGTGGTACAATCCTGGGTAACATACGTATTCCAAAATGTTAAATATCTTCAGGTCTTTCCGAAAGGAGAATACATTGATCAGGGTGAGGATGGTTTGATCCAAGATGGCTGTAACTACAGACGTAACAGTACACTTACATACAACGTCACTTCCGCCGATACCAACACCACGTTCATGTGTGAACCTTTCAGTGGAAGTATATGTGGCTCAAGCGCAGCAGAACTGAAGTCTTTTCATTCCATCAGAAACTGTAAGTATTCAATTATTGACATACACGTTGGACTTACAAATAATCGTCAGAATATTCGCATTTTCCCGATTGCTTTTCAAACAGAGTCGAACCTTATTATCTAAATGTCGGACCATGGAAAATTCGATTTAAGTAAATTCGAATGTTTCGTATGAAATTTGATCGAGACCGACGGAATAATTCGAATTAAACAAAGCCTTCGAGTTATGAGTTCGAGATAACGAGGTTCGAATCTGTTTACTCTGATTAGATGTACAACACAAATTCATTTGATTTTTTTAAAAGAAATATACTCAGATAGATTTATTTTAACTTTGTTTAACGTTTTGTCCATATTTCCTTCCGTGTCTTAAATAGTATGTATGGATGAGGCAAAAGTAAATTAACCAAGCTTATTAATAGTATGTATGGATGAGGCAAAAGTAAATTAACCAAGCTAATTAATAGTATGTATGGATGAGGCAAAATTAAATTAACCAAGCTTATTACAAGTATGTATGGATGAGGCAAAAGTGAATTAACCAAGCTAATTAATAGTATGGTATGTGCCGAAATGTGCACATGTATAAATCTAAATTCTTGTTCTAATCCGAAGCTGTTAAATCATCTGCTAATATTCAGGATTCAAATATTACATTGTCTCCTATTTCGTTTGGAAGGCTAAACTTCATTTGCATGTCTTATTGAGTTCCTGTATTGTTCTGTAGTTACTTCAGAAGAGACTTGCATTTAGTATACTGTAAAAGTTGATATTTTGAGGAGTTTTATATTCAGCGAGGAAATAAAATGGCCCAGACTAGGTACATTGAAAAATATTGGAAACTATTGTCAATTTAAGGACTCCGTGAAATATAGGTATTTCTTCGTTCGGTAATTTTGAAATCAGTTTTACAATTAGAAAAGAAGTGATTTTTAAATTCGGTCAGCAATGTCGGTGAAGTGCCATGTTGTCTGCCAAACTAGATGGTAGTCTGCCAATGTAATAATATTGTTTCAGAATAAATAATCTAGTTTGGCAACACTGTGTTAACAGTTTTATTAGCATCTGTCCCATTAAACTTTCCGTGTAGAAGTTTAGACACATTTTTAGACTACAGTACTTTGGAACACTGGCAGCGAGTTTTCAGGTAAGTTCAGGTAAGTTCAGGCAAGTTCAGGTAAGTTCAGGTAAGTTCAGGCAAGTTCAGGCAAATCCATGGAAATTCAAGGCAAATTAAATGTCATGCATTACTGATTGTGATTTTATACTGATTCGGTCTTCATTGTTAAAATATTTGTATGTAATGAAACGAAATTGTCTACAGTATTGTTGATATTCCTTGCGGTTAACCTTGCTTAGAAAGGAGATCTTTTATTTTCAGATAAAATGTTTTCTTCATTTCTTTAAATTAAAACGATATATAAATTACGTACAACTTTCGTTCTAATTGTTATAGTGCCTATTTTATTCACAACAATACCATTAAATTATCATCTTAAAGATTTTGAAAAATTAAATTGAACCAAAAATGTTTTACAATACGTAAACAAATCAAGATATGTAAATGAATAGATGTTCACTATAAATCTTATACGAAATGCAATCTTTAATTTGATTGTTTGGTTGTAGTATTCATTATTGATTACAGAAAAAAGTTTTTTTAGATGAAAGGGGAAAGTTTCATACCGGTTCAGATGGAGAATGACTACAGTCCAGGTATGGTTTTGTTAATGTGGAATACCATGTAAGTCTATCTATATCCAATCTTTCATGATGAGATTTGAATTGAAAAGTCCGAACAGTGCATTGTTATGATTTGACTGTGAAGATGTTTTCCAGAGAAAATGATTTCCTTTGCATAAGTACCAAAACAATGACAGTCAGGTATATGTCGGAAACAGGAGAAGAATGTGGAACATGGTGAAGTCAGTGTGAATGAAATTACAAGAATGTGAGAAAATAACATTTTGTTCTATACGAAAATTTAATTGAATAAATTATTGCCGGTCTGAACTCAATTTACTGACCGAATGTCTGTTTCTCTGCTACTCGCCTCTTTGGTTATAACAGTTAAAGCCATTGACATCACTGGCAAGCTCTAGAAGGGCGAAACAGCTGTATGATGTAGTAAATTATTAGATTCTAGTGTCACCGACGAGTCCTAGAAGGACGAAACAGCTGTATGATGTAGCATCACTGACGAGTTCTAGAAGGACGAAACAGCTGGATGGAGTACCATCACTGACGAGTTCTAGAAGGACGAAACAGCTGTATGATGTAGCATCACTGACGAGTCCTAGAAGGACGAAACAGCTGGATGGAGTACCATCACTGACGAGTACTAGAAGGACAAAACAGCTGTATGATGTAGCATCACTGACGAGTTCTAGAAGGACGAACCAGCTGTATGATGTAGCATCACTGACGAGTCATAAAAGGACAAACAGCTGTATGATGTAGCATCACTGACGAGTCCTAAAAGGACAAACAGCTGTATGATGTAGCATCACTGACGAGTCCTAGAAGGACGAAACAGCTGGATGGAGTACCATCACTGACGAGTTCTAGAAGGACGAAACAGCTGTATGATGTAGCATCACTGACGAGTTCTAGAAGGACGAAACAGCTGTATGATGTAGCATCACTGACGAGTCCTAGAAGGACAAACAGCTGTATGATGTAGCATCACTGACGAGTCCTAGAAGGACGAAACATCTGTATGATGTAGCATCACTGACGGGTTCTAGAAGGACGAAACAGCTGTATGATGTACCATCACTGATGAGTCCTAGAAGGACAAACATCTGTATGATGTAGCATCACTGACGAGTTCTAGAAGGACGAAACAGCTGTATGATGTAGCATCAATGACGGGTCCTAGAAGGACAAACAGCTATATGATGTAGCATCACTGACGAGTCCTAGAAGGACAAACAGCTGTATGTTGTAGCATCACTGACGAGCCCTAGAAGGACGAAACAGCTGTATGATGTAGCATCACTGACGAGTCCTAGAAGGACAAACAGCTGTATGATGTAGCATCACTGACGAGTCCTAGAAGGACAAACAGCTGTATGATGTAGCATCACTGACGAGTCCTAGAAGGACAAACAGCTGTATGATGTAGCATCACTGACGAGTCCTAGAAGGACAAACAGCTGTATGATGTAGCATCACTGACGGGTCCTAGAAGGACAAACAGCTGTATGATGTAGCATCACTGACGGGTCCTAGAAGGACGAAACATCTGTATGATGTAGCATCACTGACGAGTCCTAGAAGGACAAACAGCTGAATGATGTAGCATCACTAACAAGTCCTAGAAGGACAAACAGCTGTATGATGTAGCATCACTGACGAGCCCTAGAAGGACGAAACAGCTGTATGATGTAGCATCACTGACGAGTCCTAGAAGGACAAACATCTGTATGATGTAGCATCACTGACGAGTCCTAGAAGGACGAAACAGCTGTATGATGTAGCGTCACTGACGAGTCCTAGAAGGACAAACATCTGTATGATGTAGCATCACTGACGAGCCCTAGACGGACGAAACAGCTGTATGATGTAGCATCACTGACGAGTCCTAGAAGGACAAACATCTGTATGATGTAGCATCACTGACGAGTCCTAGAAAGACAAACATCTGTATGATGTAGCATCACTGACGGGTCCTAGAAGGACGAAACAGCTGTATGATGTAGCATCACTGACGAGTCCTAGAAGGACAAACATCTGTATGATGTAGCATCACTGACGAGTCCTAGAAGACAAACATCTGTATGATGTAGCATCACTGACGAGTCCTAGAAGGACAAACAGCTGTATGATGTAGCATCACTGACGAGTCCTGGAAAGACAAACATCTGTATGATGTAGCATCACTGACGAGTCCTGGAAAGACAAACCATCTGTATGATGTAGCATCACTGACGAGTCCTGGAAAGACAAACATCTGTATGATGTAGCATCATTGACGAGTCCTAGAAGGACAAACAGCTGTATGATGTAGCATCACTGACGAGTCCTAGAAGGACAAACAGCTGTATGATGTAGCATCACTGACGAGTTCTAGAAGGACAAACAACTGTATGATGTAGCATCACTGACGGGTCCTAAAAGGACGAAACAGCTGTATAATGTAGCATCACTGACGGGTCCTAGAAGGACGAAACATCTGTATGATGTAGCATCACTGACGAGTCCTAGAAGGACAAACAGCTGTATGATGTAGCATCAGAAACGAGCCCTAGAAGGACGAAACAGCTGTATGATGTAGCATCACTGACGAGTCCTGGAAAGACAAACATCTGTATGATGTAGCATCACTGACGAGTCCTAGAAGGACAAACAGCTGTATGATGTAGCATCACTGACGAGTCCTAGAAGGACAAACAGCTGTATGATGTAGCATCACTGACGAGTTCTAGAAGGACAAACAACTGTATGATGTAACATCACTGACGAGTCCTAAAAGGACGAAACAGCTGTATAATGTAGCATCACTGACGGGTCCTAGAAGGACGAAACATCTGTATGATGTAGCATCACTGACGAGTCCTAGAAGGACAAACAGCTGTATGATGTAGCATCACTAACAAGTCCTAGAAGGACAAACATCTGTATGATGTAGCATCACTGACGAGTCCTAGAAGGACAAACATCTGTATGATGTAGCATCACTGACGAGTCCTAGAATCACAAACAGCTGTATGATGTAGCATCACTGACGAGTCCTAGAAGGACAAACAGCTGTATGATGTAGCATCACTGACGAGCCCTAGACGGACGAAACAGCTGTATGATGTAGCATCACTGACGAGTCCTAGAAGGACAAACATCTGTATGATGTAGCATCACTGACGAGTCCTAGAAAGACAAACATCTGTATGATGTAGCATCACTAACAAGTCCTAGAAGGACAAACATCTTTATGATGTAGCATCACTGACGAGCCCTAGAAGGACGAAACAGCTGTATGATGTAGTATCACTGACGAGTCCTAGAAGGACAAACATCTGTATGATGTAGCATCACTGACGAGTCCTAGAAGGACGAAACAGCTGTATGATGTAGCGTCACTGACGAGTCCTAGAAGGACAAACATCTGTATGATGTAGCATCACTGACGAGCCCTAGACGGACGAAACAGCTGTATGATGTAGCATCACTGACGAGTCCTAGAAGGACAAACAGCTGTATGATGTAGCATCACTGACGAGTCCTAGAAAGACAAACATCTGTATGATGTAGCATCACTGACGGGTCCTAGAAGGACGAAACAGCTGTATGATGTAGCATCACTGACGAGTCCTAGAAGGACAAACATCTCGAGTCCTAGAAGGACGAAACAGTTGTATGATATACCATCACTGACGTGTCCTAGAAGGACGAAACAGCTGTATGATATACCATCACTGACGTGTCCTAGAAGGACGAAACAGCTGTATGATGTACCATCACTGACGAGTCCTAGAAGGACGAAAAAGTTGTATGATGTAGCATTACTGACGAGCCCTAGAAGGACGAAACAGCTGTATGATGTAGCATCACTAACATGTCCTAGAAGGACGAAACAGCTGTATGATGTAGCATCACTGACGAGTCCTAGAAGGACGAATCAGCTGTATGATGTAGCATCACTAACATGTCCTAGAAGGACGAAACAGCTGTATGATGTAGCATCACTGACGAGTCCTAGAAGGACGAAACAGCTGTATGATGTAGCATCACTGACGTGTCCTAGAAGGACGAAACAGCTGTATGATGTAGCATCACTGACGAGTCCTAGAAGGACGAAACAGCTGTATGATGTAGCATCACTGACGAGTCCTAGAAGGACTAAACAGCTGTATGATGTAGCATCACTGACGAGTCCTAGAAGGACTAAACAGCTGTATGATGTAGCATCACTGACGAGTCCTAGAAGGACGAAACAGCTGTATGATGTAGCATCACTGACGAGTCCTAGAAGGACGAAACAGCTGTATGATGTAGCATCACTGACGAGTCCTAGAAGGACGAAACAGCTGTATGATGTAGCATCACTGACGAGTCCTAGAAGGACGAAACAGCTGTATGATGTAGCATCACTGACGAGTCCTAGAAGGACGAAACAGCTGTATGATGTAGCATCACTGACGAGTCCTAGAAGGACGAAACAGCTGTATGATGTAGCATCACTGACGTGTCCTAGAAGGACGAAACAGCTGTATGATGTAGCATCACTGACGAGTCCTAGAAGGACGAAACAGCTGTATGATGTAGCATCACTGACGAGTCCTAGAAGGACGAACAGCTGTATGATGTAGCATCACTGACGAGTCCTAGAAGGACGAAACAGCTGTATGATGTAGCATCACTGACGAGTCCTAGAAGGACGAAACAGCTGTATGATGTAGCATCACTGACGAGTCCTAGAAGGACGAAACAGCTGTATGATGTAGCATCACTGACGAGTCCTAGAAGGACGAAACAGCTGTATGATGTAGCATCACTGACGAGTCCTAGAAGGACGAAACAGCTGTATGATGTAGCATCACTGACGAGTCCTAGAAGGACGAAACAGCTGTATGATGTAGCATCACTGACGAGTCCTTGAAGGACGAAACAGCTGTATGATGTAGCATCACTGACGAGTCCTAGAAGGACGAAACAGCTGTATGATGTAGCATCACTGACGTGTCCTAGAAGGACGAAACAGCTGTATGATGTAGCATCACTGACGAGTCCTTGAAGGACGAAACAGCTGTATGATGTAGCATCACTGACGAGTCCTAGAAGGACGAAACAGCTGTATGATGTAGCATCACTGACGAGTCCTGGAGAAGGACGAAACAGCTGTATGATGTAGCATCACTGACGAGTCCTAGAAGGACGAAACAGCTGTATGATGTAGCATCACTGACGAGTCCTAGAAGGACGAAACAGCTGTATGATGTAGCATCACTGACGAGTCCTAGAAGGACGAAACAGCTGTATGATGTAGCATCACTGACGAGTCCTAGAAGGACGAAACAGCTGTATGATGTAGCATCACTGACGAGTCCTAGAAGGACGAAACAGCTGTATGATGTAGCATCACTGACGAGTCCTAGAAGGACGAAACAGCTGTATGATGTAGCATCACTGACGAGTCCTAGAAGGACGAAACAGCTGTATGATGTAGCATCACTGACGTGTCCTGACGAAGGACGAAACAGCTGTATGATGTAGCATCACTGACGAGTCCTAGAAGGACGGAACAGCTGTATGATGTACCATCACTGACGAGTCCTAGAAGGACGAAACAGTTGTATGATGTAGCATTACTGACGAGCCCTAGAAGGACGAAACAGCTGTATGATGTAGCATCACTGACGAGTCCTAGAAGGACGACACAGCTGTATGATGTAGCATCACTGACGAGTCCTAGAAGGACGAAACATATGTATGATGTAACATCACTGACGAGTCCTACCTAGAAGGACCAAACAGCCGTATGATGTAGCATCACTGACGAGTCCTAGAAGGACTAAACAGCTGTATGATGTAGCATCACTGACGAGTCCTAGAAGGACTAAACAGCTGTATGATGTAGCATCACTGACGAGTCCTAGAAGGACGAAACAGCTGTATGATGTAGCATCACTGACGAGTCCTAGAAGGACGAAACAGCTGTATGATGTAGCATCACTGACGAGTCCTAGAAGGACGAAACAGCTGTATGATGTAGCATCACTGACGAGTCCTAGAAGGACGAAACAGCTGTATGATGTAGCATCACTGACGAGTCCTAGAAGGACGAAACAGCTGTACGATGTAGCATCACTGACGAGTCCTAGAAGGACGAAACAGCTGTATGATGTAGTATCACTGACGAGTCCTAGAAGGACGAAACAGCTGTATGATGTAACATCACTGACGAGTCATTGAAGGACGAAACAGCTGTATGATGTAGCATCACTGACGAGTCCTAGAAGGACGATACAGCTGTATGATGTAGCATCACTGACGAGTCCTTGAAGGACGAAACAGCTGTATGATGTAGCATTACTGACGAGTCCTAGAAGGACGAAACAGCTGTATGATTTAGCATCACTGACGAGTCCTAGAAGGACGATACAGCTGTATGATGTAGCATCACTGACGAGTCCTAGAAGGACGGAACAGCTGTATGATGTAGCATCACTGACGAGTCCTAGAAGGACGGAACAGCTGTATGATGTAGCATCACTGACGAGTCCTAGAAGGACGAAACAGTTGTATGATGTAGCTTCACTGACGTGTCCTAGAAGGACGAAACAGCTGTATGGTGTAGCATCACTGACGAGTCCTAGAAGGACGAAACAGCTGTATGGTGTAACATCACTGACGAGTCCTAGAAGGACGAAACAGCTGTATGATGTAGCATCACTGACGTGTCCTAGAAGGACGAAACAGCTGTATGATGTAGCATCACTGACGAGTCCTAGAAGGACGGAACAGCTGTATGATGTAGCATCACTGACGTGTCCTAGAAGGACGGAACAGCTGTATGATGTAGCATCACTGACGAGTCCTAGAAGGACGAAACAGCTGTATGATGTAGCTTCACTGACGTGTCCTAGAAGGACGAAACAGCTGTATGGTGTAGCATCACTGACGAGTCCTAGAAGGACGAAACAGCTGTATGGTGTAACATCACTGACGAGTCCTTGAAGGACGAAACAGCTGTATGATGTAGCATCACTGACGTGTCCTAGAAGGACGGAACAGTTGTATGATGTAGCATCACTGACGAGTCCTGGAAGGACGGAACAGCTGTATGATGTAGCATCACTGACGAGTCCTAGAAGGACGAAACAGCTGTATGATGTAGCATCACTGACGAGTCCTAGAAGGACGGAACAGCTGTATGATGTAGCATCACTGACGAGTCCTAGAAGGACGGAACAGCTGAATGATGTAGCATCACTGACGTGTCCTAGAAGGACGAAACAGTTGTATGATGTAGCATCACTGATGAGTCCTAGAAGGACGAAACAGTTGTATGATGTAGCATCACTGACGAGTCCTAGAAGGACGAAACAGTTGTATGATGTAGCATCACTAATGAGTCCTAGAAGGACGAAACAACTGTACGATGTAGCATCACTGACGTGTCCTAGAAGGACTATATCTATTTCTAACTTCCTACATAAAGGTGCTATTTACTTGTAGGTCATTTACACAATATGTATATAACATGCTTGGTTTCATACTCTGAATTTAAAACTGTTACAATGACACACAAATGTCTTCCCGCTGAATCGATGATGCGTTGAATATCAGAATATAAAATAGGTTTTCTAAACTTCTAGATGAATCGCAAACTGATACGAAATTTCCCCAATGAAAACAAATAATTAAAAAGCAATAATGGTTTTTCGAAGACGTGAAAACGAACTCATAAAAACTGCAAAAAAGACGACACTGAAAGAAAAATGGCGTCGAAAATAAAGTGTCGTAATATTCTTTTGAGATTACTGATGACTTTTCCTGTTAAATATGTCCTTGGTATGATTCTGTCTCGCAGTGATATGTTCTCTGTGTTATAACGCCATCAGTGACAGTAGCTTCTGTTAGATAAAATAGAAGACGACATGAAATAATACCAAGCATTGAGAACGAGGCTTCAAGACTAAACAACTCCATAACAACGCAAGTTAAGCGTTTTGCTAGGTTCTCGTTAGCCCAGTTTGTGAACCATACCATAACCATCACTTGGCACTTCGGTGTAAAATCATTATCCGCCAGCACGCCATGATTCCAAATATGGGCAGCTTATTGAAAGCGATGATAAATTCTAAAATATTTGACAGCATACAGGAAATTAAATATTTAAGCTTTTAAATAAAATCGCCAGTCTTTCGACATTGGAGTGCTTCATGATTTCATAATTATGATAAAATTCGATATATTTTACACATAGAGATTGGAATTGTTGATGTAAATCCCGGTTATAGAGAAGTACGTTATTTCGTTGTTACAATGATTGACATTTCTAGGACATCTTCACTTATTAATGATTATTTTGAAGAAAAGTCCAATATTCTTGGAAGATGTATGCATAAACCATATTCTAAATTGCTTGAAGAATTAAGTCAATGTTTGACCAAGATTTATATGGCGAGTTTCATCGATGAATTTTAAGACGCTTACCCCCCAGAAACACATGGTCTTATTTTGTCCAGCAGTTTTGCAATGTCTCCGTGTTGATATTTCTTTTTGTCATATTTTGTCCTAGTTTCGCTTAATTTGAGTTTGAATTAAAATGGCACGATACCTTGTTTACGTTTTATTCTGTGATGTACTGAATAAGTGCAGTTGTCTCTTTAGATGTTTGATAGCTAAGGTTCCTAATACAGCCACATATAAAACAATAAGCAAGTCAACGATATGTTCATTCCCATGGGTATGGCAATGACCTGCCTGGCGATCACATCTCCAATCTCGACGAAGATGTCGTGAGACAGAAATTCGATCATTCCACAAAAAACACACGATCAAATATCAAAATCTTAATCTCAGAAAGATATGCAAGCATCAAAATAAGCAACGTCCAGTAACGCAGGTCATGTGAGAATTTCTGAATTATGAAAACTTGGAAAAATAGACTCATGGATGAAGCGACGCACGGAGAGAGTGACGCATGCATATAGTGAATGCAATATACTTCCGGTATTTGACGACGATATTATAAAGAAAAATACAAAAGAAAATAACAAGTCAACATATTTTTCCAAACTCAAATTCCCTGAAGGGTCTAAACGGAGACTCATTAAAAATAAGACTATGAGTTTCGAAAGAATAAGCGTCTTCTGCTTCAGTGAAAGCACACGCCATGTAGATCTTAGTAAATCCAAGTAAGTAATGTCACGTTCCCAAATGAGAACACGGTTAATAAGGATTTACAAGGAGACTCCCGAGAAAGTACAAGGAAAATAAAACCAGGCCGTCGTTGCTCAAAGCTTGGTTAATCGTCAGTGAAAATATTCAAATATGAATTAAACAAAATTGAAAAACATTCTTTATCATTTCAAAGCTGTGAATTTTTGAGACAGGTCAGATTGACATTTTTAAGGTATTTTTTTTTCTTAAAGTGTTTTATTTTTGTCTTTGAAAAATTGGTTAACTCTAAGCATGCTTTGAGCCACTGAGACCAAGTGTTCCGGAAGAGTAATATCTTCTGCTTCACCGACGACACTCGCCATACAAATTTTGGTAAAAATAAAAATGTAAACTTACATCATCCATCACTTATGGAATATCTGGTTATAACAAACCACCTTTCTCCGCAGTAGAAGACAATAATAGAATGCAAAAAATGAAACATAATGAAACTCAAAATACCGGAATGTCACAATACTGTTTACATTCAATCATAATAAGAAAAAATGAAGTTTTGTTATCTTTCCCAACAATCAACTTTTAAGCATTGAATGTGTCAAATATAGTCTGGCATCCTGACATATTCTGAAAATTCTGGGTTTTTTTGTTTTACAACTCCTATCGTCTGATCATGAAATTACTAATGAAATCATAGTTTTTGTTTATATAAACCTTAAACTTTTTTCTACAGTCAAAAGATCGTCACACTTGAAGAAATGTAACCGAAGTCACGTGACTTGTAAAAATTGAAGATTCCTATAAACAAAGCTACGTCATAATGTAGAATGGTCTTCCTATACAATTCTAAAGTTAGGTTATGGCCATATTCCACATTCTAAAAATGTCGTTTCCAAGGTGACAAAACTGTTCTCCTATTTCCTTTTCCATTCTACCATATACTAAATTGCATATTCATAATTTAATTACCCGTATATACATTCCTACGCAGGGGACTATTTTGGCCACTGATACTATCTAGGGAGCTCTTCCTTTCAGACAATGCTTTGTTGCCATGGTTACATGTAGATTTGTTTTCATTTATTACACAAAGCCTAGAATCGATTTTTTGCCTGGAGATTGCAAGCATGGAGTTGGTGCCGAACAACGGCAGGCTGTGTAATGGAAGTAAAGGGACACGTAGCTAACGCTTGTGTTCTTAAAGCAAAATGCAAGGAGGTTAGGAAATTATATATCTAGGATACTTCAGGAAGCATAACTAACCTGCAGTTTGTGAAATTTGTCTTACTTAACTTTGATGGTTCAGTAAATGTTGAGAAAGGTTCCCAAAATGTATCAATATTTTGGTTTTTCGATGACCTTTCCTACCTGGTAGGAACCTTAATACCTCCGGCACAATTGATTTCGGCTCAACTTTCTTTTTTTCTCTTTTTCTTTTTTCTTGCACATCATGTTCTTTGATATGTTTTCAAGTTATTTTATCATCATAGCTTCTGAGCTCCTGTTATTGCAGTGTGCCATCACTTCCCTTTAATACGTTGTTTCCTAACCTTCTGTTATGGTGGTGTATCCCGTATTCCTCTTATTGTGATGTTTTCTATGATCCTCATATTGTGATGTCACTTGAGTTCCTGTTATTATGTTTCATGAGTTCCTGTTATTGTGATGTCACCAGAGTTTCGGTTATTGTGATGTCACCCGTGTTCCTGTTTTTGTGATGTCTCCTGAGTTCCTGTTATTGTAACGTCTCCTGAGTTCCTGTTATTGTGATGTCTCCTGAGTTCCTGTTATTGTCATGTCACCAGAGTTTCGGTTATTGTGATGTCACCAGAGTTTCGGTTATTGTAATGTCTCCCGAGTTCCTGTTATTGTGATGTCTCCTGGGTTCCTGTTATTGTAAAGACTCCAGAGTTCCTGTTATTGTGACGTCTCCTGAGTTCGTGTTATTGTGATGTCTCCTAACTGTCAGTTAGTGTGATGTCTTTTGAGTTTCTGTTATTGTAATGTCTCCGAGTTATTGCTACATGTTCAGAGTTCCCGTATCTGTATTTGTCACGTGATTCTTTTGATGGGACCGGATCACCTTTTAATCTAAATTCTCTCAAGTTAAGTTAAATAATTTTAATGTTCGGTGCTGTTGATAATATGACATTTTGAATTTCTGTTATTGTGATGTCTCAGAAATTCTTTTATTATCATGTTTACACGAAAATTCTGATTCCATTTTTAATCGCTGCTTACATGTTAGTTTTAACCTCGGTAAAAGAAACAAAAATCAGTCTCTCGTCCCAAAATTTCAAGTTCAGAATATTGACATGTATTTGACGCTATCATAACTTTTTTATTTTACTTAGCCGTCTCTTAGATTTCAACAATTTATGACCCTCACATCATTTGCGAGTCCTAGAAGGACGAAACAGCTGTGAGATGAAGCATCACTGACGAGTTCCAGAAGGACGAAACAGTTGTACGATGTAGCATCATTGTCGGTTCCTAGAAGGATGAAACAGCTGTATGATGTAGCATCATAGTCGGTTCCTAGAAGGATGAAACAGCTGCATGATATAGCATCATTGTCGGTTCCTAGAAGGATGAAACAGCTGTATGATGTAGCATCACTGACGAGTCCTAGAAGGACGAAACAGCTTTGCGATGTAAGCATCACTGACGAGTCCTAGAAGGACGAAACAGCTTTGCGATGTAAGCATCACTGACGAGTCCTAGAAGGACGAAACAGCTTTGCGATGTACGCATCACTAATGAGTCCTAGAAGGACGAAACAGCTTTGTGATGTAGCATCACTGATGAGTCCTAGAAGGACGAAACAGCTTTGCGATGTAAGCATCACTGACGAGTCCTAGAAGGACGAAACAGCTTTGCGATGTAGCATCACTGATGAGTCCTAGAGGGACGAAACAGCTTTGCGATGTAGCATCACTGACGAGTCCTTGAAGGGAGGAACGGCTGCATAATGTAGTAATTGATCAAAGTTTTAGTTTGTTATATCAGGAGTCCTAGACCTCATTTTGTGATATGATGCTGGACGTGTTTGATGCTCGTTAAGTTTTACTGTTGATTCCGATGTTGCTGGATACCTTGTTCTCATTTAGGAGCGTGACATTTCTGACCAGGGTCATGATTAACAAGACGGGTGTCGTCAATGGAGCAGACGTTTCACCTCACGGGAAAACCCAGTATTATTCGCTGCTGTGCGTGTTTTCCTCTTGTTCATATTTTGCCAAGGTTTCATCGAATTTGAATTTTATCAACTTTCTGTTGAGGGTTCTTTGACGAATGTTACATAAAGATCGCCAACGTTCTGGGATGCTTATTGTGCTGAATTGTGGTTTTTCCACATACATTAATTCTTATGTCAAAGAGTATATGCTATAAAATGACACATAATATAACTAAATATCATTGACTTCTACTCATTTCTGAAATAAAATGTAAATGAAATAATCTCGTGTTTTGAATCTGAAGAAATTCTATCCCCGCGAAAATTTACGATTTTTACAGTATACTTGACGAGAAATGACCTGGATTTTCTATTTCAATTTTTAGAATTGATCATGACTATACGCAATTTCAAAATTCAGAACACCGTGTAAATAAGTTTTTTCTGCTGGTAAACCAGAATTTTTCATCAGAAAATTGTCGCCTTTGTGTATTGTGCCCGGTGTCTTCTCTCACGGTTTTACCAAGGCAATCATAATAAAAAGATTGTTTTATTCTTCCAAATTACAAGCAACATTATCCTCCTCCTTAATGCGAAATATCGGATTGTTTCAATTATCAGGAACGAAAATTTGGTGAAAAATGAGTCTACCGAACTAGTCAGCGACTGAAAGAGACATTGAACTTCTGTTTGGAAAGCAAATGGTATGCATTTAATTAGGAGTGGAACCTAAGGGTACAAATGTGTAATATCAGATGTACTTTAAAGGAATTTTCTTATTTTTAACTGCCATCTTTTTTATTAACTCGTTGACTTTAAAGAATTCATTACTTCAAATTTTCCATGAAAAAAATTGTGGTAAATTTCCTTGATGAATGTATCTCCTTAACTGCTATTAGGCTTTTGTGTAGACAGACTAACCTAAATGAACGTTCGTGATGCATAAAGCTCCTAAACAGACCATTTATATTGGCGAACTGAGAACAAAAAGGTTGCGAGATTGGTATAAAAAATATGCCAATAAAATCGTAATTCAATCTCCAGTTCGACATAACGAAGTGAAAATAGAAACAGAGGCAAACTTCACTCAGAAACCAGGTATTGTTGTGTAAATCTTACGAAATCCATGTAATGTAACCCTCTCATAATAGGAACCGCGTTTACAACCAACACCTCCAACTTCATGGCGCACAAGGACTTAAAATGTTTCCAATGAGACCAGGAGACTACCACGATAATGTTCGATAGTCTTTGTCGATGTACATCCCTGTTATTTTAACGGGAATGATTGAAACTGGAGATTTTCATCTTCGTGTGTAATACAAGTCTTTAATTAATTCTTTTAACTCACATACACATACATTATTACGTACGTACAAGGACTAGAGTTACACTTCAACATTACTGGGGTAACCACTGACGAGTCTTAGAAATACGAAACAATTCTGTGATATAGCACACCCTCCACAATTTGACTCTACAGTATCAAATTCTAAATTTGCATCAATGAAGTGTTATTCATCTTCTGTCAATCCTTAGTCACTAAAACGCTTTACTTTAATGACAATGAATGTTGGGCATAAATTTTCTGTCATCCGAGTATTGCAGGTCACGAAACTAGGATGGGACAGCTAAGCCAAATGAAAATATATCCTGTTTGTGGTCCTACACTCACATTTGTAAGGTAATTTTCAATGAAGCACTGTTAAAGTTAATTTGAGATCTGCCATCTTTAAAAACCATCTAATTTTTTTTTTTCTGAAAAATGCCTACCTACCGACCCTATTTTTAAATAACATTTTACAGGAAATAAATATATCTTTTCTCTACTGTCATATGTTTTATGTTGAAGATGTCGAGCTGAGAAAGATAAACTTACAACACAGGATTTTTAAAATGTGCAGGTCGATGAACGGCTTTATGATCTCGTAGAGAAATAATCTGTTAGCTTGTGTGATATGAAGTTGTTTGTGTTTGATGTTCTGTAGAATACCAGGGGTTCCAATGATGTAATCATTTGTTCTCATTATTTGGAAACGTGACATTAACTACTTGGAATGGCAATGACTTACATGTACATAACAGGTGCCCGTGATTCTTCATATCACTAAGCGTTGGCGGCAGAGCGACAATCCCCGTCGTAGCAAGGGACGCAATCCAAACAATAATTGACAAACTCAGAACACGAAAACAGGTTCGCACCCTGTTACTCTATCACCGACATCGGTACCTTGCAGGAACACGTGAATAACACATCGCTGTAACCGCTGGAAATTCGAGGTCGAGTAATATCCTGGAGGGGGATTGTGTAACCCTGGTGAATGCTATAAACCAGATGTCACGTGTTCGAATCCTAGCGGAGGCAATGCAATAAGCTAGATGTCACGTGTTCGAATCCTAGCGAAGGCAATGCAATAAGCTAGATGTCACGTGTTCGAATCCTAGCGAAGGCAATGCGACAAATAAAGGCCACATTTACACAAATCTTTAAGACATTTTTAATATCATAATAATCAAATATCTGAAGCTGTACACAAAAAGCAGTAGATGACTGGAGTACAGACTCTCCGTCATGATGTATATACAACACACTGAATCAGTAGAGCTAATAAGATATTAATTTGTGTCTTATAGGATACATGAAGTACAGATTTAAGTTCTTGATATTTATAAAAATCAACATCAGCCTTATCAGGGATATATATATATTGTTTATCATGACAATATACATTGTATACAATATGGGAACATCTTTCACACAGGCCAAGAAAGAATTAGAAAACATGATTTTTTTTGTTTAAGAATGAAATAAAACTGTTTGGAAATATATAGATTACTGTGCATAGAATGAAAAAATCGTTTCTTAGAATTCATAAATTTTTATAAAATTTTAAAGTTTTAATGAAATATATAAAACATTTCTTAAATGAAAAAATGTGAATTACATAAAGAATGTCTACATTTCATTAAATATATAAAATTGTTACAGAAAATTGGTTGAAGTAACAAGACTCGAAAAAAAATTTCTTTAATAAAATGACACAGATGTTATATATTTACATATTATACAAGAATGTGTACATGATTATACAAATGATATTTCTTATTAGCATGTTAATGAACAATACATTTACACATGAGTCAGCAGACAAAAGTTGTAATCTTAAGAACAACCAACTTCTAATATCATAGTGTAATGAGACAAAATGGCACAATATTTGAATATATCAGAGCCAGGTAACTGTGTTGACACTGTTAGATTCGGACTAGAAGTGTGTAGACATTGAAGAAACATCAGTGTACATACACCCTTCTTGTTAACTGTCTAGAACGGCTCTCGTCCTTCTGGGCCCAACTTGGGCCGTGGTATATGGCCATTCCTGTAAAATTAATGTGTGACAAGCTTTAACTATTTTTCTAGAATATTTTTGTTCTATTTCTTCATAATTCAGAATCCAGAAATAACGATGATTGTGGTTTCCTAATTATCAATGGATCAAACCACATCAACTGTTTCATCGCGGTAACCAGTAATCAATTTATCTTTCTGAAGAAAATTTTTTTTTTTTTGAATCTGACCCCAAAAAAGTACCTGCATACTATACCCAAGTGTGCACTATACCCGCAAATTTACGGTAAGCAAAAAAATGCTCAAATTTCCTTCTAATTCCAGAAGTTCATATAAAAAAAGGTTAACTGTCGGCAACATCTGACCTTGAAATAAAACAATTGACCTTGTGCTGTAATATATAACACATTATTACAATCTTGACCTTGACCTATTTTCAAAAATCAATAAGTTTTAGCAAATTCTCAGAAATCCCTGCCTCAAATCTGATGATCTACCAAATCTCATATTCTTGAACTGTAATTTATTTAAAAAAGACAATTATGATTAAATTTTAATTAAATTTAATCGACCGTGATCTGTTGTCCTTCAGATGAAAAATGACGTTGACCTTACCATTTGTATGCATCCTGATCTGATGGGTTTGTTGTGACCTCCACAGGATAGCGATGTTCTGGATGGCCACCATCATATGCATGGTTGTGATAATTTCCTCGGGTATAATCAGATGGTGTGCCATTCTGGATGTAACCATTTCTCTCATTCTGATAATTATATTGGTTGTCATAATCTGTATTTCTATAAAGAAGACAAAAATGGAAGAAATAGTTTTAAAAAATGAATGAAAAAACGCTTGGTCTGTTCTAACTCTAATTGAAACAAATGACTTGGAAAAAGTTTACAGAAAAAAAGTCAAAGACATACAAGTTTGCATGCAAAATCTCTAGTGGATTTTGTCCCTTTTTTATTCAACTCATATGAAAACCTTATTTTCATCTTCTATGAAAGTCCAGACTTCATTGTGATAAATTAATACAGATTCAAAACCATGATATTCAAATTAACCTATCACTCAAACCATTTAAAAAAAAAAGTTTCTATTTTGATTAATTTTTCAAAATTGTACATTTTAAAGCTGATTGATTTATGTTCTTCTGACAATTTTTGTCATTTAAAGAAGAAAATTAATTTTTAGTAGATTTATTATTTTCGAGTTACCTCCCTTCGTGTAGATTTTTGCAATAATCAAGTTACAGACAAAGCTCCAGTATTCCAATTTATGCCAATATTGTCATATTAAAATTCCCTAAAAATAATATGCTAACTAAATGTATCACCAGATTAGTTTTTATTAATGTAAATGCAGACAACTTATTTACATTCTGTTTTTATTTCTTTGATGACCATAGTTATCATTTGCTAGTTAAAATTCTATAACATTACACAGACATGCATCATATTTAGGAAAAGAACAAACTAAAAGCTTTCATGATAAAAAAATTTTTTTTTATCCCTTTTTCAGTTTCAACCCTGGGGAAGAAATTCTGGAATTGTCAGACCAGCTTAACCAGAGTGAACTTCTCTTTAGCTTGATTGCTGGAGCCTAAGGCTAGTAAACCCTGGAGGTTCTGGGTTTGATCTCTCGTGGAGGCATTGAAATAATTGATGACTTTTGTTACAATTCAATCACAAATTTACCTCAGCAATTCTGATGCTACATTATATCATCTTCAAATTAAGAATTTCTAGTGCACAGTTTTAAAACAAAGTATTTACACCAAATCCAGATTAGTTGATCCTCAACCATGAATAATTAAACATGCAGGTTAGAATGTTAATAATTGTTTAAAACACCATCAACACAGCACAGGAACAGTGCTTACAAGACAAATTAAAGTATGAAATCTGTGTACTGCTAAAAAATAACTTGTTAAAAAGTCAATATTTTCTCGTATGTGAAGTAAAAATATTAGGTCAAACTTTTGTAACCAAAAAACTCAAAGAAAATAAAGAAAATGCCTGCAAAATCAAGAATATGTGAACAAATGAACTCAAAGTTGTGAATGAAAAATCATTTGAAAACCATTAACTCTGACGGTCATGGTTTCAAACTGACCTGTATTTAGACTTATCTCCCCTTTGGTAAGGGGCTGGTCGTGATATTCGGTGTTTATAAGGACCACTGCCCCTGTGAACCATGGGAGGTGGATAATACGCATGCTCAACATGATGGTTTATTGCATAAGGTGGAAACCGACCACTGTCCGAGTCAGAATCTTTTTCGCTGAAATAAATTGTTGATATACAGAAAAAACATGCAATATAGTAAATTTGGATGAAAATAACCTTGAATTTTTCAATTTCTCTCTGATCACGCAACTTAGAGATGAAAAGTCCAATCCGATTTTTTAAAATCATTTTTAAATTAGCAATGTGGAAGGCTATTGAAAACACATTTAAAGAGGTTACCAAACAGTTTGTAAAAGATAATTAACAAGGACTGTAGCACTCTATACAAATGAAAAATGATCTAATCCTCATCGCAAGTTGTGTGAGATTTTCTCCCAAAACAGAAATATAATGAATATAAGCATTACTTAAGACATAAAAAGTAATTGAATAACTTTAAAGTATTTTTACTAAATTATGTTCTTGTAAGTTTTTATTCAGATGGTCTGTAATCATAAGTTATCATACACATTCATTCAACACAATTATTGTACGGTAATTTTTTTTATATTTGAGTTCCGTTAAAAGTGAAACTAATTACAGTTAAACTTTATTATTTCGAAGTTGGCAGGATTGTTGGAAAAATTTGAGTTATCCGTGTTTTGATTAACAGAGATTGAATGTTACGCGTCAGATGAAACTTTTCATCTAACAAG
This sequence comes from Ylistrum balloti, assembly GCF_031769215.1. NCBI lineage: Eukaryota > Metazoa > Mollusca > Bivalvia > Pectinida > Pectinidae > Ylistrum > Ylistrum balloti. The sequence continues at coordinate 544,585 of NW_026782800.1, read as the reverse complement.
GGTTGGCTGTAAAAATGTATCCAGTCGTAGCCTATATGTTTCACATTGTAGTTTTTGGTACCAAGGAATTTAATAATAACAGAGAATTGTCAATTACATTTACTGGGGAATTAACTTTTAACCAAATCTGAAGAGAAAGCTCCATGGTCACTCTATCTTGTAAACATAAGGGAGACAACTCCAACGTGAAAAAAACATTTTAGCTCAAAATTTGAACTCTCCTACTTTGCCTATAGAGAAGCGGTACTGCTCTCTAAATTTTAAATCTGATGATCTGTAAGTATTTCTGTGAAAACTTGACATTGATCTACATGTAGATCTGGATCTATTCCTACATTTTATAAACACTTATATTATTCACCCTGGAGAGATGAGGAGTTAAAGGTATGTATTTATACAGCAAATATTATGATTTAGAAATTTTCAAAACTTAAAAAATTTGAATTTTTTAACAGTTCTAAAATTCTAAATATTTTCTAAAATTGCTGAAACAGGAATATGATAACAGAAGGGAAAGAAAGACGCAAGAAAAGTCGGAGGTTGGAATAATATCATTTTAAAATTTAATTCACGCTGATATGATATAGAATGCAAAGCATTAGAATTCAGGTACTGTCAATCAGTTATATTTTCTGTGGGATTTATTTTCGCATTAACAGGGGAGGAGATTCAATCCCGAATGCAAATCTTTCATGATTATTTATACACAAATACCTCTGGATGGCATCTGTGTTGGTTCAGTTACTGATATTAGAGTCTTGAAGAATCATTGGGTCTCTAACAACTAATCAATCACCAATTTAAACTCATGATAGATCAGCGTTTTACAATATCATGTATTTGCAGATATGTCTGAAGAAATAAGTTTGTGCAGTAAAATATTCATGAAATCTGAAATATTTACTTTTTAGGAACATTTTCCAGAGATAATCTTTACAATAACATTTAAAATGTGTGTCACGATAGATTCAGATTAACCCGAAACTGACAATCAAAAATAAACAAATAAAACATTCATTTTTTCAAATAGAAGCAAGATTACACTTTACTCCATACTTAAAAATTTTGCTTACACTTTGATAAAAAATATTCTTTCACTTTTTCAGTAAAGCCTACCAGTTACCCAGACTTCATCACTAACTATAATAAGACATATGTGTTCGTAGAATTTGTGGGTGGTTGAAAAAGAAACCATCACAAGTCATGATAAATAAACTCCTTGAATTTCTGTTGCCTTGCATTTTAAACAACAAATTCTATCAACAAACATACTTCATTTCAACTTCTTTATCAACTGTTAAGTAATACAATAAAATAATCAGATGCTCATTATACTTAGTTATCAACAAAATAAAGAAATGTTCCAAGGAACCTAAATAGAACCTCCTCCACCCTAGACACTGAGTCAGAGCTCAGCTGCTAGCCACCTCCCTCCTCCCTAAATAGAACAACCTCCTCCACCCTAGACACTGAGTCAGAGCTCAGCTGCTAGCCACCTCCCTCCTCCCTAAATAGAACAACCTCCTCCACCCTAGACATTGAGCCAGAGCTCAGCTGCTAGCCACCTCCCTCCTCCCTAAATAGAACAACCTCCTCCAACCTAGACATTGAGTCAGAGCTCAGCTGCTAGCCACCTCCCTCTTCCCTAAATAGAACAACCTCCTCCACCCTAGACATTGAGTCAGAGCTCAGCTGCTAGCCACCTCCCTCCTCCCTAAATAGAACAACCTCCTCCACCCTAGACATTGAGTCAGAGCTCAGCTGCTAGCTACCTCCCTCCTCCCTAAATAGAACAACCACCTCCAACCTAGACATTGAGTCAGAGCACAGCTGCTAGCCACCTCCCTCCTCCCTAAATAGAACAACCTCCTCCAACCTAGACATTGAGTCAGAGCTCAGCTGCTAGCCATCTCCCTCCTCCCTAAATAGAACAACCTCCTCCACCCTAGACATTGAGTCAGAGCTCAGCTGCTAGCCACCTCCCTCCTCTCTAAATAGAACAACCTCCTCCACCCTAGACATTGAGTCAGAGCTCAGCTGCTAGCCACATCCCTCCTCCCTAAATGGAACAACCTCCTCCACCCTAGACATTGAGTCAGAGCTCAGCTGCTAGCCACATCCCTCCTCCCTAAATAGAACAACCTCCTCCACCCTAGACATTGAGTCAGAGCTCAGCTGCTAGCCACCTCATTCCTCTCTAAATAGAACAACCTCCTCCAACCTAGACATTGAGCCAGAGCTCAGCTGCTAGCCACCTCCCTCCTTCCTAAATAGAACAATCTCCTCCACCCTAGACACTGAGTCAGAGCTCAGCTGCTAGCCACCTCCCTCTTCCCTAAATAGAACAATCTCCTCCACCCTTGACATTGAGTCAGAGCTCAGCTGCTAGCCACCTCCCTCCTTCCTAAATAGAACAACCTCCTCCAACCTAGACATTGAGTCAGAGCTCAGCTGCTAGCCACCTCCCTCCGGTCTAAATAGAACAACCTCCTCCAACCTAGACATTGAGTCAGAGCTCAGCTGCTAGCCACCTCCCTCTTCTTAAATAGAACAATCTCCTCCACCCTAGACACTGAGTCAGAGCTCAGCTGCTAGCCACCTCCCTCCTCCCTAAATAGAACAACCTCCTCCACCCTAGACATTGAGTCAGATCTCAGCTGCTAGCCACCTCCCTCCTCCCTAAATAGAACAACCTCCTCCACCCTAGACATTGAGTCAGAGCTCAGCTGCTAGCTACCTCCCTCCTCCCTAAATAGAACAACCACGTCAATCCAGCATATCAAAATAAGATAAGGATTTATTTTGGTCAATTAAAGACCACATGACATGTAATTTAATCTACTATGTTAGATATTAATGATGTTATTCACATCCCACTACATTGTAACATGTTACAGTTAGCACTACCATAAATATAATGTTAAGTAATACAGGTGCTGTAAATGTACCTAGTTTTTGCAGGTTCAAATTTTAGCGCATCCCGTTAATCAGATCAGAACAGAATTGATTTAGTAATTGATTTAACCAAAATACATTTACGACAGAAAAATACTTAAAAAGTATGAAAAGCACAATTATAATTTAGCACAAGGTATACAGCACAAAATGTGCTAAAATAAGACTACCATTACTTTGGCACATTTACAGTAATTATGATTGTGTTACAAGTTACCATCAAAATATTTCCCTTAGTTTGTGATTATAGGAATCATAACCACTGCAGGGTTTGGTGAAATATGAGAACCTATTAGAATTATGGACACACCATGTACTTAGGTCATTAATTTTTTTTTATAATAATTATTTCGTTGAAAAAAAAAAAAAAAAAATTCTGATTGATATTTCAAAACAATTGATACAGAGACAGTTACACCATTAATTTGATAGTGGTTCAGTAAGCCCTCGGTATCACACACTTGGTTACCACATGGTATTCAGTGTGGATAGGAAGCAAGGCAGTCACTCGCAACAAGCTTGGGATAAGTTAGTCTTTTTCATTATCACCATTGACAGGTACTTGAACCTAGAACTTCTGGCTTCAGGACCTTGAGAAGCAAGATTGGTCAGCTTTCTTACAAGGGCTGATTGATAAGTTGTGAGCCTCATATTTAAGGGTTTGACTTTTGGTGGACATATTGCATTATTTTTCAACATAATCCCCTTCAGTATCTATACACTTTTGTCAATGATGTTTAACAGCCTCAATGAAATCCTTTTCTTGACTGTTCAAAAAGTCCTTCACTACATGTATGACGTCATCATCAGACCGAAAGTGGGTACTGAAAATGAACATTTTCAATTTTGGAAATAAATGTCTGATGGAGTGAGATCAGATAAATAAGGTGGATGCTCGATCAATTCAAAGCCACAATCATTTACAGCAGCCATTACAATGATAGACTTGTGACCAGGGACATTGTCCTGGTGAAATGACACACCTTTCCCAAGTTTTCCGCTCTTAAACTCTTGAGTTTAATTTTTTCTTTAAACTGCTGAAGAACTGATGCATAATATATGCCATTGATAGTTTGTCCCTTTTGCAGATAATCTACCACCAGAATACCATCAGCATCCCAGAAAACTGAGGTCATAACCTCTCCAGCTGATGGAACAGTCTTTGTCTTGTTCCATGAAAGTGAACCAAGGTACATTGTTTTGATTGTTGTTTGGCCTCCTAGGTGAAAAGATAGACCCATGTTTCATCTGTAGTCACAAATCGCCGCAAAAATTAGCAGGATCTGCCTCTAAAAGGTTCAGATTAGCATGTAGCAAAGTCCGCCTGGTGTGCTTCTAATCAACTGGCAGAAGTCTTGGTATCCAACGGGCGGTGTGCTTACTCATTGCAAGATCTTTGGTAAGAATGGAGTGTACTCTTTTCTATTAAATTCCAACTGTAACGGTCATATGTCTCCCTGTAACTCGCCTATCAGACATAACATCATGACTTCATTAACCATTTCTGGGGTTGCAACAGTGACAGGCCTTCCAGGACGGCATCATCCCCAATGCTCTGCCTGCCACGCTTAAATTCCACCACCTACCTTTTCACTGTAGCAATCTAAAGGAGCATCATTCCATAGTGCTGCTACCATATCAGTATGGCTATCCTTAGGTGCTAGACCTTTCTGACATAAATATTGAATCACTGCTATTTTGTCCCTTTTGCAAAAGTCACCTGCCTTGCTCACTTTAGAGTGCTACCTCTCCAACATAAACAGACCAAATAACACCAGTGTTTGGATACACAGCCTTAGATAGTCAGAAAGCAGTAGAGCAGAAAAAGGACACCCCTGCTTCACTTCTTCAATACAAGGCTCACAACTTATCAATCAGCCCTCACACCAGTAGAGCTAACAATTGGCTAAAGGGGAAGTATTTTCAACTGTAGTCGAACCTACTTATCTTGAACTTGGCAGGACCATGGGAGACTTCCATATAACTGATGGTATCCCGTTTAAATGAGTTGAAATTTTTTTAGTAAATTAAGGCAGGGACCTATCAAATGCTTCAAACTATACGGGGTCTTCAAAATATACGAGTTAAAGATAACAAAGTTTGACTATATATATATGTATAGCCAGTCTTTTGTCTATACTGACTGGTAAAGGACAGTTTAGGAAAGCTGTGCTGGACACAGAGAATGCAGTTTGATATATTAGTATCCCCTGGGACCAACTGTATTATAGCAGGTCACAAAACTACAACAAATATTATCTAATAACATACACAATTTTAGTGATTATAAAACTTGGTCACATTTCTATTTCATGTCCCTTTTTAAAATAAATATTGAAAATTTGAATTTAATAGCTTGTATTAATAAAGCATTCCTACACCTCCAGCGAGTGCTACATGGACTACAGAATCTGTAAGCAAGTGCTGCATTATGTTATCCACAAGGGAACCTCAGAATGAATTTGCTCCACGATAACAGATTTGATAAACCAGAAGGAAATTTCATTTATCATTTAGATAGCAAAATCAAATATCTGAATCAGAAAGTTTTGTAATTTTCATATATGGTTTATCTTAAGGTTCCACTGTGTAAAGGAGACTACAAATCTCTTACATGGTTTTCTTTGTGTCCTCTCTGCAGTTGAACAACAAGGGAGATAATCAATGGCAATGTTTGAGATTAAGGGAGATAATCCATGTAAAACATCCAAGGAGATAACAAAACAGACTTTTAGTCACAAAATATTGAGTGACAAAATAGGCTATTTTTTTTAAACTTTCTTTAAAGAGTTTTTATGTGTTTGATACGGTAAAGTCTTTTTGATTTAGAGAGAGAAATCAAATAACGATGCAAATGCTGTTTCCATGACCTTCAAAATTGAGTTCTACACAGGTCATAGGTCATCTAGTAATTCCAAACTCTGACCTATCAAATAACCTTCATCATGGGTCATATACTATGTGTAGGTCATCGCAAACACAGAAGTTCAATACACATGTACCTCTGTACAATGTATGATTTAATATCAATGACCCTGATGACCATAATTATAACAGACTATACTTCATTACAATACATGATGGACTAATAATGACAATGACCAATGGTTGGTCATAAGTTCGACTATACATGTGACATACTAACCTGTGTTGTCGGCGGCTGTGCCGATATATAACAAGGGAGATAATCAAGACGAGGCAGATAAGCAGCAATATAATACACGATGCAGCGACACCTATCACCAACTTCTCATAAGTGTTTAATTCTCCAGTCCCTGCAATAAAACAGTCAATAACTTTAATGACGAACAGTTATGAATTATTTTCCAATTATCTCTATTCTTTTACAACGGTGGTGTTGACAAACATCCTATACAACAGAGATTTTTACCTATACACTTCCGGTATTGAAAATAAACTAAAGCAGAAGTAATTATCTATTTTCAAGTGTAAACAACAAGGATTTGAAGTAAACAACAATGACTTTAAATTGAGTAGGAATAATTTGTTTAAGTGTTCTGACAAGGTTGTCATTTTCAATTTTTTAAGTTTTACTCAAAAAGGACATTAATGAATGCTTCATATTAATCTATATTTAGATAATTTTGTTTTGTGTCAAATTTTACCACTGCAGTTGCATAAGTACAGAATACTCACAAGCACATTTTGGTTGGGTGGTATCACTCCAGACACTGGTATTTAGACATGTGACATTTTGTGGACCAATCACACGATGTCCGAATCGTTTACAGCCGACAGTGACGACAGTGCCGTGGGATGTGTTGTATGTACTAAGGTCAATAAGGACATCTGTAACCTGGGCGATCACATTACAGGAGGCTGTCAACAGAGAAATTAAAAACAATATATATTTACTATTGTATACAGATGGGTAATTACATAGTACAATAAAACCAATGATGAATAATTGTAAACCCAAAAGCAACTCAATTATTTTTGCAGGATCACTAATTTGACAGTAAACAAAAATCAGTTTAAAAGTAAGCCCTCCCCTAACTTTGATACTTCAAATACTATAAACACTGTGCTGGGGTTGGGGGAGGGGTTAGTTTATCCCAGGATAAACAAGGACATTTTTATCAAGATCCCCTTGTTCATTTATAAAATATATACATTAAAGTAAGAATCATTGAAAACAGGAAGATATCAGCCAATCAGGTCACAGTAGCCTTGTTAAAGGTTCACAGAAATTGCTGATAATCAAACTTGAACAAGGAGTTAAGGTAACAAGTCTGCCAAGCAAGTCTCATCATTATTCATTTGTTCCTTTAAATGATAGCATGTGGAAAGCATTCAGTTAGAGTGCCAAACGATACCAGCCAATCAAGTCACGTTAATTATGCATAGAGTTTGCCGATAATTAAACCTGAATAAATCAAGTTTCCTAAAAATCTCATGAGGGTGAGTACGAAGCAAGTTTCATCAAAATCTGACCGGTCCTTCAAAACATACAATGTAGAAAGCAGCATCCGAGGGTAATTATAGAAATCAGCCAATCAGGTCACAGCAGCCTCAGTAGATATACACAGAGTTTGCTGTTAATCAAACTTGGCTAAGGGATTAAGGTAACAAGTGTACTAACCAAGTTTCATCAAAATCTGACCAGTCCTTCAAAAGATGACATGTGGAAAGCAGCATCGAGACAGACAAAACCCATTTGAAAATCCGACACCAACTATGTTGGGCGGGACAATAATTAAGGTATATTGGTGGTTATAGATATTGAAATTTGGTTTTAACAACAAAATTCATGATCAATTCTCAAGCGTATGCTTAGAAACAAGCATACTATCCACATTCTAAAATAATTTGAGTCTGAAAGGTTGTAATTATCACAATATCAATGAAATTCAACAAAAAACAGAAGACCTCATAATTTTGTTCTAAATGGTCCCCAACATTGTCTTATCCAATTGAAACACTCCTTTCATTGATGACGAAGAAGCTCTGCCCACTTTTCAGTGAAGATATTTCAGGTCAGGATATATGTTGAGACATAATGAAAGGCTGCCGACGTTTGTCTGCTTGGATTATCTGCTTAAATTGTTGTTTATGTTGATTTCTGGTGTATATATCCTAAATTCGTCATGTCTATCTATAAATAGTAACAGTATTTGTTCTCTAACGTAGATCAGAAAAACAGACATCGAGGAGAGGCATATGTTATCTTTATCGACAATCTGACATTAAACCTACCTTCTAGAAGTAGAGAAAAGTGAATTGGAAAATGTCACAAACATTATCATTATCATACTCTTAGTCACATTTCAATGACAAATTTTAGTATGCCTTTATTACACATTCTCCAATGTCGATTTCAATCTTCTACCTCAAAAGGAAAGATGGTCACCATCTTTGGGCCAGCGCCAGAAACCATGACTATATCGAGAATTAGATCATGAATAATATCCAATGAAAAATGTGTATTGAACCATTATTTTAGAATATGGTATAAACTCGATAAGTACATCCCTGCCTGTAAGTACTACATGTGTAGTGGAACCATGGGCTTATCATTGTAAATCCACAGTATCATATTTATTCCTGTGTGAACTTCCATTAAACAGTTATAGTCCTGAGTATATGTAAAGATAAAGACCTGAGTATAATAGCTCAGCCTTGATCTAAATATCAACAATATTACTTTACATTAATCCTGGATATTTTTAATTAAAAAAATTTCAGGTTCTATGTATATATATATTTCAGTAGAAGGGATTATCGAGGCACCTAAATTTAAATACTGTTGTCAATTGCAGTTTATAATTTTGTCTTTGTTTTATGTTCTATGTATGTGATGTAACTTATGTAGTATTTGTGTCTTGATAAAGCAGTGGATAGCCTGTAAAATTTTAAAATTTGACAATACACCTGTTTGTTCTGTTGTTATTACATCATCGATCATATACATAAATCATAAAATCGGAAACCTCTCGGACTCCTCTACAGACACCGAGAAACTTTCTAAAATATACATGTATATATATATTTCAATATGAAATAACGAGAGGAATTGTCGCTGTTCACTGAACCATGACAAGATTGATGAAGAGGTAATTACAATCAATCATTTATTCGGGAGTATGCATGAGGTACTAAAGACAGTACGACACATTGAATTCCTGTCGTGTGTTGACTTTGCTCAGGAGCTGTAACGCTGTATCAGTTATTGATAACGCCACACTCAGAAGATCATAAATATGGTCACTTTAATGTTCCACATAAAACTACGATGTTAAAAACTATACGGTACCTCACTCTTCTCTGTGGAGAGATAAATTTACCAGGTTAACTCAGTAATAAGCCCAGGGACCAACACACATGTAACTCCAAGTTACAATTTTCTGGGGCCCATTTCAGATATCTATAATATATTATGGTGGGCTAATTACAGGACACTGAAATAGCAGATTTGTATCATCACATTATGACAATATATCTATAATATATTATAGTGGGCTTATTACAGGACACTGAAATAGCAGATTTGTATCATCACATTATGACAATATATCTATAATATATGGTGGTGGGCTAATTACAGGACACTGAAATAGCAGATTTGTATCATCACATTATGACAATATATCTATAATATATTATAGTGGGCTTATTACAGGACACTGAAATAGCAGATTTGTATCATCACATTATGACAATATATCTATAATATATGATGGTGGGCTAATTACAGGACACTGAAACAGCAGATTTGTATCATCACATCATGGCAATATATATATAATATATTATAGTGGGCTTATTACAGGACACTGAAATAGCAGATTTATACCATCACATCATGGCAATGTAAATCTGTAATATATTTTAGTGGGCTTATTACCAGGATAGGATTATAACTGGATGAATTTAGTACCCATATTTTAATATAATATGCTTGTCAACGTGTTTTAGGAAGGAATATTTTGTTAGGTGGTATATAAATGATATCTGTGTTTTACATGTGGTGGATATGATCAGCTGTTTTACATCACAGGACACGCAAGAAATCTGAACACACATGCATATCATTGAAAGTGTATGTTTTCACCTTGATAGCTCAGGGAGACGTAAAATTAGTGAACTATTATCACCTCTGCTTAACAAAAGATGGCAACAACTGTATAATTAATTGGTGTATTGTGACTTGTGAGAAGATTACTTTGAGTTCTGACAGCACTTATGTCACGAACATTAAAAGGTGTTTATGAATTGTCATCTATTTGATGCCATTCAAAAAATTATTGCATGACATTAAGCAGAATGTATGATATTATGCAAAATATAAATAGTACTTTCTTCATCTGGCATTTTGATAAACCCATATCTGATAACACATGAGACTATCTCTTCAGTAAAATTTTAACTTTAAGAAATACTTACTCATTGTCCTGCAATGAGCCCACATTTTTATTTCTGACCTGAGTTATGTGTTAAACTAGCCCTTGTATGGGCTTATTTTGCCAATAGGATATGTAACGTTTACTTATGAAATAATTGAGAACCATGGTATAAACAATCATAAACTTTTGAACAGGTTGATATTTAATTATACTAACCCTCAATTATTATCTATATATAGTAACAATTTAGAAATGGAAGTAATTCAAAGTTAAACAGAGAAAAAAGGTGATAGCCTTTACAAATGTATCTAACCACAAAACATTATAAAAACACACCATAATTCACCACACAGTTGATTACTTGTTTTTGTTTTTCTTTACAAGTGCTGTGATGTCCTGACCTGTTGACCTGTCTAAGCTTTGTACTGACAGTTGACATATATGGTCAGAAAAAGGGCGACTATTTCTGTCAAATGTAACCTTAATGTTTCACCAAGTTGATAGATCCATTTTGACAGGGGATTATCAAAAAATTGTTTCATCATTTATATACTTTTAACATTATGCTAATATATACATGTTTCTACAACAAAATCTGTCTTAATCAGTATTTTTCTCTTTCCTATAATGACAAACTGTTTATTTGGAATTAGACATCTCAGGTTTCTTTCATTTAAGGAAATTTCAAATCTGGAGCAAAATTTTAAAAAAATGTATAAAATGACTACAGCAAGAATCAGAAACTTGTAAACATGTAAAGATAAAAAAAACAAAAGGATATTTAAATGTTTCGTGTCAAACTTATAATAGATTCCTCATTTCAGGTAACATATGTTCAGAAAACTGTCAATTCTTCTTAAAAATTTCATTTTTTCACTTTCGGTGCTTTAATCTCTATATGCAATCATACATTCATCCTTTTTATCATTTGTTTATTTGTTTGTCCTGAAAATTTATTTTCTTTGGTAGAAATTTCTATTTTAGTGTTGAGTGACTCATCAGTGAAAATATGGGACATATTGCAAATTTTGGTAATTGATAAAAACTTCACCATCTCTACAAACACAATTAAAAGGTATACATGTAGTCACGATTTTGAAATTGTCAGGCCCAGTACACATGAACTGGTATCTTTGTTCCTGCCACATACAATGATGTAACTACAAAGTAAAACCAGTATCACACCCATCTGCTGCTTATCATTTCAAACACGTCTCCCTAGTAGGCAAATAAACTAAACAAAAGTAGGTCAAGGTCAAACTTCAAAATCCGATAAGAATGATATTTTTGTAAAAGTTAATTGTTTTGTTTCCAGAGATGTTTAGATGACTACAAAGTTAGGTCACAACTGTGGCCTTACAAATGCAGGTCTTTACCATATTTATGTGACAATTAGCCCATGCTTGTTTGTAACCCTGGTAAAACACTGGCCGCAATATACCACTCGGCTAGAGAGAACTTTTCTTTAGCTCAACTGGTTCAGCTTCAGACTAGTAAGCCAGGGTTCCCGGGTTCGATTCCTAGCAGAGGTATTGAAATAAATAATGACCTCTGTTACATGCTGGTAACCCAAGTCGCTGATACAAAAAAATTATTGAACTGTTCAATAGCTTCCATTTATAGCAATTTAGAGGTATTGTGTTGACCCCTTGGGGTCCAGTGGTAAGTCAAAACCCTGACTTTACACTTTACATACATGTAGGACTGGTAATGTGCTGGCCCCTGGAAGCCTGTAATAAGTCCACCCCATGACTTTGAGTTAGGGTAATGTGTTGACCGTGTGGTCCTGTAATAAGCCCACCCCATGACTTTGAGTTAGAGGTAATGTGTTGACCCCTTGGGGTTGATGCTGTAATAAGCCTGTCCCATGACTATGAATAAGTGAGGTAATGTGTTGGCGCCCTGGGGTGGTTGCTGTAATAAGCCCGCCCCATGACTATGAGTAAGAGGTAATGTGTTGGCCCCTGGGGTTGATGCTGTAATAAGCCCGCCCCATGACTATGAGTAAGAGGTAATGTGTTGGCCCCCTGAAGTGGATCCTGAGCCCTGACTTTGAATTAGAGCTTTGATCCCCTGGGATTGTAACAGGATAAAAACGGTAAATGTAGTACCTATTTTATCAGTGATCTTAAACTGTAAACACAAGTCAATTTAATCTGTACCTGGTGAGGTTGGGACTTTTACTGGAGGAGAGAGGAATGTTATCTTGTGTTGAAAGTGTCATTGAATACACATATAACTTTCAGTGTCAACAACACTGGACACAACTGACCCACGATGGACACACCCATATTTTCATTAATGTTTAATAAAATTGGAAAATTCAGACCTGTCTGTTTACAACCTTATATTTGTGTTGTTCTTAACATTAAAAACAGTAGACAAATTCAATCCTTTTACATACAATGAATTTTAATCAAAACATTTGCTTTCATATCAAAATGGAGATATCCCTTTATTGTGATACTGAGGTAAACACTTCTATAACTGAATGTAGATAGACCTTGTCTCTATAGCTGAAATACATAATCAGAAAGTAATTGATTCTCAACATCCAAGAACACTTGTTGTAGTTTTATTTATATACAGTTCTGATGGCGGTGGCATAGTGGTCGAAACATGTCGACGAATTAGTCCTTAAATAAAACTACGACCAGTGTTCCTGGATGTTGAGAATCCTTTATTTTTGACTTATGCTGACCACATTGTAAGGAACTCTACAGAATACCTCTGGTATCCATTCAGGAACCTAGGCACAATCTTAGACATATAGCGTGTTGGTTCTTCAATATTTTTTTCTCAATAGCTGGAACAGCATGATTCCAACTAGCTATAACAGATTCTCATTTGACAGCGTCTGATACATATTTGATAAATTGATACTATTAATATCACTCAGAAACTATAAATAGATAAGATTCAAAATAGACGTATATTTACATATTTCTATTTATAGAGCACGTTCATAGAATATAATAGAAAATGGAAAATTGGCTTGAAGTGTAATTTATTTCAGCAATTTTGATCATAAAAGTTGAAGTCTGACCAAGACTATAAGAATAACACATGTTCTTTGGCAAGATTTCAAATTTACTCACAACCATCTAATATTGACCTAATTGATGTGGAAATAAAACATTGAAACTTGGTCAAACAGGCACAATTTGGAGACATTATGCAAATAAAATAGTTCAAATTAAAATGCAAATTTTTATGAACAATCTGTATCAGGTGTTGATTAACAAGTTTTGATATTTGACCTTGAAAAGTCATCTAAATCTTACAGCCCTGGAGTCAGAAATGGCTAGTGCCAAATATCAATGCAGATAAATAACATTCAATTATCTATAATACATACCAACAATTTTGTTTATGTTTTGGTAATTAACCTTATTCCTATTAATTTTGACCTTTGACATTACATGACCTTGACCTTCATCCATGGGGTGAGATATTGCATTGTATCAATTTTTGGTGGTGCTTTTTTTTGTGGTATTGCAGATTATGATAATTTTTTTTTTTGTTTATTTTGTGTGAAATCCAACTATAAATTACATCTCATAAAACAAATTGTAAATTATGATTTCAGGTTTATAGTAAATAAACAGTAAACAATCTTTGATATATAGGTGAAATAACCAATCAAATCTTGGCATTTTTGATGTCATGACAAAAACGTATAAACAGTTTGGTTACTGCATCAAATTAAAAAAGGTGTTGAAGTATTTTTAAGATGTGGCTGGTCTTTATGGAGTGTTACATCAATACCACATCAGTGAGAGTTGTGCCCTCGCAATTTAAAACTTCTCTGAGAAATAGACCTTATCTCATTTCAACTAAAAGTGCATAAAAATTAAGACAACTTACTGTTACACAGTGTTTACACTATTTCTCTGTGTAATTTAATTCCTTCCCTTTAATATTTTTTACTTCCTTATTTAAACATACACTTCCTGATTCCACTAACAATTCTAACCATATCAACATGTAAATTCCTAAACAAAGAAAATACACAATATTTACTGCATCAAGGAAACTCAAGGTTTTGAAAATATAGCCAAGTTAAAAATAAATAATCTCTTTCTGATATTAAATTTCAAGACCAACATGTTAAGAATCGTTGTGGTTTTGATAACGTCTGTTTACAGTTAAATTTATATATGAGTATACCATAATTATATACTGGCAATGAATATGAACCATGCTTGGTGATATGCCCAACCATATTGTTTAAACATACTGTAAAACCGTGTATTTTTGTGGGGCACAATTTTCGTGGGTTTTTTTTGTAAAAAAGTATTAAGTGGACTTTTGATTCCATGGATAAATATAGTTCTATGGGTATATCTATATATATCTATATACATATATATATATCTCTATATTTATATTTTTGACAGATTGTAGACATATTAATTTGTGGATTAAGAGTAAAACCACTAGATAAACAAAAAAAAATCACCCACAAAAATTGATGAATTAACAGTATTATTTGTTTGTAATTATACTAAACAACAACAGATGGGGTGGGCTTATTACCAGGCGTTGGATTAATGATAGATACATACAGTGAATTAGCACTGTATACCATTCAACCAGAACAATTTTCTGAAACAAATAAATCTTCACTTTAATTTATATCACATATTCTCCTAAATACAACACTGTATGCATTATATTGTGTTGTGTGTACTTTACTGTACCTGTGGTAGTACCACATTTATCCTTTAATCAGACAGTGTTAAGGAATACCTTCCACACAGCCTAATTGAATTTTAAATGTATTATACAACATAATTACACAGCTATATACAGTGTATTGTATTCTTGATAATAACCTTTGATACAACCCAGATGAAACCTGTTTGTTCAGAGTCTAGTCAGTTTACAGAAATCCAAAATTTTCAAAATAACACTTTTTTATTGTGAAATATCAAACAGATCTGAAAATAGCTTTACATACAAGTACATTGTTTAACATAGTCTGAACTAGAATTCTAATTTCAAAATCTTTATATTATTTAGAAATTTTTTAGATTTTTAAAAATTCTAATTAAGCTAACAATGCTGTGGCCATGTAAAAACCCTTGATCCCTTTTAGTGGATTAACCTTGATAAAGTGATTATAGATTTATGTACAGTGGTCATTTCATCAGTCCCTTGGAGGCAGTAGATGTCTGCCATGACTAATTATTTCCCTGTCCAGGTATTAATACCTACATATGTCTACCTGGACAACATAGCAATATATATGTAACCTGCCCTGGGCCCCTAGCAGGCAAATTACTATGTCAAAACTCATTTCCATGTTTTCATAATTAATATGTTGATGCTATATAAAGGACATCTTATTGCCTCTTACTATAAGTGTGTATACCTTAACATGTATATAGAGAATGTCTTGTTTTGTATTTTGAATGAATTAACACATTCTATGGTAATATCTGGTGACAGGTGTTGATGGTTGAATTGCTTCTATCACCTGATCAGGGATTGTTCCGGATGAAGGTTTGAAGTTTAACAATATGTGACATATATCATATACAATTTTTTTCCAGATCCATGCATATATTATTTTTATTACTTTCCTGGTCAATTTTTTTTTTCAATATAGGTATAGTATATATCATTAAATACATTATTGTTGCTTTTAATTGCAGTAAATTCTACATTTTTTCATAGAATGCACCAATGGAAATTCATTAAATTCTGCCAGAAGAAATAACCAGGGACTGCATTATAGTGATAACATTGAGTATTTGGCAAATACAATTTTGACCTTGACCTTCGACATTCCATACTTTTTTCCCAAATTTATGTTGAAAGAATTATTGAAATGTAATCAAAGCTCTGACATTTCAATAAATGCCTTGTTCTGTCACGAAATGATACAAAAATATATGTTTGCACGACCAGGAAAGTTTCTGTGAAATTTTTCTAGCAATGACCTTTAACCTTTTTACAAATCATCACAATATTCAAACATGACCTATTCACACCATGCGAAAGATTTGATGAAATTTTGTCAGGAAAAGTGGCCTCCGAAGGAAATGAAATAAAATACCGACAGATATTTTTTATGATAATGAATTATGAATTTGAATAGTTTAAGACAACAATGATGAAATTTCATTGATGAAAATATAAAAGATGAGATGAAATTAATAAGACAAATCGGCGAAAATGGCATTCAGTTGACACATTTATTCTCAATTCAGATGATTTCTTCTCTAAACATCTAAGTTTTTTCTCTATTTAATCACATAAGACACAGTAGAGAAAAGGAAAACTTTGACATTTATATTTCAGTGCTGGAGAAATCACAACAATCAATGAATTTTATTGATACGGTCTCACTTACCTAATGGAAGGCATTATCAGTAGAATGAATTTATAGATTCCCTGTTGTACAATCTTACATCATACAGTGCTGTACTTATCCAGTAAAAACCCAAGGGTAGCACGGTCAACTCATATAGTCTCTATCAAAGTAGTTGGAGGGGGGTCGGGGTCGGCAGGAGTCAGAGATGGACGTAATTACATTAGAGTCTAGAGGGGTGGGGCTGGAGGGGTGAGGTGGTTGTGTGATGTGGTGGTTGTGTGGTGCGGTGGTAATGTTCTCGCCTTTCTAGGGAACAATGTCTGATATAGATTAAATAAAGGATGGTTGTGTGGTGCGGTAGTAATGCACTCGCATTTCACCAAGTCACCTGTCCAACCATGAAGATTCCCCCACTCTCCCCCCATATACTCCAACTTCCTCCACAGTGTGACCTCTCGCATGATTCTGGGCCATCAAGTACGATTTAATTTAAGATAGATCATTTGTTTCGCAGTTGTTATCAAATGAATTAAATTTATATTGTAAACATAAATAATCTCTTCTTTTTTACAATTATATTGCAGGGTGTGTGTATTATGTTACTTACAGTATAAATTTATGTCTTCATGAAATATGAAACTCTACTTCCGCATTGATTAATCTAACTTAGTCACAGTTAATTAATTAACAATAACCTGTATCACTGATCTGTACTATAATGTATATTGTACTCAGGACCTTTAAATCACCAAATTTCGGTTGCACAATGTACATTACAAACATAAATGTAAAGATAAGTTTGGCATACTTAAAACAGTGGTACATCTGGGTAGGCTCTTCCAAACCAAAGTCAGGAATCATTCAAATAAAAAGTCGAAGTTGTGCAATATACCATCCTTAACAAAACTACCCTATTTTTGGAAATTAAGCTTACTATGGTGAAAATGGAAAATCCTTTTCAAACCTTCTATCCCTATCAACATCCTTACAGCATCCGGGTGAAGTGATTGATCAAATATTATAGGAATACCTATAAATTACTGTGTATAAGAATTTTTTTTTTTATCTTACTTTTGGAACAAGAAATACATCTATAGTGCTGATGTACCTACATATACCTGAGGACACTCTAGTCGTGTAATACATCTATAGTGCTGATGTACCTACATATACCTGAGGACACTCTAGTCGTGTAATACATCTATAGAGCTGATGTACCTACATATACCTGAGGACACTCTAGTCGTGTAATACATCTATAGTGCTGATGTACCTACATATACCTGAGGACACTCTAGTCGTGTAATACATCTATAGTGCTGATGTACCTACATATACCTGAGGACACTCTAGTCGTGTAATACATCTATAGAGCTGATGTACCTACATATACCTGAGGACACTCTAGTCGTGTAATACATCTATAGTGCTGATGTACCTACATATACCTGAGGACACTCTAGTCGTGTAATACATCTATAGAGCTGATGTACCTACATATACCTGAGGACACTCTAGTCGTGTAATACATCTATAGAGCTGATGTACCTACATATACCTGAGGACACTCTAGTCGTGTAATACATCTATAGTGCTGATGTACCTACATATACCTGAGGACACTCTAGTCGTGTAATACATCTATAGAGCTGATGTACCTACATGTACCTGAGGACTCTCCAGCTTTGTTATACATCTATAGAGCTGATGTACCTACATATACCTGAGGACACTCTAGTCGTGTAATACATCTATAGAGCTGATGTACCAACATGTACCTGAGGACACTCTAGTCGTGTAATACATCTATAGAGCTGATGTACCTACATATACCTGAGGACACTCTAGTCGTGTAATACATCTATAGAGCTGATGTACCAACATGTACCTGAGGACACTCTAGTCGTGTAATACATCTATAGAGCTGATGTACCAACATGTACCTGAGGACACTCTAGTCGTGTAATACATCTATAGAGCTGATGTACCTACATATACCTGAGGACACTCTAGTCGTGTAATACATCTATAGAGCTGATGTACCTACATGTACCTGAGGACTCTCCAGCTTTGTTATACATCTATAGAGCTGATGTACCTACATATACCTGAGGACACTCTAGTCGTGTAATACATCTATAGAGCTGATGTACCAACATGTACCTGAGGACACTCTAGTCGTGTAATACATCTATAGAGCTGATGTACCTACATATACCTGAGGACACTCTAGTCGTGTAATACATCTATAGAGCTGATGTACCAACATGTACCTGAGGACACTCTAGTCGTGTAATACATCTATAGAGCTGATGTACCAACATGTACCTGAGGACACTCTAGTCGTGTAATACATCTATAGAGCTGATGTACCTACATATACCTGAGGACACTCTAGTCGTGTAATACATCTATAGAGCTGATGTACCAACATGTACCTGAGGACACTCTAGTCGTGTAATACATCTATAGAGCTGATGTACCTACATATACCTGAGGACACTCCAGTCGTGTTATACATCTATAGAGCTGATGTACAACATTTTGAT
Organism: Ylistrum balloti; assembly: GCF_031769215.1. Lineage (NCBI taxonomy): Eukaryota > Metazoa > Mollusca > Bivalvia > Pectinida > Pectinidae > Ylistrum > Ylistrum balloti. The sequence goes on along the minus strand of NW_026782800.1, from coordinate 525,395 downwards.
TTTGTGTGAAATCCAACTATAAATTACATCTCATAAAACAAATTGTAAATTATGATTGTACAGGTTTATACCTGTAAATAAACAGTAAACAATCTTTGATATATCGGTGAAATAACCAATCAGATCTTGGCATTTTTGATGTCATGACAAAAACGTATAAACAGTTTGGTTACTGCATCAAATTAAAAAAGGTGTTGAAGTATTTTTAAGATGTGGCTGGTCTTTATGGAGTGTTACATCAATACCACATCAGTGAGAGTTGTGCCCTCGCAATTTAAAACTTCTCTGAGAAATAGACTTTACCTCATTTTATCTAAAAGTTCATAAAAATTAAGACAACTTACCGTTACACAGTGTTTACACTATTTCTCTGTGTAATTTAATTCCTTCCCTTTAATACTTTTTACTTCCTTATTTAAACATACACTTCCTGATTCCACTAACAATTCTAACCATATCAACATGTAAATTCCTAAACAAAGAAAATGCACAATATTTACTGCATCAAGGAAACTCAAAGTTTTGAAAATATAGCCAAGTGAAAAATAAATAATCTCTTTCTGATATTAAATTTCAAGACCAACATGTTAAGAATCGTTGTGGTTTTGATAGCGTCTGTTTACAGTTAAATTGATATATGAGTATACCATAATTATATATTGGCAATGAATATGAACCATGCTTGGTGATATGCCCAACCATATTGTTTAAACATACTGTAAAACCGTGTATTTTTGTGGGGCACAATTTTCGTGGGTTTTTTTTGTAAAAAAGTATTAAGTGGACTTTTGATTTCATGGATAAATATAGGTCTATGGGTATATCTATATATATCTATATACATATATATATATATCTATATTTATATTTTTGACAGATTGTAGACATATTAATTTGTGGATTAAGAGTCACACCGCTAGATTAACAAAAAAAAATCACCCACGAAAATTGATGAATTAACAGTATTATTTGTTTGTAGTTATACTAAACAACAACAGATGGAGTGGGCTTATTACCAGGCGTTGGATTAATGATAGATACATACAGTGAATTAGCACTGTATACCATTCAACCAGAACAATTTTCTGAAACAAATGAATTTTCACTTTAATTTATATCACATAGTCTCCTAAATACAACACTATGCATTATATTGTGTTGTCTGTACTTTACTGTACCTGTGGTAGTACCACATTTATCCTTTAATCAGACAGTGTTAAGGAATACCTTCCACACAGCGTAATTGAATTTTAAATGTATTATACAACATAATTACACAGATATATACAGTGTATTGTATTCTTGATAATAACCTTTGGTACAACCCAGATGAAACCTGTTTGTTCTGAGTCTAGTCAGTTTACCCAAATCCAAAATTTTCAAAATAACACTTTTTTATTGAGAAATATCCAACATATCTGAAAATAGTTTTACATACATGTATATTGTTTAACATAGTCTGAATCAGAATTCATATTTCATAATCTTTATATTATTTAATTTTTTTTAGATTTTTAAAAATTCTTATTAAGCTAACAATGCTGTGGCCATGAAAAAACCCTTGATCCCTTTTATTGGATTAACCTTGATAAAGTGATTATAGATTTATGTACAGTGGTCATTTCATCAGTCCCTTGGAGGCAGTAGATGTCTGCCATGACTAATTATTTCCCTGTCCAGGTATTAATACCTACATATGTCTACCTGGACAACATAGCAATATATATGTAACCTGCCCTGGGCCCCTAGCAGGCAAATTACTATGTCAAAACTCATTTCCATGTTTTCATAATTAATATGTTGATGCTATATAAAGGACATCTTATTGCCTCTTACTATAAGTGTGTATACCTTAACATGAATATAGAGAACGTCTTGTTTTGTATTTTGAATGAATTAACACATTCTATGGTAATATCTGGTGACAGGTGTTGATGGTTGAATTGCTTCTATCACCTGATCAGGGATTGTTCCGGATGAAGGTTTGAAGTTTAACAATATGTGACATATATCATATACAATTTTTTTCCAGATCCATGCATATATTATTTTTATTACTTTCCTGGTCAATTTTTTTTTTCAATATAGGTATAGTATATATCATTAAATACATTATTGTTGCTTTTAATTGCAGTAAATTCTACATTTTTTCATAGAATGCACCAATGGAAATTCATTAAATTTTGCCAGAAGAAATAACCAGGGACTGCATTATAGTGATAACATTGAGTATTTGGCAAATACAATTTTGACCTTGACCTTCGACATTCCATACTTTTTTCCCAAATTTATGTTGAAAGAATTATTGAAATGTAATCAAAGCTCTGACATTTCAATAAATGCCTTGTTCTGTCACGAAATGATACAAAAATATATGTTTGCACGACCAGGAAAGTTTCTGTGAAATTTTTCTAGCAATGACCTTTAACCTTTTTACAAATCATCACAATATTCAAACATGACCTATTCAAACCATGCGAAAGGTTTGATGAAATTTTGTCAGGAAAAGTGGCCTCCAAAGGAAATGAAATAAAATACCGACAGATATTTTTTATGATAATGAATTATGAATTTGAATAGTTTAAGACAACAATGATGAAATTTCATTGATGAAAATATAAAAGATGAGATGAAATTAATAAGACAAATCGGCGAAAATGGCATTCAGTTGACACATTTATTCTCAATTCAGATGATTTCTTCTCTAAACATCTATGTTTTTTCTCTATTTAATTATATAAGACACAGTAGAGAAAAGGAAAACTTTGACATTTATATTTCAGTGCTGGAGAAATCACAACAATCAATGAATTTTATTGATACGGTCTCACTTACCTAATGGAAGGCATTATCAGTAGAATGAATTTATAGATTCCCTGTTGTACAATCTTACATCATACAGTGCTGTACTTATCCAGTAAAAAACCCAAGGGTAGCACGGTCAACTCATATAGTCTCTATCAAAGTAGTTGGAGGGGGGTCGGGGTCGGCAGGAGTCAGAGATGGATGTAATTACATTAGAGTCTAGAGGGGTGGGGCTGGAGGGGTGAGGTGGTTGTGTGGTGTGGCGGTTGTGTGGTGTGGCGGTTGTGTGGTGCGGTGGTAATGTTCTCGCCTTTCTAGGGAACAATGTCTGATATAGATTAAATAAAGGATGGTTGTGTGGTGCAGTGGTAATGCACTCGCATTTCTAGGGAACAATGTCTGATATAGATTAAATAAAGGATGGTTGTGAGGTGCGGTAGTAATGCACTCGCATTTCACCAAGTCACCTGTCCAACCATGAAGATTCCCCCACTCTCCCCCCATATACTCCAACTTCCTCCACAGTGTGACCTCTCGCAGGCTTCTGGGCCATCAAGTACGATTTAATTTAAGATAGATCATTTGTTTCGCAGTTGTTATCAAATGAATTAAATTTATATTGTAAACATAAATAATCTCTTCTTTTTTAAAATTATATTGCAGGGTGTGTGTATTATGTTACTTACAGTATAAATTTATGTCTTCGTGAAATATGAAACTCTACTTCCGCATTGATTAATCAAACTTAGTCACAGTTAATTAATTAACAATAACCTGTATCACTGATCTGTACTATAATGTATATTGTACTCAGGACCTTTAAATCACCAAATTTCGGTTGCACAATGTACATTACAAACATAAATGTAAAGATAAGTTTGGCATACTTATAACACTGGTACATCTGGGTAGGCTCTTCCAAACCAAAGTCAGGAATCATTCAAATAAAAAGTCGAAGTTGTGCAATATACCATCCTTAACAAAACTACCCTATTTTTAGAAATTAAGCTTACTTTGGTGAAAATGGAAAATCCTTTTCAAACCTTCTATCCCTATCAGCATCCTTTACAGCATCCGGGTGAAGTGATTGATCAAATATTATAGGAATACCTATAAATTACTGTGTATAAGAATTTTTTTTTTTATCTTACTTTTGGAACAAGAAATACATCTATAGTGCTGATGTACCTACATATACCTGAGGACACTCTAGTCGTGTAATACATCTATAGTGCTGATGTACCTACATATACCTGAGGACACTCTAGTCGTGTAATACATCTATAGTGCTGATGTACCTACATATACCTGAGGACACTCTAGTCGTGTAATACATCTATAGTGCTGATGTACCTACATATACCTGAGGACACTCTAGTCGTGTAATACATCTATAGTGCTGATGTACCTACATATACCTGAGGACACTCTAGTCGTGTAATACATCTATAGTGCTGATGTACCTACATATACCTGAGGACACTCTAGTCGTGTAATACATCTATAGTGCTGATGTACCTACATATACCTGAGGACACTCTAATCGTGTAATACATCTATAGAGCTGATGTACCTACATGTACCTGAGGACACTCTAGTCGTGTAATAAATCTATAGAGCTGATGTACCTACATGTACCTGAAAACTTTCAAGTCATGAATATTTCTACATTGTATGATAAATAAATCTTAGTCCATATGTAAATCTCTTATCTAGTATCACTGGTCAGTAAATCTCTTTCCTTGTATCACTGGTCAGTAAATCTCTTACCTAGTATCACTGGTCAGTAAATCTCTTATCTAGTATCACTGGTCAGTAAATCTCTTATCTAGTATCACTGGTCAGTAAATCTCTTATCTAGTATCACTGGTCAGTAAATCTCTTACCTAGTATCACTGGTCAGTAAATCTCTATATAGTATCACTGGTCAGTAAATCTCTTATCTAGTATCACTGGTCAGTAAATCTCTTATCTAGTATCACTGGTCAGTAAATCTCTTATCTAGTATCACTGGTCAGTAAATCTCTTTCCTAGTATCACTGGTCAGTAAATCTCTTACTTAGTATCACTGGTCAGTAAATCTCTTATCTAGTATCACTGGTCAGTAAATCTCTTATCTAGTATCACTGGTCAGTAAATCTCTCATCTGGTATCTCTGGTCAGTAAATCTCTTATCTAGTATCACTGGTCAGTAAATCTCTTACCTAGTATCACTGGTCAGTAAATCTCTTACCTCTGGTAGTAAATCTCTTAGTATCACTGGTCAGTAAATCTCTTATCTAGTATCACTGGTCAGTAAATCTCTTATCTAGTATCACTGGTCAGTAAATCTCTTATCTAGTATCACTGGTCAGTAAATCTCTTATCTAGTATCACTGGTCAGTAAATCTCTTATCTAGTATCACTGGTCAGTAAATCTCTTATCTAGTATCACTGGTCAGTAAATCTCTTATCTAGTATCACTGGTCAGTAAATCTCTTACCTAGTATCACTGGTCAGTAAATCTCTTATCTAGTATCACTGGTCAGTAAATCTCTTATCTAGTATCACTGGTCAGTAAATCTCTTACCTAGTATCACTGGTCAGTAAATCTCTTACCTAGTATCACTGGTCAGTAAATCTCTTATCTAGTATCACTGGTCAGTAAATCTCTTATCTAGTATCACTGGTCAGTAAATCTCTTATCTAGTATCACTGGTCAGTAAATCTCTTATCTAGTATCACTGGTCAGTAAATCTCTTATCTAGTATCACTGGTCAGTAAATCTCTTATCTAGTATCACTGGTCAGTAAATCTCTTATCTAGTATCACTGGTCAGTAAATCTCTTATCTAGTATCACTGGTCAGTAAATCTCTTTCCTTGTATCACTGGTCAGTAAATCTCTTATCTAGTATCACTGGTCAGTAAATCTCTTATCTAGTATCACTGGTCAGTAAATCTCTTATCTAGTATCACTGGTCAGTAAATCTCTTACCTAGTATCACTGGTCAGTAAATCTTTCATCTAGTATCACTGGTCAGTAAATCTCTTATCTAGTATCACTGGTCAGTAAATCTCTTATCTAGTATCACTGGTCAGTAAATCTCTTATCTAGTATCACTGGTCAGTAAATCTCTTATCTAGTATCACTGGTCAGTAAATCTCTTATCTAGTATCACTGGTCAGTAAATCTCTTATCTAGTATCACTGGTCAGTAAATCTCTTACCTAGTATCACTGGTCAGTAAATCTCTTACCTAGTATCACTGGTCAGTAAATCTCTTATCTAGTATCACTGGTCAGTAAATCTCTTACCAGTAAATTTCCAGTGGCTGTTAGAATCGCTACAGTGTTGTATATGTAACCTATTGCCATTCCTATCTATTCAATGTTTAAAGTTACGATATTGTTAAAAATTAAATAGGGCAAGTTACAAAAGGTTTATCTTATGGAGTTAAGCCAAAATTTCACAGTGCATTTAACAGGAAAACTATGGTGTATACAAAAAAACGTTTTACCAATAAATAATTCTTACTTGATCTTCAAACAGTAGACCTGCATTTAAACACATATTATTAAAGGTAAATTTAAAGAGCTCTTGTACATGCACAAATAAATTTGTAATTGTTCTGTTCACTGTTACAAAGACTGACACATACTTTGACTAAGAATCCTGCAGCAATGCTATAAGTAAATTTAGAATGTTTTCGTGACTTTTATATAGGGTGGGATATTGATCTACAATACACAGTTTAGCAATTAAATATGTATTGATTAGAGGGCTGTGGTTTAATGTACATCCAAGCTTTTAGAACTCAGTGCTCATGTTGCAGTGTATGGTCCATGTAAATGACCTAACATATCTTTTTCTCAAGATATATAAAAACATCACATGAAATATTCTCTCACAGAAAAATATGGACAGAGAAAAAATATACCAATGGAGACTTAATTCAGGATTCGAGAGGGTGCTTACAGTATCATGAACACAAAAAAGAATTGCAATCTCATTGTGACGTTTCAAAACTTCCTTTTCCTCTATCTTGAAATTTATAGAAGATTTCAGTTTTCGAATCAACCTGATAGATGACAATCGGAAAAAGTACATGTACATTTCTTTTGCAGTCAAAATTTTAGTACATAAATACTTTTTTTTTTGTAATAATGCAAGTATATGTCTTTGTGTACATTCATAATAATTTCTAAAAATATACAAAATACAAACATATTCTTGAACTTTGCTTTCAGTATGAAAAGAGCTAAAATAAGCTTACTGTTACCTTAAAGAACTCTCAATGTATACAACTAAATCTAAACCACTGATCATATATCACAACACCGCAAACTTTTTTGCACATTATTGCTAAAAATGATATTTTTCCACATACAAGTATTTATTTGGAAGTAAGCTCATCCATATATAACGTTGTTACTAAAAATTATATTTTTCATTGTCCTGTGATAAACCCATCCCTTGTCTTTGAGTAAGAATTAATAGCATAATGGCCGACCGGGCTTATTGGTGACAGTTTTAATGGAAATGTTCTAGTCCTTCCTTTTGCTAAAAGAACAGAGAGCAAGTTAGATAGGTCAGCCAAAAAATTGAATTCAAAACTCTAAGTAATTATTCAAAGTATAGTGCAATTCAGTTTGTTTGGTTAAAGTTTGTGTATGAGTTTTGTAAACGTATCACGGGTTAGTTCTGGAATATACGATATTGATGGACTGTTCTGTATACAATATCTACATGTACCTAGCACATAACTAAACCTTAGAAATTAATCTCTTAAATAAATGTAGACTACATGTTGTTTATTCATATGTATAGGTAAACCTCAGAACTCCAACAAGGAAGTGCATGCTAAAAACATTTCATAATCAAGTCATTATAAAGAATGTTAAATTTAGATTGTATGTAGCGTTGGTTTGGTAATATCAACAACAAGTACATCAACACCATTATGCTGGTAGCCCTTATTTTCATAAGTATAATGTCATGTATGGTAAGAATGACGTCATATATATTGTTATTTTATGTAACATTGGTATGAGAATGACGTCATGTAATATTTTTCTCTGTGTATCGTGTTGCTGCTTTGTGTATTTTAATGTAATATGAATGCAATATTTGCTTCTGATATGTCAAAAGACTTCAGGAATAAAATACTTGACTTTTGCTTGGTTCACACTTTCATAAGGCAGGGAGTCTTTGTAAAACAGAAATGATGAACAGGACAAATAACATTACTAAAGTATTTGTGAATTCTAGTGTGTCTTAAATCAGTGCAATTCACTAACAGTGTATCTGTACAATAATTATGACTCATAAATGGTCCTTTAAAAGGATATTTAAATCTGAAATAATGCACCTAACAGTGTATTACTGAATGATAACTGTAGAAATTTGTTAGGAAATTCACAACAGATTACAGAGACCATTACCTGTTCGTTGTGTAATGGACTTCTGGCATTCTCTATGTAGAAATTGCAAATAATTTTATCACCACCAGGATAATTCCTTTCAACATTATCATAAAAATTACAAGTCTATAATTAGATGTGGGCGTATTTATAGTGTTTATACATAACCTGTTGTTTAAGGATGGCTAATTTACCAAAGTTTTACAATTCTAAACTACCATTTCTAAACATTATAGTATTGTGTCTCTGCCAATTGGGACAGAACACTGTAAGCCACAGTGGTAAACACTCAACAAATATACAATAGAAGCCAAAACTGAAGAAACACAGTGTCAATGCACGTCACCAGAAAAAAAGACAAAATTATAAGAAAAGAAAAAAAAATCGAAAGTGTTTGCTTGTTATAATTATGTAACAGGGGCAGTAAGCAGGAATGATTCTTGAACCCTCTGTAGGGCGGTCAACTTTTAAATTAATTTTACAACTGTTATGAATATTCTCTTCATATATTTCAGTTCCAAGTTCAGTTTTTTTTTTCATTAAAATATCTTTATATAATTAAGAACATACAAGAATATTTTTACCTAGTTATACTGATCTACGTAATATTGCCTTCAACTGTCATTAGCTAGATTTCTCTTAGTTTTAAAAACCTTCAAAATAAAAGACTTTCTATTGAATATATAGATTTCAATTGGAATAGTAGCATACTTAAAGTTTAGGATTAAAAATAATTGAAGTATGCGTTATTAACGGTATGTGTTCTTCAAATATTATAATTGTTTAGTTTAACTATAATTACAGAAGTGCTTAAAATGTATTTAGTAACTGGAAATGTTTATGTGTGAACTTAATCTTGCTTTCAGCAAACTGAATAAAAATTTACAATTAAATTACATGTTTCAAATTTTATATTTTCATTTAGAATCATATAAATTTAAAACTGAAGTGAATAAAGCAGAGTGTTATTATTTTATCAGCAATATATGCATCTTTCTTAATACTTTGTTTCAGTTTATATTGAAATCAGAAGAGCTGTTTGTGTACAGTATGTAGGTATATACAGTGTACCAAATTTAACCAGAGGTAAGCCCACAACACCCAAAGGCTAACCTTTATTTTCAATATGGGGCTGCAGTGGTCAAGTGGGGCTGCAGTGGTCAAGTGGGGCTGCAGTGGTCAAGTGGGGCTGCAGTGTGTCCGTCAATCTTTATCACTAGACATCTACCACTGGTTTGCAGGGTGGGTTCCAGACTGTAGTATATGTGTGTGGAACAGTTGTCAAGCACTGGATGCAGGCTTTCCTCCACACCCACCACCCCCCTCCCCCCACAATCCCCAATCCTAGCACCTAGCACGTCCTTAAAATGTCTCTGGATGTTAATAGCTGTACAAAAGAATCAAACAAATTCCACTGCTGATTTGGCAGTTTTGCCTTATTTTGGGAAGAAAACTCATTACTTGAAAAGGAAATTTTTAATAGTAAATTGCAAATTTTTGACATTTGGCTTAAATATGGAATAATTTTAATTAGGAATGGATCCATTCAAAAAGTGTCCATATCTCTCTCCGATCTCTGGGTAAAAAATAACCTTGTGTACTCAGGTTGTGTATTTTCTGTACTTTTTAGAACCCCCAAAAATTCAACTGTGTGTACCTTTTCCTATATATTTAGTAAAGATCTACCTCTGATATTGTAATGTTCTGTACTTTTTGTACCTAAGCGAAGTTATGTAAATTTGTACCTTTTTGTAACTTTTAAGTACCAGATTGTTAACCTGGTCAGAAACTGTTTCAATGTAGCATTATTTTTGTCTTCTGTACAATCCCCTAATTGTGGTAGATGTGTTGCCCTTCATAGCCATTGGCAAGAAAAAATGGTAGGATGAGCTTAATCAGATTCTCTCAAGAAACGGCAAGAGAAAGACAAAAAATGGAAAATCGAAACCAATGAAAACAAAATATCCTGTAACATACATACACAAAGCTTTCAAGTGACATAATGTTCAAGCTTTTATCTACATATATCTTATCGACCAATCTTTGTGGCCTTATCTGTATGTACTTATATCACAACAGGTGTACATGTAGAATGGTTACCAGGCAATTCTGGCCTCAGGTGACACACCTGGAAATCTGTTATTCTCCAACATTCTCAAACTTGACCAAATTATCCTCCCCAGGCTATAGCTATGTACTTTGATTTTATAGCTGTTTGTAATGTTTGTGTGAGGGATTTGTTCCAGTTAATAGCTTAAAAGTTGAATTATTCTGAACTTGATAAAAAGAACATTACAATTTGCATAAATACCCCCCACACCTATTTGACTAAGAGATATACCATAAATTTGCGGGTATAATGCGCACTCGAGTATAATGCGCAGGTACTTTTTTGGGGTCAGATTAAAAAAAAAAGATTTTCTACAGAAAGATTAATAACTGGTTACCACGATGAAACAGTTGATGTGGTTTGATTCATTGATAAACCACAATAAGCAAGACCCTAACACATTTAATTAATGTATGTAAACAAATTCACTCAGGTGCCTGACTTAACAAGCATGAAAGGCTTGGCTAATTGGGTAATTAACGGATCTCGACAGATAATACGTTGCGTATGAGGAGATTTGTCCACAGCTAAATCATGAGCTCTGCAGGACTTTGATATCCTAGTCCTAAATTTCACTGAGATAAATCTTTCCATTTCTGTATCGTTGTTCTATATATCTATACTGTAACTAGAATCCACTACACAGGTGAGATTACCTGTCTTGAGCCACAAAAATGATTAAACAAAGGTCTTCGATGAGATTTTTTTTAAACATGTTATCAAATATTTATTGTCATTCTAGTATATGGTACTACTGTATCCATTAATAAGCCCATGCCTGCCAATAAGCCCATGCCTGCCAGTAAGTCCATGTCTGTCAATAAGCCCATATTTGTCAATAAGCCCATGTATTTCTTTTCATTTAGATATATAAAATGAAGGTTTTTCTTTAAAGATTTGTACTGAAATAAGCCTGACTGCTGACTAAGTGAGAACTTGGTTTATATGTTGTTGTCTTGTACAGATTTGTGGAGGATATTAATACTGTATCTCAAGGTATCGTAAATTCTAAAATTCACTTTTAACAGCTGTTACATTCATTTCCATCAGGACTGAAATGGCATAATTTTACACCTGCTAGGCAGCATGAATTTCGTATGTATTATACATTTATAGGTATACATCTGGTATAGATGTATGTAAGGTCTAGCTGTACAAATGGCTATCCTGTGTAAATTATAACAAAGCCGTGTGCTCTAATGTAGTTTTAATCCTTAATTTTGATAAAAAAAACCAAACAATTTGTGAACATTTCCACATTATATCTATAAAGACACTAATTTACTAGGTAAGAGTTATTTCCCTTGTCAGTTGTATAACTCTTCTGTATTAATGCTGTATAGATCTAATTCATGATTTGAACTTTTGAAATGTCTTAAGGATGATCTAAGGGATCAAGTTCTCTTAAATTCTTTTTATCTTGTATAGTGATAACTCCTTTCTGACAATAAGTCTGTGTATAAGATAAACCCTGATAGCCATGTTCAGTAGAAATGCAATGCTGTATCATAGTCCTGTCAATAAGCCCAACTTCGTATACTTTGTATGACAGGCCATTACTGAATTAACATCTATAGTAATGTTAGCACTCCTAGATCAGTTTCTTAGTAATGTTAGCACTCCTAGATCAGTTTCTTTGTTAAACATAAAGAGTCAATTCTCCAGATGGGATTGTGTTTGTACCTGTATCAGTCTATTGTGTACTTGAAATGAGGATTCAGATATCTTATGGCATTGCATCTTACCAATCTTTCAAGAAAATGAAATAAATGTAGGTTTATATTTCAGTTCTTGGCCTTGGTTAATAATTCAGACAAAAATTATCAGTAAGTTACATAATCCATATCTGATATCAAATTGATTCAAGCTACACCAGGGAATAAAAACACAGACACAAATTCTGATATCTGATATCAAATTGATTCAAGCTACACCAGGGAATAAAAACACAGACACCAATTCTGATATCTGATATCAAATTGATTCAAACTACACCAGGGAATAAAAACACAGACACAAATTCTGATATCTGATATCAAATTGATTCAAGCTACACCAGGGAATAAAAACACAGACACCAATTCTGATATCTGATATCAAATTGATTCAAGCTACACCAGGGAATAAAAACACAGACACCAATTCTGATATCTGATATCAAATTGATTCAAGCTACACCAGGGAATAAAAACACAGACACCAATTCTGATATCAAATTGATATCAAATTGACACAAATTCTGATATCTGATATCAAATTGACACCAGGGAATAAAAACACAGACACCAATTCTGATATCAAATTGATTCAAGCTACACCAGGGAATAAAAACACAGACACCAATTCTGATATCTGATATCAAATTGATTCAAGCTACACCAGGGAATAAAAACACAGACACCAATTCTGATATCTGATATCAAATTGATTCAAACTACACCAGGGAATAAAAACACAGACACCAATTCTGATATCTGATAACAAATCATTTTAAACTACACTCAGGAGGAAAAACACAGACACAATTTCTGATATCTGATACCAAATTAATTTAACCTACACTAGGGCAGAAAAACAGAAACAAATTCTGATATCTGATATTAAATCATGTTAAACTACACTAAGGAGGAAAAACACTGACACCAATTCTGATATCTGATACCAAATTAATTTAACCTACACTAGGGCAGAAAAACAGACACAAATTTTAAACGTTATGAACATACTGGTCTATTTGTTACGCTATATTTGCACATACATGTCTTACTACTAAGATTCTTATTCGGTCGAAAAACAACTTTGTGCACTGTTTCTGAGTAGACCCTGATATCATTTATCAGTAATTTTTCGGGACTCATCCGTGGACTCAAAGTTTCCCTGTGGGACTCACTCAAATTTTCAGACCCTAATATATCTCTAAGTATTGGGACTCCTAAAAGATTTGGAAATTGTGTTCTAAGCTCAAATTAAAAAATTCTACAAAAAGTTCTGCTTAGTTTAAACTTTCTTGGTAATTTTAAAAGAAATCATTTGTATTTGAAATAATAATCACGCTTTATATAACTCCCATTAAAATATTATAAAGAAAAGAAACAAAATAAAAAGAATATTATAATAATTACTGCAATTTCGTTTTTTGTTCTGCGTTTTCATTTGTGGAGACACGATCACATGTTCTATGACTTTTATTGATATTGCACTGTAAACCGGATAATTTATCATATTGCACCTCTTTGTTCTATTTTTAATAAAAGGGAATTTCTATTTACGTCACAAATCTTTTTTAACCAATAAAGAAAGTATTTCTTCAACGTCCATCATTGGTGATTGTAAACATGGAGGCAGACAGGGGTGGCAAGATGTCAGTGGGATCTACCTGATTTCTGTAAAGCTTGTTAAATATGAGATGGATGGTTAAAAATTTCAGATAAAATGTAATAAAACAATTACTGCACTGTTATTGGTTCAATACGAGAATTTATGGAGTACAAAAAGAAATATCTACGGAGGCCTTTTCACCCTAATTGCTTCAAATATGTAAAAGGAAATATATACCAATATGTATTCTATAATAAGCCAAGAGTGGAATCACATCACATTACTGTCGCAATGTTAGGGGGCGGGCTTATTACAGGACAATAAAATTACATTTGTACTTAATGAACTTATGCCTGATGATAAGCCAATCTAGATTTCTGGAATTTAATACGAATGCATCATTATCTTGCAATAATTAATGTATCTTTAATTGGTCCCACTAGCTGCCCTTCTTGCTGAATGTTAATACTTTATAAAGAAAGACCAGAGATTTCGTGTAAAATGAACATATGAACACATTTCTAGCACAAATACTGTAATTTGAAAAAAAAAAAAAATTTGATATGACCTTTTTTTATATCTTTTTTTTTAACAACGGATGGATCTACTGCAGCAAAGCATAACTGGTTTTTTTTCAGAGGAGATAGAAATCGGAGAAAGTGGGTATGGGATGGGGTAGGGGAGGGTTAACTTCCTAATGTTCTAGAATGAGATTTACCAATGAAAGTTCTGCCATACTAATTCCACCTGTCTTCCAACTTCCAACTGTGTTTGTATACACAGACATATATACGCTGTTAAATTGTAAATTGAGTTACAAAGAATTAGTATTGAGAGAAATTTGTGAGTATGAAGTTTCTTTATGGAAATTTAACAGACAAGGAACAAAAACACATTATGTAAATCAAGCTGTGATTTTGATATACACAACAATTCTTGTCTATACATAGTGTAGACAGGGCTCTCACGCCCCATTTTGGGACTGTGGTCCAGAGCCCTTAGAATTGGGAGAAGTAATGGTGTTTTCCTTAGAATTGGGAAAACTTGGGATCTAAATTGGGAAAAAAAAACAAACTATTTTGCATTGGGAATGGGGCCGATAAAACTGGCAGATCGAGAGCCCTGGTATATTTATCCTGCAGTGAGCAAAATGGCCGATACAACTATAATACCAAGTCAAAAACAGGGTTCCCTATTCAAGGACAATGAAATAAAACCGTATTGTCTATCATAGTGAACAAGAAATATATGTCTGGTAATTTTTCTATGTTTTTTACTGTTGAGCCCAGGGCACAATTTCCAAAAATTTGATGAGTCAATATTTGAGTCCTGTATGTGAGTTTATGAGCCTGGTACTTTTATTACCACTTATTGTTAAATAAGTTAATCTATTATTTCAAATTTTTGTGTATCTGTTTATGAAGGACTTAAAGAATTGATGACTGAAAAACATGATTACAGGTCATCAGTTTATCTGATTTTGTCACGTCAACTTGATAGTGACTGTAGGATGGCTCTGCTGAGACACTGGAAATATCCTAGAATCAACTGATGTTTCTCGGCTTTTTGAAAAAAAGCCGAGAAACGTCAGTTGGTTCTAGGATATTTGAAAAATTAAATATAAGGTTTTGGATCTAATTTGGTCAAAATAATGTTCAGGAATAAAAAAGACCATCTTCTGAATATCATTACAGGCGTGATAACTGTACAAAATAATTGATTATAAGGTCATTTTCCATGATGACCTTTTGATAAAAACCTGCCACCCTTGATTTTGAAGGACTGGTATGGCCAGATATTTTTTGACACAATATTGTGACCCTAACTATGTCATGAAACATTCAATTCAAATACATTTATATATTATATAACAAATGAAAATTTTTTTTTTTACATTAATAACAACATGGCTATCTGCAGTGTATATAATGGAAAATTAAAGTTATACTCATCAAAAAAATAAATATACTGGGTCATATTGCAGTATTTACGGTATATAGTGTAAGTGTTGAAGACAAAAGGAGATGTGTGTAAATATGATTTTACACATGTGTACAATTGTCTCCACTTATTGACTGCAAATACACTTGCATGACACCAGGTGTGAATAATACATGATTACCACAAAAAATAAAGGTATACTTCGTAATTCTTGTGGTCATAGTGTTGTTGAAGGAGATAAACATAGGAAAAAAACTGTAATATAATATAAAATATTACAAATTATTTCTAAACTTTCAAACCGTATGAACCCTGTACTGTTTTAATGAATGATACATGCGGACGGCCTTTTGCCAATGTATATATTAATGACAAAAAATACAATCAATATTTTTCCATTGAACGTTAGAGTTGGGCGAATGTATATTGCGTATGCCATGCAAGAACGAGACAAATTACTTGCTGCAGTGCTGACTGTGAGCGAGAATGAGCTTGTTCAATCGCTGTGACATTTGTCTTCAGATTGAACTATCAAATCTAAAAATAATGGATAACAGTTCATAGCACATTCTTTCACTTACCCATTTCTCCGTCTTTTCTGTCATTAAAATCCTTATTTCAACGGCACATTTACAGACGACAGATCTGGGATCTAGAACGTCACAGGTAAACATCAAACACACCGCGCACACAGGTAATTTCGCTCATTTGTCCATGAATTACAAACGTCTGACTAACCGGGTTACGCATGAGTAATTCTTGTCTTAGTCATGATCAATTAAGCTCTTGGCATACCTTGCAATTAGTAACGGTGGAAAAACTAACGTAAGAGGTAGACGCTGTCAAAAATGATACATGTCGCATCGTGTAATGTGTGCATACATGGACGACTAATTAGTATTCCAGTCAATTCCTTTCCCATAGAAATTAATGTATGCAAATCATATTATTATGAGACTTAAAATAAGTGAATCATTCTTAGATGTCCGACAGGAATAAGTAAATAATATCATTTCTTTACCTGAGACCACGGACTTAAATATTTAAATCCATGCAAGGCCATACTAAAATGTGATTGAACAACAGACACAAGTAACAAGGTAGAATATATAAATCTATTTACTAAACTATTCTTTACGAAAGCAATATACAGAGTTAGTGTTATTTGGCGGGTCATAGTTGATTTTTTTCCAAAATGTAAATGAAATTATACAATTATTTTTTGTCGATTTTGGAGAACATATATATATATATTGGATTTTGGATATATATATATATATATGTTCTCCAAAATCGACAAAAAATAATTGTATAATTTCATTTACATTTTGGAAAAAAATCAACTATGACCCGCCAAATAACACTAACACTTACTTAGATAGTTTTATCCAATATATATATATATATATATATATTGGATGGCCGTATATGTTGTCTCCCTCCCATCACTCACGCACACATACAAATGTATAAACATATTCCTATCCTTTACTTTCCATGTTCTAGTTTCATTTTGTCCCTTTTCTACCAAACTGGTATTTGGTCAACATTTTTGTGTAAAGCACTTACTTAGATAGTTTTACTCCGCTGTATAATAATATTATATGATAAAGTGACATTTTCTTATCATTTCATACACATCGTGACAGATTGTAAACATATCTTCAAATAGCACTGACCATCCACTGACATCACATCCACTGACATCCACAACCATCAAATGACCATCCACTGACATCCACTGACATCCACAGACATCAAATGACCATCCACTGACATCCACTGGCCATCCACTGATCATCCACTGGCATCCACTGACATCCAGTGACATCCACTGGCCTCCACTGACATCCAGTGACCATCCACTGACATCCAACGACATCCACTGACCATCCACTGATCATCCAACGACATCCACTGACCATCCACTGATCATCCACTGACATCCACTGACATCCCCTGACCATCCACTGACATCCACTGACCATCCACTGACCATCCACTGACATCCACTGACCATCCACTGACATCCACTGACATCCACTGACCATCCCCTGACCATCCACTGACATCCAGTGACATCCACTGGCCATCCACTGACCATCCACTGACATCTAGTGACATCCACTGAACATCCACAGACATCCAGTGACATCCACTGACCATCCACTGACATCCACTGACCATCCACTGACTATCCACTGACATCCACTGACCATCCACTGACATCCACTGACATCCACTGACCATCCAGTGACATCCACTGACATCCACTGACATCCACCGACATCCACTGACCATTCACTGACATCCACTGACATCCACGCACCATCCACTGACTTCCACTTACCATCCACGTGACCAGAGACGTATAATGCAGTATCATACAATCTGTAGTATACCTCTTTGACACTGACCAACCATGATTTTAGCTTTATACAGCTTACCCGAAAAACGATTTCAAACCAATAGAAATAATCTTCACAAACTTTGATATGGACAGTAATTTTGTGTCAGCGTTTTTAAAATCATGGCTTAATGTACAACAGAGACCTACTGACTCATAAAGATGTCTGTTTGGAGTGTCCTATACAAATACTGCAGATGTATGGTTCCTGTTGGAAGAAATGTTCCAATTCACGGCGTGACATGAAGTTGGACCCGTTTAATGTTTTAGCCAAGTCATATGGCACATTAAGATACATGTTATATAAGTAGCCTATAACCTTAGGAATTAGCGCCAAGCCCCTGTGTATCAAACCAAATTGTTTCTTGAAAAAAAAAAACCAAGGACATATAATAATGTTATATATGTCCCTAAAAAAACGTACCGTAACCCTTCTGGGACTTAACGGTATCTGTGTAATAATACATTATTTCTCTTCCTCGGACGAAAAATCTTCTTTTGTTTTTATTTTGTACCGTGGACAAAAAATCTCATGAAAGTGATAGCAGCCCGCTGTAGTGTCCGGCACACTACGATGTAAGGGAGGTAACTAGTATTATTTTTGCCTTATACGACGGACGTGGCCATACCTATTTTAACATGTACACTGCATATAGATATATAACTTATTTGATGGCAAGGGTCTTAGAATTTTCAGCTTGTCTTTTCCTTCCGAGGTTCGCATCCCATCCATCCTCAACCCTAACCCCGAAAAAACCCGACGACTCATTTCGTAGAAGCTCATGTGAATGAAGAATCATTTAGATTTCCATTGATCACATAACTCTGAACGTTTTGAGTTTTTATGCGTTTTAAAGTACACGTTTTAACAACGTTATCAAACGGAGACAGCCAGATGTCATTACCATCAATCAGACATCACAATCGAGCCATTGGAAAATATTCCACGGTATACTACAGTGACATATATGCAAAAAATATTACATGGTCGAATTAATTGCATGACGAGCCGATTATTTGATACATAGAGGATCTTTAAAGTTTTCCGGTTAATGTCATATATGTTTCAAGCTTGAAAGATTTTCATTGTAAATGTTCTATATCTTAAGAGTACAATGTATATGATATTAAACGGAAAACTATCGATCGCTTGACAGATGTTCATTGTAGATATAAGAGTACAAAACATATTATATTAAACGGAAAACTATCGATCTTTAAAGATTTCCGGTTAATATCATGTTTCACGCTTGACAGATGTTCATTGTAGATATAAGAGTACAAAACATATTATATTAAACGGAAAACTATCGATCTTTATAAGATTTCCGGTTAATATCATGTTTCACGCTTGACAGATGTTCATTGTAGATATAAGAGTACAAAACATATTATATTAAACGGAAAACTATCGATCTTTAAAGATTTCCGGTTAATATCATGTTTCACGCTTGACAGATGTTCATTGTAGATATAAGAGTACAAAACATATTATATTAAACGGAAAACTATCGATCTTTAAAGATTTCCGGTTAATATCATGTTTCACGCTTGACAGATGCCCATTGTAGATATAAGAGTACAAAACATATTATATTAAACGGAAAACCATCCACTTTTCTTTTGTTTGTAATTTTACAGGAAAAGACAATAGAAAATAAAGCCGATCCAAACATGAAATAAAGCTGTACTGAAAAAAACTTCTAGAATTATTCACATTCATTGAGGTTAGTTAGACGTTACATATTCCACAAGATGGCGGCATTCTGTATAAGTTGTTTTACAGTTTTCATCAAAGGAATAAATCCCTATATTTTAAAGGCAAATATATGAAAAAAAGTATATCTATTTTTGCACTTGCCATATTAGGAGAAATCGACAATGATATTTGAAATTATACCCAATGCCATTATATAAGTTACCACTGTAAGGTATGTATACTTCTCTACTCTTAATACCTAAAACATTTCATAAAAACATCAGAAAACAACAGCAGAGCCAATAAGGAATATATAATTTATTGTTTTAACATTGCATATTTATATCATTTTTAAAACAACGAAAACAAATAATTTATCAGCAACGGAAGCCAATATAAAAGACATTTCTGACCAACTCCGCTATTAAATATATTTCTTATCTGTCATTTTTTTTTTACATAAAGAGATAAAATTCAGATTTTGGCCATTAAGGCAACAATAATTACACGAGGTAATCGTATGGCGCCAAAGCATATCCCATTGTTTGGATGCTTATCTAATCCAGTTGAATCCCCCTTTCATTCATATGAAAACATGCTTATTTAACAAAAATAAATGAATTTTGGTATAATTATGTAACTTTTGACTGTCAATGTAATATACACATTCAAATAACTGCAAATTTTCACATGTTTTAAATATTTTCACAAATACATCATAAGTTACACTTCTTCTCCAAGCTGTCAAATCCTCGGACAATCAGACACCGAATGGTAGATTGGTATATTGCACATTTATATCTCAAGATGATAAACATTTACAGCAGCCACCATAACAGAGTTTATAACGAAGTGCACTTATAAATAGTATCAAGTGAAACATCAGTTTTACAAACTTTCGCAACAATCAACATCATTCAACATCTTTAAGTAACTTAAAAACAAAACAATCAAACAAAAAAACAAACAAACAAAACACAACAAAAACAAACCCGATTATGCCCTCATATCCGTCTTTTAAACCCGCTCTATCGAACAACCCTTCCATAATATTAAATCTTTATACATTCAGCTTACATTGATAAATAACACAGTTAACAATCCCTATTGGTAACAGCTACTAACTGCACCAGATACAACGCTTACACTCGCCCTTAAATTCATACCTCTTTTCTACCGAAAAAAACCCCTGTTCGCCGTTCTCAAGATAAGAAGCCTAATCTATCACATGCTAGCTTCTGATTCATTCCGATCCCCCAAAAATGAAATTTTATTTCTCTTCTCTACACAAGATTTAATCTCCAATCCCGACCCCTGCACGCGTCTTACAGCTAGGCGACCGGTGTTCGATTCCAGGACGTTAAAAAGTATGTAGACATCTGCCCGCCCACGTAGGTTTTCCCCAGAAACTCCAGTTTTTTCTCCATCCGTCCAATAAGTGTGGTTCATATACGTTATTAACTCTTTCCGCAGTTGTTGTAAAATAAATAAGTTTAAAGTGACAGTAGATCGTCTTCAGAAGACACAAACTAAAATTATAAACTTTCATATAGTTTTTTCTTCTGCTCCTCAATACATGTAAATATGTATGAGCTATTTCGTATTCGCTTAATCAAATTCTAATCCAACTTGCCGACAGCTTTCTGAGAAAAACAAACCATCACAAGTAGGGAACATCGTACCAGGCAACTAGGATTTTCCCTCGAGGTTTCCGACCGAGTTATCGCGACCCCATGTCTAATAATATACTATGACAAAACATTATATAATAAAGAAATTTAAATCATGATATTCTACCCTCCCTTCCTACGTACAGTGCATATCCGGAATTTACCGTTTTGTGTGTTGGTATGTCTGTGTTTCCGTATCGTCTCAATGTTGGTTCTTGTTTTAGTTGTAGTTGACTTTTTCCGGAATAAAAGATTGAAAACACGTGTTCAAATTAAACAACTAACGCCAAGCTCCCCAAAACACAGTTCTCTATAAACACAATTTATTCTCTTGAACTTTTAAACCTTTCAGGACACATTTAACCGTACGTCCCTCTTCCTTCACCGGATGTATTGAATGAGGACAACTGTCACTGGACTTCATTGATTGCTAGAAAATACTAGATGTACTTACTTTATATTCATTACAATGAAGATGTCATTTCTTATGTCTGGGATTCAACTAAATCATTTCGTTACCTTGTCGATGTGTTTGAACTGTGATTATTCTTTGAATCAATGTTGATGTAAAGAAAACCAATCAAAACAAGTACTAATTGTAATGTAAACCATTACATATATCCCCAGACACCCCTGCAGTCGTGATTATGAAAGTAGGTCAAGGTAATCCATATTTACAACAATTATGGACAATTCTAAGAACCTAATATGTAATAGATATCAAGTCTATACGTCCTTCCAACCTGAGAAGAAGACTCGTATGCATTGGTACCCTACATCAAAATTTGAGCTTTGACCCCTAAGGAAAACCGGAAGTTGGTCTTTTATGAAAGTTTTGCTTATTCCAATCAAAAGCAATTCTCCACAGAAGGTTGACAATATCACGTAACTGTTTTCCTCTTGAAAAATATAAAAAAAAAAAAGTCATATAATGATATTAATATAATTGACCCCTATGACCTAGGAAGTGTGTCAAGGTCATCCATATTAAAAAAACTTAATAGACCATTACCTTAGCAATATATGTGTGAACTATCGGACCTCTAAGCCTTTTCAAACTTAAGAAGAAGTTTCTGGTAGTTTGGTTTCCTAAATTGCACTTTTGAACTTTGACCCCTACCGAAAATCGGAAGCTGACGTTTTACACAAAATTGTCCTATGAGCAGTGCCATTTATTTTCAATTCTACATAATATATCCAAAGATGATTTCAAAACGTCATATTGACGTTAGGGCAAAAATCAAATATGGCGTCGTGGCGGCCATTTTGTTTTTTTCGACAAAGTTAAAAATCATGTCAAAATTTAGACGTTATCACACCTATTCCATAACAATTAAATAAAAATCGATCTTAGGATCTTGGAGTAATTTTAGTCACAGAAAGACGTCACAGAAGAAATGTACACACTAAAACGATCGGATTAACATTCTGCATTGAACTGTGGAAAAAATTGAAAAAAAAAAAAAAAATTCATGTTTTTAGGTAGAATTGACCCCTTGGCGAGCATTTTTGTTTGAAAGAATTTCTATTAACATAGTTAGATATGACCCTCTTCTACATAAAGTATAATTTGAAGCAAATTTTCGGGACAAATAGTTTTCGGGTTATTGCTGTTTTTAGAATTTCTGGTAAATGGGTCATAGCGGCCATATTGGATTTTTGACCTGCTTAAAAATGCGACATTAACAAGTTCAGATGTACTTTCATATCATACTATATAGGTTGCGTGCCTATCCGTTACCGTTTAAAAGATTACGAACCCACAAATTTGGAAGAAGAATAATAATTAGAAGCAAAAACAATAGGTCTTTTCACGTTTTGGTGAAAAAAGAAGAAGAAGAAGAATGATAACAATATTAAGAAAACGATAAGTCCTAGACTTCTTTTTGGATACTTAATAAATTCTCTAAGATTCTTCGTGTGTACTGTAACGATCCATGTCCACTGAACAATGTCCCAATTCGTTAAGATTATCGACTGTACATGCCTCTTTCACAATGACTGGTTCAACCTGCAATGGAAAATCAAAAACAAAACAAGTGAATAACAAATAAATGAAGATACGTGTGACAATTAATTTAATTATTTAGATTAATCAATACGTTTAATGATCGATTCATACATCGGACGCGAAATGCTAGTGAAACATCATATCCTATGCTTTCTTCGTTCCTAGTTTTCATGACTGACAGGCTCATGATATTTTTTTATAGTATGAGTTATATTTAAGAAAGGTCTGAGTGTTTCTGAAAAAGTGTAATGTCCTCATAACAATAGCGGGTCACTTACGGCTGATTTACAGTGCTATCACACTGTCATAACAACCTGGACACAGTAGCATGGCACCATATCTAGTTACATTATACACTGTGTACAGAAACGTCAAATCTGAGTGATTTCTGCAAAGGTTAGCATTTATGCAAAGTTTTACATTTACAACAGAACGCTGGGTATATATCATACATCACTGGAAAGATAAAACAGTTTTACATTAAGTTGTATATGTATTAAAGCATTTACATATTGCAGTAAAGTATTTCACCTCATTCTTCCTAACAGTTTTACTTTCCAGAAATATTTGCAATGGCCGCCAACGTATTCCATCTAGAATTTTCCTTGTAAAGCCTACCATTGTCGTCGACCTCGAGAGTTTATTCCCGTACAGGTGAGATAATACGCATGCTCAGCATATCACTTAAATTCAAACAAGTCGAGTTATCGTGGGGCACAACTGGCAGATCGGGGATGGTATCTCCGATGCCTTCTGTTTAGAGGACACTGGAAAGGTCAAAAATATGGTTTGCTTCATTCCGTTGCATTTTTGAAAATATGACGGTTCCCACTGAATCGGGGGTATCTTCCCGTGCGTTCTACAAGCGGGTGATTGTAGACACCAAATAGACACATGTCCCTATATGACCCTGGTTATTTGTGTCCCTCGTGACACTTGTCCTCATATGACCCCGTTTGTTTGTGTCCCTCGTGACACTTGTCCTCATATGACCCGTTTGCTTGTGTCCCTCTTGACACATGTCTCTATATAACCCCGTTTGTTTGTGTCCCCCGTGATACCTGTCCTTATATGGCCCCGTTTGTTTGTGTCCCTCTTGACACATGCCCCTATATGACCCTGACTGTTTGTGTCCCTCGTGACACCTGTCCTCATATGACCCGTTTGTTTGTGTCCCTCTTGACAACTGTCCCTATATGACCCCGTTTGTTTGTGTCCCTCGTGACACCTGTCCCTATATGACCCTGACTGTTTGTGTCCCTCTTGACACATGTCTCTATATAACCCCGTTTGTGTCCCTCGTGACACCTGTCCTCATATTACCTGTTTGTTTGTCCCTCTTGACACATGCCCCGTTCAATGCTGGGCGAAAAGCGAGAAACAAAAGATACGATTTAAATGACTTAGGGACAGCACCAACGCCTTTCATTATCCGCTCAACACATAAAGCCGAAAGTCAGTTAGTGTTAAGAAGACAGGGGAAAGATTTAAGGTCTTTAGGAAAAGAGCGTCTCCATTTTTGTTTACTCTTCGGATGAAGAAATGGGAGAAGGCGGCACGATAACTCCCTACCCGCAGGTTGTCAAAGCATATTAAGTAGGTGACGATTACAAGAATCTCTAACATCCTTCATAGTAAGTGTAGAAGGTATCGAGGAGAGCCCGCGATCTTGCGAATAGCCAACAGTTACTCGCCTCTTAGTAACGACATACAGGTATTTTCTATCTCCTGTACAGGTTTGTGATATTTGCTTCAACATTTGCTGGGGATCACTTTTAAATAACATTTTAAATACTTACTGAGGAATCATCGAGTAACGAAACTAAGTCAAGGTGTGGCACTGATGAATCACTAGACATTCCAGAGAAGAAGGAGGGATTCGGAGAGATGGAACTGACAGGAAATTCCGAGTTACTGACTGCAATCACATTGGAAAAAAAACAGAGAAAAATACTGTTATAAAAACAGAAATATTGGTTACATAAATACATGTATACTGCTTAACACCGGGTCATGCCTTATCTTATTTTCCATATTTCATAAATGAACTAATTTTCCATATTTCATAAATTAACTCATTTTTCGTATTTCATAAATTAACTCTTTTTCGTATTTCATAAATTAACTCATTTTCCATATTTCATAAATTAACTCATTTTTCGTATTTCATAAATTAACTCATTTTTCGTATTTCATAAATTAACTCATTTTCCATATTTCATAAATTAACTCATTTTTCGTATTTCATAAATTAACTCATTTTTCGTATTTCATAAATTAACTCATTTTTCGTATTTCATAAATTAACTCATTTTCCGTATTTCATAAATTAACTCGTTTTCCATATTTCATAAATTAACTCATTTTCCGTCTTTCATAAATTAACTCATTTTCCATATTTCATAAATTAACTCATTTTTCGTATTTCATAAATTAACTCATTTATCGTATTTCATAAATTAACTCATTTTTCGTATTTCATAAATTAACTCATTTTTCGTATTTCATAAATTAACTCATTTTTCGTATTTCATAAATTAACTCATTTTCCGTATTTCATAAATTAACTCATTTTCCGTATTTCATAAATTAACTCATTTTCCGTATTTCATAAATTAACTCATTTTTCGTATTTCATAAATTAACTCATTTTTCGTATTTCATTAATTAACTCATTTTTCGTATTTGATAAATTAACTCATTTTTCGTATTTCAGAATTTAACTTATTTTCCATATTTCAGAACATAACATGAAGCGGTATTTAAGACTAAAAACTTCATAATTACGCAACCCAAATGCCATGTTTTAATTCATTCCAATAGTGACATGGTTCAGAATTTACACATATATTAGACATTCTTTTTCAGTTATCAGGTACATGAATACTGCTACTGATTTGTGGGGGATATTCCACCTCTCTGTTTACATTTTAACATACATTTCGATCACTGTTGACTTTGCTCAGTCGCCTCCTAGTTTCAAAATTTAGGTTCTTAATATCACTGAAGAGGCCTTAAAGGCAATACTGCTTTTTATTATATATTTGTTGATTTACGATAAAGATTTATAAACTATGTATATTACCCATCAAGGTCGCAGCTATTATCTTTTCTCTCGTCACGTGATCAGGATTGTCATTTTCTGGAACAATTTGAACTTTCCAATATATATATATATTTTTTAAAAAAATCGAATTATGAAGAAGTTATGCTTTACAAGAATATTGACATTCTTATATAAAGTTTTTATTTATAAAATTAAAACAAAAATCAATATATCAATTTATATATAACACAGGACACTACCAGAATAATATCTATACCAGCTAGTGATAAGAATGAAAACTATGTAAACCTTCACTTACCTGTTGAGCATTTCTTTCTTAATTTACACATCATCAGCATGTTGATAATTCCAAACACAAAAAGTCTGAAAATTGAAACGTTAACAAATTTTTATTCAATATAAGACCTTCAGTAGAGCTTTTACAATTTAATTTATCTGTTTATTTATAAAAGAGTTTGTTTATATAATTTTAGTTTTTTTTTCTTCATCTGAGATTGTAGACAAATATATTTTGTAACCTAGAGGCGACTGAGAAACATCCAGTAATAATGATTCTAATAAAACATGAGGAAACGAACTGCTACCCTTAAACATTTTGATGAAAGCATTAATTTTCATTCAATTTCAAAAACCTTAAAGAATAACATGAACGTTGAGCTGAGGAGAAATTGGCAAATATATGTTCATATTTTCCCAGTTGCTTCCAAAATGTAACATTTCAAGTACAATAAACAAAAATTAACATTAAATTAAAATTGAATTAAACAAAGCAGTACCTTGGAACATATTGAAATCTGCAAAAATGTAAGCATCATTTAAGAATTATTTTATACTTTTCTTGCTAAATCGAGACATTTTCTAGGATACGATAATTTCACTATCATGACACTTTTTGTAATAATCGTTGCTTATATTTCTGTTGCCAAATAATGGCTATTTTGTCTACTTACTTTTCATTCGCAATGACAGTTTCTGACATTCAGCCTGTCAAAATGAGGACGATGATGCCAAAAAAAGTGTTCACAGGATCATTCGGCGTCTTGTCTTATAAGGAGTTAAGTGCAAATGAAAGGTTAATAAGCTAAACAGTTATAAAAGTGATTAGTTAGTTAGGTTAAATCTAGTTTACGTACCATACAACCAATATTTCGTGTAAAAAAACAAATAAAGTATCATATTTTCTCCACTAGGCATGCATTTAATCGCTCAGTAACTTTGTCCGTCATCAAATAGCAACACCATGGTATGAAAATTTCATTAAAATCTTTTTCCTAATATCTGAAATGTTTACACTATGCTGGTAATGTATATTATAGAAAACAAAACAGAATACAAACGAAACATAATTTCTAGTACAATCAATTAAAAAAAGACAGTAAAATGTTTCGTTTCCAGAAATTGATATATTTGATAAACAAACAGAATGTAAAATGTGCAACATGAGGACGATGACGTCATAAAGGCATATATGATCATGCTGACAAATATTAACGCTGCTAGCTTTAAAGAGTATATATAGTAAATTGTAGATCTACATGGATCAGTAGAGAGTTAATAAATTTAAAGCATATCGAGAAATAAACACGAATAAAGCAATAGATAGGTATACACACAAAAATATCAATATATATAAACATGTTCCACATATAAATATATTACCTACCCGTACGCAAACAACACCTTGACATAGACATCCTTGAATATCTCCCATTCTGAAAAGAATGCATTTTACTCAAGTCAACCATTCCTATCTGTGAATTATTTGAATTAAACATATTTTATTGGTAAAAATATAACAACAGGAGTAGGTACAAGTTATTACAACTTATGAAACACCCTTTCCCCAATATATAACAAAATATAGTTAGACAACGCAATAGCCTTATGGCAACCAATACACTAAATTTTTTTTTTTTTTTTTTTTTTTTGGGGGGGGGGGGGGGGAGAATTTTCGAGTTTGTTTCAAAAGAAAGATCATTATTACCATACAATATCAAATATAAATCACAATGTATGGGTAAATTTAAATCATCTAAATGTTGAAAAAGAACATTTCTTTGACAACGCATAAAGAAAAAATGATAAGAACTTTCCCCAAATGTCCACAAGAACAACTGGGGGTATCCACAAGGTTTATCCTGAATAAATCATAATTTAAAGAACTGCACTGGTGTCTAAGTTTCGTTAGTATGATATTTAATTAACGGTCACCTATCCCAAAATGAGAAGGTGGAGAAATGTGATCGATAGGTTTTAAAGACTTTTTAAAAACACTTAATGAGGATAACGACCTGATTGAGTTATCCAGATTTTTCCAACAACGCATAGTAGACGGCAAGAAAGAAGAATTAGTTGTAGTAAGACTGAAAAGGGGAATTCGATAATTATTACTATTTCTCAAAGAATTTTTGAGCTTGATCTTATACAGTAGAGGAAAGTAACGAGGAAAGGTATTCAAGTGTTTGGTTAGTATGCATTTTGTAGAGGAGTTGAAGTTTTCTTCTTTTCCTTCTAGAAGACAAAGTTTCTAAACCCGTTTCAAAATTCAAAGCATGAATACTAGCATAAGAAGGAAGGCCTGTAATAATTCTAGCTGCTTCACGATGGGCTTTTTCTAATTTTTCAGATTCCAAATTTGAACAACCATCCCACAATTCGCAAGCGTATTCTAGAATGGGTAATATAAAAGTACGATAAATTCTTAAAAGCGCATCACGTTTTGATACAGTTGAGAATAACACCTAGATGTCTGTGACTATCAGTGAAATCTAAAATATTTCCATCAAATTCTAATTCTAATAAACCTTCTATTTCATTATTGTTAGAGATGAAAAGTACATCCGTTTTTTCAGGATTAAAAGTTACAAGCCATATTTTAGCCCATGAATTAAGAGATTCAAGGTCTTTGTTAAGGATAGTTTGAATTACTTGATAGGAGGAAGAAGAACATTGGAGAGAAGTGTCATCTGTGAATAGTCTTGAAGCTGAATCAAATACATCTGCTATATCATTAATATAACTTAGAAATAAAAGAGGGCCAAGAATAGAACCCCGTGGAACCCCAGCATCAATAAAACCTAATTTAGAAAAAGACCCATTAACACATACTTTTTGATGTCTCTGATGTAAATAGTCCTTCAACCAAGCCAATAGCTCTCCGTCTATTCCATAGGATTTTAACTTAATAAACAAACCTTTATGCCAAACTCTATCAAAAGACGATACATGTATGTTTTTTTTTCTTCGAGTGCTAGACATATATTATGATACATTTCAATCAGTTGATATAAAGTAGAATGTCCGGGCAAGAAACCAGACTGATATTGATAAAACAACGAATTTTCTATGAAATAATTATAGATATGATTGAAAACTACACGTTCGAAAACTTTGCCAACCGTAGACAGAGATATTGGCCTGTAGTTAGAAGGAGATGGTCTACCACCCGTTTTAAACAACGGCATAACATTAGCTCATTTCCATACTTTGGGATAAACACCAACAGAGAGTGACATATTAAATAGTAACTCAAGTGGTTTACAAACTGTATTACAAACATTTTTTAGCATATAATGACTAATTTCATCCTGGCCCGAGGCCTTTCCAAGTTTCAGTGTTTGCAACACATCTTTTATTTCCATATAATTTACTCTAATAAAATTAAAAGTTTTATTGATTTTTGGAATAATATCTGGAACTTGGGCGTCACAATCATCAATACTAGTTATACTGCAAAAATAGTCATTAAGTAGATCAGCTTTATCTACATCACTAGTAATTACAGTATCAGTAAAAAGGTCTACCAGAATTGGTATGTCATTAGATGTACCACAAGAATTAATTAACCGTTTGATTAATCTCCAGTAAGCTTTGGGATCAGTAGATAAGTAATTATCAATAAAGCCATGGACATGCTCATAAAAACTGTAGCCTGCAGTACTTTTTCCTATCTGTGCAAAGCTATAAAGACATGTGTTGTGAACACGCAAATTCAATTAAAACACAACAACATAAGTTTGAACCAGTCATGATACATGCTCATGCTTTTCTTGTTATGTGTTCTTTTTATTCAGGGTCAGTTTTTCCTTCGTGTAAATCGCATGTGATAATCAGACAGACATGGAATGTCATATAGATAGATAGATAGATAGATAGATAGATAGAGAGAGAGAGATAAATAAATAGTTGCAAGGGTGAAACCATCTTCCGTACCTGCCTTATCGTTGTCCATTCGTTTCACTTATATCTTCAAGATCTCTCCCTGAATAAAAAAAAGTAATACTCTATTAAAGCTGGACAGGACTCATGCAATTTACGTGCATATCTCTATGAGAAAAAGTTCCGTCATCTAATCAATCATTTTCACATTACAAAATCTATAGATAGAAAAAACACACACAAAAGCACTCACATCGGAATATTTCTCTCTGTTATAAACATTATACCATAATTACTTGTCATTCGACTTTACAAGAAGTCACCGTTTGGTTGGGAGGTTAGATGAACAGCCAAATAGTAATAATTCCTTTATTTTCGTGGGGCTAAAATTTCGTGGTTTTCCAAAAATAAACATTTTCGTTGGAACTTGTTTTTTCGTGGATAATTTTGCTTACAAAATTCATTAATATCTTAATCCATATCAATATTTATCTGTTTATCATTTCGCGGACATGTATCTTCGTGAATTTAGTGTACCCACGAATTGAACGAAAATATGTCCCCACGAAAATGAACGTTTTGACCGTATCCGTTAAAATGTTAGTCATTTAAGCAGTTAATCAGGAAAAATCTTCCACAAATATCCTTAAATATGAAAATTATGTATAATGTTGTTGTGAAAGAAAACATAATACCATTATTACGATATTTAGTTTATATCTTGTGTTAAGTAATATCGAGAAGTACAAGCAAACATCATTGTCTCCATGAAAGTTCAGTGCTACATGCGCTGTAGGGAACACCACTTATCACCACAGGATATCTGTCTTGTTTCTTTGTTTTCGTAAGGTGTAAATGATTATCCTCAATTTTGTTGTAATTTTTGTAACGAATTTTATCTTTGGGTTTATTCTTCTACAACTGTTTGTAGTTTTTGTTACATAATGATCGACATCTACGCATGAAAGTGTTAACAGATTAATGTCATTTCCGTTTTTATTTATTTTTATTAAATTTTCTGATGAAATTAAACATATTACGCACTATCATGTTTATTTTGATATCATCTAGTTTTATTTGTAAAAAAGATTAATTTTAAATTTACTATCTTTAAATACTATTACAAATATTTAACATTTGATTATCAATATAATTTTTCAGATTTTTTGTTTTACTTAAATATCCATGTGTAGAGGTGTCATCCCTTTTATCACGTGATACTTATTTTCGTTTAAGCTTTTTTAGGGAGAGCGCGCTAATTGTGAGCGGCTACTACAATTTCCAATCCCGTAAATATTCTATCAAAATATACTACACTATAGCATAGTGCCATTGTAATCCACTACCTAGTGGGCAAATTTCAAAGAAGCACGTTACTCTGTACTTCCTTTATCATCGACATGAAATTCAAGGTAAGCATTTAAACTATTATATCGTATTATAAAGTCTTTCAAATGAAGCAGGGTCTTGATTACTGGGTTTCTCAACTTTATTAAAAATATGTTTTCTTACAACATTTTTATTATTCATTTATCGTTTAAGATTGTAAATTCAAATCTGTGTCATATATTATTGTTCAAAACATGCGTAAAATAAAGGAAATGAAATCTATGCGTTTAGTTACAAATTCCATGACTAAATTCCTAAATATAGAACAATTACCTAGCTACGTGTATTTTAAGAGTGGGATTTTCCAAGAAATGTAAGCTACATGTACTCAGATCTAAATATAGCATACACCTAATATGTAAGGAATTGTTATTATTGATGCATATTTAACTAAAAAAAGACCATGCAGATAATTATTCAAACCACAATTTTTATATACGTCTATCGAACGTTTCATCGGATAGTTATTAATACAAGCCATAGAGCATACACGTTACTGAATCGAACTGCACGTTTACACAGAGACGTATACAATGTGTTATATATGTCTCTGGTCTACACGTGTGGAACACGTATGGTTTAGGCTTATACGACAGCGAGTTCAGATCGTACGTGCCCTAGCCTGATCAAATACATAATTAGAGTGTGCGTATCAATACCGTATATAAGTGCTGTTTTCCTCAGAGTATAACTGAAACAGGTATCACCTCTGCCGGATGTAGGTATCTTCGGGGATGCTAATTTCAGCCCGGTACCGCCCAGTTTAGCCCAACATTGACCGGTACTATCCGGGAAATATATATTGAGCACCAGAACTTTTTATTTCATATTTGAAGAGTTCAAACTGCCTCAGATGTAAACATATTCACAAATCTAACGGTTGTAATAATTGCAATCAGAACCGCCTTGATGTAACGCGGAATTGATACCGCCCGGCACAGTCCGGCACCGCCGTTACCTATATACTGATCGCCCGTGCTTTTAGTTTTAGTTTATTCCTAACAAAAGTTTCGACAGATATTATTATCATTATGAAATTCTTAACGGCCAGTCAACACATAAAAGGTCATTAGGGATATCAAACGATAAAACACACAGCGATCCAGAAGGAAATAACATTAAACAAACTAAAAGGTAACAGATAAATGCTAAAAAAATTAAATGGTCATTTTATCACAAAAGAGTTGAATTGTAAGTCATAGTCTATAGTACAGACCAACATATTTCAGATAACCTAGAATTTTATTTATCTCAACAGTTTCAGAAAAGGTCTTTTTTAGACTTGTAATGTTGCGATAAAAAATCTCGAGTAGACAGAAGGTCAATGCAGTCCAATAAAAATATTTATCGGTGAATGGCTCATCACGTCCTATGCACCGAGAGTTATCTTCGCCTTTCAACATATACGAATGTGTAAGGTATGCATGACCCATCCGAAGACGGGCAAGGACAATTTCGTCTCGGTGTTTGTCTCTATAGCATGGAGACCATTCACCGATGATAGGTTTTACGTAGTGCAGTTTATTGCTAGTATATTAATTCCATTCCTCCTGCCACTTACCTATGAAAAATTGTTTGATAAATGGTTTAAAATTAATTTCAAAAACAACAGGTGGTAGCGATAAAGCTTCTCTTGCGGCACGACCTGCTTTTTTATTGCCTGGTATTAACATGTGCCCAGGAACCCAGCAAAAAACAATACGAAAATTAAAGGCAAGTTCATGATATAGTATTAATGTGTTATATTGTGATTAAGGGAATCAAGTTTTTAGATTTGTTTTGTTGATATTGTTTGCCTTTTAACACACGTCAGAGAGGTTATCTTAAGCATCCACACCTAGATAA
The DNA here is from genome assembly GCF_031769215.1 of Ylistrum balloti. Lineage (NCBI taxonomy): Eukaryota > Metazoa > Mollusca > Bivalvia > Pectinida > Pectinidae > Ylistrum > Ylistrum balloti. Next base: position 491,575 of record NW_026782800.1, on the reverse strand, counting down.
ACTTGATTGTATTCTTAATTTGGATGTGATATACCATTAAGGCATGCTGGTATAGACATGATGGCATAGGCATTGATAAGAGTATAGCGTGAGAACGTTACCTACGGTGTTTGGTTTTTGTTAGGAAAGAGATCACGTGAAGTGTATGTGTGAACGCGTGAGTGAGTACGGGTAGTGTGTGACCGGGAAGGTTAGAACGACGGCCATTGTGTATGGTACCAGTTTACCCGTGTTCGGGTCAATTTTTTTGGCCATAGCATGTTATGGAACGGAGCCCAGAACACTGACTAGGCGTCACATGATAGTCAGACGACATGAGCACCAACAAGCATTAAGGTGACTAACATACCTTCATCAAGTGGCGTCATGACCGACCAGCATTATATGTCATCGGCTACGTAGGGACCCAAGGATTGTACCAAGCTTCTAGTTTGATGGTCAGGTTATTGGACCGAGGTTGTTAGCCTCATCACCAGAGAAGTCTACCTTCTCGTACCTTGTATACTGCTAGCACGGTCTGTGCTATTGGATATATATTATTCACTGTCAACGTATGCTGTTAGTGAAGTATTACAACAACCCATCTATCTGTGAACAGACTGTAGGGTCTACCATTACTAGTATAAATAAGTCACTGAATGATAGCGAGCGTGAGAGCGACTGTGAACTGGTCAGTATTTAGGTTTATTTAATGTAAATAAATTTGTATTTATATGTAATTATTCTGGTTTTTCTGTGTTTTTTCCCTCGAATGCTAAACCGAGGCTCGTCCGGCGTTACAGATGTCTGGTATTAAGATGGGGACATAGACCCATATATGGACACGGCCTAGGTGTGGATAAGCCAACCAGTATTATTTCATTGTATTTTTCTACATATATAGGGAGATTCGAAGACATTCATTCCATGAACATTTAGGAGTTTGAGATTGGGAAGCTTTTTGTGAGTTGTGGCCCCAGCACCCTGAACCTATTATCCGATGTGATGTGTGTGATCCTGGATGTGTTCTTACGTCAATATGGAAACCTTGGAAACAATTCGAGTTTCTGACTTTTTGACTTTCTGACGTCATCAACATTCCATTGTAGAATAGTGACGTAACTGGAAGTTCTTTGCACGTATTGATCTTCGAGATCACTTAATTGCACGGAATTAACCTTTTTGACGAGATCTTACCCGATATCTGCCTTACTGGTATTAGCTTTATATATATATAAGATATATATAATAATGATTATCTCCCTTGTTTGTAAGGGCGTTATTACTGTTTACACACACTACACAGTCTATAAAAAATCCTTCACTACAACATACAATATCAAAATAGGAACCCCAATGAAAAATCATATTAAACAAGCGCCCAGCTAAATTTGGAACCAGCCAATTCAAAAACAACAACACGTCAATATCTTACCAGCATCCTTTGAGGCATTAGCAAGAAAATCCTATGAAACTTTTGGAAACAAGAAATTGAAAACATTGAAAAAGAAATTGGCATATGACTAAATATAATGGTAGACAATAGATAAAATATACCAGAACAAACTGGAACACACACAATAACTCCAAGTACAAACATTCACAATCGGTAAAGAGGAACTATCTTGAATTCCCCAGCAACTTCACGACTAGAAGCACCACATCAATAGATGACATGGAAGAAAATCCAGTATGTCAACAGACATATTTAACAGGGAGATAAACCCGGACATAATTGAGGAAACCGTTCAGAATACAAAACCTGACACACCACGAATACTGTTGTTCTGACACAGAGAGGACAAACAAAACAATAGATTCAAAGATCATGAAGCAGACTTGTGTTGCCGGGTCATTAATATTTTGATAATAATAAGCAGACTTCGTGCTTTGGCTCTTGTATATCTCGTTGCCAGAAGACTTTGTAGAAACCAATCCTGACATGTATGGGGTTCCACACAATTGCTATTCTACTTCGCGACAAAGTTGTCCTTGTCCGTCTTCGGATGGGCCATACATACCTTACGCATTCGGTGCATAGGACGTGATGAGTCATTCACCGTTTAATATTTTTAATTGGACTGCATTGACCTTCTGTCTGCTCGAGAAATTTTTCATCGTAACATTACCTGTCTAAAGAAGCTTTTGGAAACTGTTGAGATTTATTCAATTCTAGGTTATCTTAAAGATGTTGGTATGTACTATAGACTATGACTTACATTTTTAATCTTTTGTGATAATATAACTATTCAAAATTATGAGCATTTGTCTTTTACCTTTTAGTTTGTTTGATGTTATTTCCTTTATGGATCGCTGTTATTTTATCAGTTGATGGCCCTAATGACCTTATGTGTTAACGGGCCGTTAAGAATGTAGAAGTAATAATGATGATAATGATAATGATAATAGTATTTTACTTGCACACTGCGAGTTGAAGCAAAAATGTTGTTTATCTCCGCCATAAAATTAAATTCATACTAAAATCACTATAAAAATGTCCTTTCATATTAACCTGCCAAGTCATGATATCCTCAAATTGCTATTCCTTGAGATAATAGACACCAAATGTCTCGCAAAAGTCATGTTGACACCAAAGTGTCAAACAGAGCACCTAACTATTCCCTGGAACAGGTGATGACATTTATGTATAATAACCCTCCACAAACAACCACCAGACTTCCATCATCTGCCTTTTCACGTCTTTCCAACAGAAGATCGTTCCACGTATGGCGGACCACTGACGGACATTTTTATAACGCTTCTCATACTGAACGTGTCAAGTTGAATCAAATTGTATAAGAGGCACAGTATACAGTATGCCTCGAATCTCAAATATTTCGACAAAGGATGATAGGATATTGGTCAGATGCTCAACTCACATCATCACAGACAATCACGTTTTCACTGTACATTTTATTATCCAACATGAAATACTTCTATCACAATTTTATACGGATCTTGGCGACAAAATAAAATCAACATTTTCAACTGAATCTAAAGATTACTTTTTAGTCACATTTCAAACAATACTTGTAGATGGTTGTAAATTTTAAATTAACATACTATTTACCCAAATCGATTAAAGGTAAGCTATGAACAATTTAATCCACACTATTAATTTCTTTAAGTGTATAATATATGTTTTGATTCGTATTTAACCTCAAAAATCTGTTTTGCGTATTTTTGGATTCTGCTATATATCTGTGTTTGCTTCCTTCTGTTAGTGCGTAACTAAAGACCTCCTCGTCTCCAGTATAGTATATGTCATTTATAGGTCTTTATATTCAAATCACCGTTAATGACTTATTTAATTTGATAAAACTGATGTCATACTATTGAGTACACTTATAAAGACGACAGTATCAATCAGCTTGTAAAATCTAGTTTAAACACCATATTCAGAATCACAAGTCAAAAGAAAACATCACTATAATTTGGCTGTTTAGCTCCGCCTGTAACAAGCATCGGTTTAGCTGTGTAATCCGAATACTTGCGACCTTGATAGGAGTATTCCGAATGGTCGTCATACTGACGTCGATGAGAGTCCTTCAATGGAATCATTTCCTTAACCTCTTGCTTATTTTGTGGTTTCTTTGTCATGTCCCGAAGTAATCCAAAATTATTGTTGGCAGCAAATCTTTGATCGTTGGAAACGTTTCTGGAATTATTTTGGTCGTGTTCGTTTGACGCAAGCATTGATAAACTTGTCGGCTGTTCCGGTAACATTGTGTACCTAGGAGTACCTCTATCTAGTACACTATTCTCAACATACCAATTTTCACCCTGAAAACTGTTTGGAAAATTTCCATTTCCATTCCGTCGGTCATTAGATGACTTAGTGGTGGGTAGAACATCTGGGGCTTTACCATGTTTCGTTTTGGACATCTTTTGAACTTTTGCGTAATCATTATCATGTCCTCCCATTCGAAAATCATTTTGAAATTTATGCACTGCTGTGGCGTTATCAGTATTATCAATATATTGATAATCATTTGAATACCTTGATGACTTGATGATCAGGACTCGATCGGCAAGAGATTTAAGGTGTGTATCAGTTGTCACAGAAGCACCTGTAGACAGATTTATGATCTCGACAGGATTCGGTACCTTGTGACATTTTGCCGCTGAAATGATATAAAATAGGCCCAAGAGTATTAATGGTCACCCCAGTAAAGATTTTTTGTAACAAACGTCAACATCACTGAATCCTCGTCACGGATTCGCACAAATGTTCCTATATAAACTGAAGTTTAAGGACTATTAAAGGCAATGCCTGTGCCAAATCCATTTGTTAACGCTAACAATAAAATAATTTTGAAATGAAATATAAACTGAAGTTAACGTGACCCTGTAGTGTTTGGTAAACCAGTCCAAGACCCCCTGTTCTTAAACAGTATTTGATTTAATCAGGGACTCGAATAAATATCAATTGAAACTCGAGTCAATCGGTAACCTTTTGACTGAGGCCAGTAAGAGCAATTTTTCACAACACCTAATGCTGTCATCCTTTACAAAAATATCATCGAGTTTGAATTATTTCCGGGTCGACACCTCGAGGATTTATCTTTATATATATATATATATAAAGATAAATCCTCGAGGTATATATATATATATATAGGCCTTTTCTATCACGTAAGATTTTATTTAGGGCATCAAACACTAAATGTGTATTGATAGATGATATTCATTAGGGGTTTTGGTACAGCCGATACATTTGGATGAAAGTCTGCTTTACTTCGAATTATTTGTTAAGATTTATTATCTTCCCCTGACAATAGACTATAAACCTTTCTCCTGTAACGGTCATGATTAGACAGGATTTCTAAATCTCACTGATAAGTTTCCCCATAATAAAAGACAACATCAACTACATAGTGAGTTATTACTGGACAACGTTTTCTTAAATTCTAACAAAATGTGTATTAAAATATTCTACTGATCTGTTCCTTTTGCATATAGTAATACTTACCTTTAATATGAAGTTCAGCGAGATTCTTAGCAAATACAACCAACTTCACAGAATGATCAACTGACCATACTTTAAACATCCTAAAATCACAATGGAAATTTTAATGTCATTGATGTTTTTAATATTGTTATTCTTAAAACATTCCGTCCTCGTCATATAAAGACACTAGGTTGATCAATGTGTTCTGACAATTATGATTTTTCACTATATTGTTTGTTAGGAATTTTGCGTCCTTGTAACAGCCAAGATGCATCGGACGAAGAGGTTACAAACGGTTCCAATAGCTGACAACTCCTTATGATCCAATTCAATGCTCGACAACAAAAAGAAAGTACTTTTCTAAGTGGTTGCATGTTTATAGATTTCAGTGATGGTAAAAGTATAATTTCTTGTCTGAAGTGCATAAATTGTGGATTTTGCGGATATTTTACTTTTATATATGAACTATTCATATCAGGATATCACGAAAGGTTTCTGATCTTGAAATTATATTTTTATTATATTTCAATCAGTTTCACATTTTAAAAGTACATCGCCTGATGTTAAAAAAACTATTTGATTTGTATAACTATGGTAACCATATTCAGCATGAAAGGTGAAAAACAGATATACTTCGATATTTTTAAGCGATCTGGAAACCATTCATGTCTTGGATACCACGTGAAAAAAATCCATTCTTTACTGCACATAAAACACTTGCAAACATGTCAAAAATGAAACCTCAAAGCAAACGTAAAAGATCTGAAAATAAGTGTTGGTGTGGATGAATGATCTAGTATTATACTTTCTTTTATTTTTTTTTTATTTTTGAAGGGGTGTCACTTTTGTTTCACTATATGTTTTGACATAAATAAATAAAAACCATTAAATGTAATGATCTGTGTACTAAAAAAAGCTTCAGTTCACGGTTCATCAGTGAAATCAACAAATATTTGTTGTCGGTACAACAAGAGGCGCCGGCTACTGACTGGTGACCATTTTAGTGTAATATGGCTAGTATGCCTTTAAAGTACCACTGCTGTTAAATACACCAAAGTATGGTAATATTAGCGTTTTACGTCATCCATCTTCAAATTACGGATAATTACAAAGGCTGTGTGTATTTTATCAAAAACACTTCGGTATGTCAGAAGAAAGTTAAAGGTTGCACGACTCATAACTTGGTGCTACCAAAGCAGAAAAACTTACATGTCGTCACTGGTATTTGCATGTTCCCTCACCCTGTCGACGTCCGGCAAGGCATTTATTGAAGGGGACCATGCTCCTCCTCGTTCTAGAAGCATTATTGTACTGTTGAAAAATGTAAACAGCACGTCGTTGTCAATGATGGTTCCGTCCGATTCCAAGCAGGCGCTGGAGGGGAGATAACCAAACACAAGCTGTCCTGAAATATAGTGCAAATTTAGAATAACTGGGTTTAAAAGACAAGATTTTAATGCAAGTGTTAGAAGACTTGAGTACACCAGTTTTTTTTTTATTTTACTAGGGTATCGATACTTTGTATCAGGGTACTTGTCTGGTTTAATTATCCTTTCCCGCATTTAATTGGTAAGTACTTAGCGAAATAAATATACGTTTTGTATCTGATTAAATGATACCATTTCGGTGAGAGGCATCCGCATATCCTATTGTAATTCTACTAGCATACTAGTATTTTGATTTCATGGTCGGTATAGGAGTTTAATCTATAGCAAAGTCAAAGGAAGCTGAAGGGAAAAGGCTGTATAATGGAATTCAATTCATTTTTAGCTGTACTGTATTTGTTAATAAATGTGTTATTTTCGAGACTGAAGGAGGGATGCTGGTAGTCCTCGAGGTTTGCCGTTACCTATATTTCGCGTTTTAATCTATTCGAATAGTGGCGCAATTCAAAATATCCACATGTCATTGAAGTTCTAATATTACCAGACATGAAAATTAAGAAATTCATTGAATTATGGGTACCACTCCACCTCCCCGTCTACATTTTGACTTTTCTGTCGATTACTTTTGAATTGTATTTAGTTACCTCCCCTCTGAAACGTTTAGGCCATTGGCGTCACTGAAGAAACTTATGACAAAACAATTGTATGATGAAGTTAAATTCATTGTTTGGTTCTTCTGTATCAAAGTCTATTTTTTTATCAAACGGTATTCCGACTTGTGTCTTTTGTACACATACACCTGACGTTATTATAAAATGATCAGTTAGGAAAGATAAAGCCTTTACTGAATTATAGTGCTAGTGCACTTCTGCATTTTTTCATTAAGACTTTGACATTTCTTAAGACCATTTTTATCTTCCACGGGTTGCTTCCTGTGCTTAAAAATTTAGGCCCTTAAATCACTGACGAGTCCTAGAACGAGGAAAACGATACATAATTTCTTAGACTTAAGAGACTAATCTACATTTGATAATACTACAGCAGATGATTTCTCATGACAGGCCCACGTTGTGGCATCTAAATTGAACAAAAACACTACTTGACTACTTGAATTGGATTGGAATGGAACATGTGGAGACAGAACAGCTAATATTACGCTATGACGTTTAAGAAACTATGCAAGTATTCCCCCCTTACAGATAGGATTGCTTGCTATGCGGTTTTTGAGTACACACTTTTTCCTCTCAAATTTATACTAATCAAAGCCGATACCATTTTTACCCTTGGTGATGCATGCTGTTCCACCTACTGTCCTTATCTTGCACACCAATATATCTGAAAACACCAATAAGAATGGTGTACAGTTGTGTGTTCAAAAACAATAACAGCGGCGTATTGCTTATGATGATGTGTCGCAGCGTGTGTAATGTTTGATGTATATGTATATGTAATAATCTTGGCAAAAATACAACGATAATGATAAATAAATAGCTTTTAAAAGATAATCAGTTTTGTTGCCACAAAGGTCTATTTATCAACTGTCTAGTGTAGACCGGCACAGAGCGGAGATAATATATTTATCATAAGGATGGGTGTTCGTTTATGCGACTGTTGGTCGGTATCTAATCGTCATCCACTCTATAACACCATAAAATAATCATGCGTGTTAGGTCTCAACTATATGATATAACAATCAGATTTGGAACGATGCAGGGATCCGTATTAACACTATGGTATGATATAAAATAGGATTATTAGTCAGACAAGGATCCGTATTAACACTATGGTATGATATAAAATAGGGTTATGGGTCAGACAAGGATCCGTATTAACACTATGGTATGATATAAAATAGGATTATTGGTCAGACAAGGATCCGTATTAACACTATGGTATGATATAAAATAGGGTTATGGGTCAGACAAGGATCCGTATTAACACTATGGTATGATATAAAATAGGGTTATGGGTCAGACAAGGATCCGTATTAACACTATGGTATGATATAAAATAGGGTTATGGGTCAGACAAGGATCCGTATTAACACTATGGTATGATATAAAATAGGGTTATGGGTCAGACAAGGATCCGTATTGGTTTATATCTATTATACAATATCAATATCGGGATCATGAATAAAATTAAAATGCCTACATATAACGAATATTATTTTTCTTTCAAATGTGTATAAAGTTTGAATCACTTCATGTCATACACCGTCTTATATTAATTACTGTTTTATCTGACTTTGAGTGAGGGCCTCTTTCTGTCCTTCCAATGAGTTGAAGGTAAACAAACTTATCATTCCCTCTATGCTGCTAGCCAATCGATGTCCTTATGTGATATGACATAGACTTTATGGAAATGCAAGATAATGTTTGATACTTTGAAATTTATTTTTCAGTTTTTATGTACCATCAACAAAAACAAATAAATAAATAAAAATAAAAAATAAAAACATTTTGTTAAAAATATGTCCAAAATGGCAAAACAAAACGGCACTATAGTTTAAAATGAAGTCCAGATATATCTTGTTATGTATACCTAGACGATCAACTCCCAGATAGTCCAGATGTTTTAGCATGCTTAAATTTCAAAATATTTTATAATTGTTATATTATTGTAAAATTTAAATTGTCGCAGTTTGCAGGCCAATACAGGCGAATAAAGTATTTTTTTTTTTTTGTTTTTTTGTAAATGGTTCGTATGATTTGTACAGAGACCATTCTTTGCTCTTCATGCACTATTGTTACATACGTGGAGATGTAAAGGGGACAAAAACTTTTAACTTTGATGAGAGTTCGTTCATTATTGGTTTATGTCTTTGGGGAAAATTCATTCAAAATCAATCAAATCAATGACACTTCCTTAACTTGAACATCACTCCTACTTTACCTTGTCTGCAAAGATCCCGAAGATCAGCGGCCAGGATCAATTTCCTCTTTGTTCTATCTTGGTTACAAACTTCGAACGTCAACCTGCCATTGGCAAAGGCAAAGAAAATATTTTAAAACTTATTTCCGATGGGTTCCGTGTTTTTTTCTAATTTCGAGCATTGTGTAACACCAGACAAATATATACAACAAAACTAGTTTTGTTCAAAGCACAAGTAATTCTAGGTTACCTGAAAGATGTTGGTCTATATAATATGTTGACGGGCCGTTTGACTAACAAAATTTCATCCTTTATAAATCAAGGTTTTAGTACAACAAAAAATAGTCATAAAAACCCCACTCACTACAGAACTACATATTTGAATACAGATATTAGCGTTCATTTAAACTTTTGAAAGGAATGCCAATTATTAGCGAAAAATTTTTGTACATAATTTAGACAAGTGTTATTTGAACAGAAAATTGCGATATTTTATTAAATATTTGCTTCGAAAGCTTAATTTATCTAATAGTTAAATGCAAAACTAGATGTAGGCCCTAAGCACACAGCTGTATGATGTCATTTAATTCCTAATTTGGCTCCGTAGTTTTGAATTCTAAATTTGTATTGAATGGTGCTGTTTACACAAGTGCGTCTGTTGTACAGTTTTTTCTGGTGTGTACATGCTCATATTGTACATTGGAACACCAGTCATAAGAGCCTTGTATGTTTTACAAGCATTTTCTTTAACAAAACACAGTAGTTGACAATCCTGGATCTACGTTTAGCACTGAATGGCGTAACAGGGAAATAGCAGAAAAAATGAAGTCATACTAATCTCTCCACGTTTTGACATAACATTGCGATGACACCACAAACTTCCCGTGGATGCCTAACAGTTGTGATGACGTATACATAATGACATACTGAAAATGGCCATCATTAGATTTGGATGCATAACCGAAAGCCCTCTCGTAGCTTGTTTATTCGCTACCGGCTAAACTTCCCCCTTTATAATGGCACTTTCTGTTAGAGAATTGACTAACATGTTCAAAGTAGTGACAATCATTTACCGTTTAGCGTCTAAGCGGCCATCTTCGCTGTTAATATTGCGGTCCCACCAAAGTTCGCCTTCGCCTAGAGCCATCAGTGTTTGATCTCGACAAGCATCTAGGATTCCGTCAGTATCGATCATGGTTCCGTCCTCCTCAAGAACAAAACGGGCCACAGACGCTTTCTTGAATGCTCGAGATGCTGCAGAGTATACTTCGTATTTTATTATATACTTTGTTTTTTAATTTAAACTACTGATCGGTAAATTGCGTTTATGACAACATTTTAAAGGAGTAACGGGACATGAACATTTTTCATTAGGCAATTTGAAGTAAAACTTAAAATAAACAAAAGGTTTTGTTGTATAAATGTTCGATGGTTAATCTAAACTTCGAGGACGTGCGTGACAATTTATCGAATTCACAGAGAACATGATTAAAAGTCAGACCTTCACGCTTCAATCCTATCAGTCCTTTTGCCTTGATAAACTGTTTTGTGCTCCTTCCACACGTCCATACTTTGTAGAACCTTGTACAAATTTTAAAAAGACAGCAAATGTACCGAATCGAGCAACACTCTAAATTGATATTTAATTGAAAACCAAAAATAATAGTCAATCTTAGTCAGTCTTATTTGATAAACTCTCAACACTCAAAGAATATCACAGTCATATTTTCCTGTCTGGTCTATAATGGCGTGAAACGGGTATAAAAATTGCCTAAAACTTTAATAATAAAATACCTTGATAACACCACAAGGGAATATTAATCTATGCTTAGCAAATTGCTGACCCTACTTACACGGTAACAAATTTTTCCGGGAATCCATTTAATCAACTTTTTTTGGAGACCATCTGTCAGAATTTGATGAAATATTGAAGAAATAATCCAAGGCAGGCGGTAATGAGTACATATCCGGTGCGTATTGTTAATTTTTCTTTTGTTTTGACATAGTTTCATCGATTGAGAGTCAAAATCATGAATCTTTCGACATGTCGGTATTATCAGGATGTTAAATACGAACAAAATAAAAGTTATTTCATCTCTGCAATTTTAAATTAAGTGATTGATTTTCATACTTATTGCTTTCAATATTTGAAATCTGTGAGCTGGAAAAGGTATATGCATTATCTTATTTAATAAGCAGTTTTCTGCTGGCATGGTACTGATCAAAGCATATATAAGTTGGAATCTTTGAGATAATGTGTATCCTTGTATATGATACATATGCACAACTTGACGAGCCTTTCAATACCTTTATCATCCTTCTTGTTTACACCTTACACTAAAACAAATGAAGCTTATCACGCAAACTTTAAACTGTTATCATTTAAAACCCTCCAAATAGACCTAAATATGACGGGTAAAATACCAACAATGGTGATTTCAGTCTTAATGTCTTGATACAGTTCGATCCGTTTCTATCGTGTCCATGAACAAAAACTCACTAAATTTTGATTTCCTTACTTGTCGCCATGGTTACAACAATTTAGGCCATTAGCGAAACAGCTGTATGGCGCAGTTTGATTCATTGGTTGACTATACCTTATCTATTTTTAGATATGTATGTATATCTTGAGCAATTTTTAAATAGTTTAGGTAAATAACGTCATAATTTGGCTTTACTGTATCTACCTTCATATTCAAATCAAATAACACTATTCACTTAATTATTCTGAAGAGTCATGAAAGGAGAAGATCAGTTTATTACCCACACATAAAAGACAACTCTTGTAAATGTTATAACATACCTTATTGACCTATCCAAGTCACCTCCTAGGTTACAACAATTTAGGCCCTTAGCACCACTATTCTTATAAGGACGAAACAGCTGTATAATGTAGTTGAAGTAATTGTTAGACTTTTCTGTATCTATTTCTAATTAAAGGATGTTATTCACTTACGTGTACAATTTTTCTACAGTTTAGGCATATGACGTCAACTTCGAGAGCTAGAAGGACGAATTTGCTATATGTTTAACTTTTTTGGCTATACTGTTTCTAATTCTTATTTGACAAGTTCCGTTCTCCGTTGTTCACTTTGTACTACTCAGTGTTTTCAATTGAAGATTAGTGACGGCGGAACGATAAAATATAGTCTACAAAGCACAGTTGCCTACTTGGCAGTATTCTCGAGGTTTTCCCCAAACCTCCTACTGGGAGGCTTTATGCAGATTACCCCGACCAGATAGTACTACACCACCTCGGCTTTAGCCCGTCCTATCATAAGGAGGCTAACGCGAACAAATCACGAGAACGTAACCAGAGCGAAGCTAAAGAACTTTTCTGGTCCGACTTTGTCTGGTAACATTTTCATATTTCTGATGAGTTAAATATATCATTTCGCAGAAAGTTGCCAGAGTGTAAACTGTACAATTCGGGGTCAATCTGGAGAATTTGTAATATTTACAAAAGATCAGAGATTCTGTCGAATAAAAACCCGATCGATTGAAAGGTATCTAAGTGTGTCCACAAAATTGTAAATTGAATTTTTAAAATAAAGCGAGTCGCCTTTTCCCTCATGTCAGATTTTGAATTGTATTAGTTTCAACAGAAAAAATAAATTATTTATTGTACATATTTTTATATTTTCAGTGAGAAATAATTTTTGGTATATATCTGTTTGTATTAGAAATTCTGATATGTTGACATTATAATCCCCATGTTACAACAAAATCGGTGATAACTATATTGGGACTTGAATGATTATTATTATTGGAAGCTTTTCTTTCCAAATGCGTGGACTGTGTTGTGATGTAGTGATAGTTCTTGTCATTATGTCACGTATTATTGACATGATAATTGTAAACGTGTAGAATCCAGAGAGGTTCGGGGTGGTGTATTATTGACATGATAATTGTATACGTGTAGAATCCAGAGAGGTTCGGGGTGGTGTATTACTGACATGATAATTGTATACGTGTAGAATCCAGAGAGGTTCGGGGTGGTGTATTATTGACATGATAATTGTATACGTGTAGAATCCAGAGAGGTTCGGGGTGGTGTATTACTGACATGATAATTGTAAACGTGTAGAATCCAGAGAGGTTCGGGGTGGTGTATTATTGACATGATAATTGTAAACGTGTAGAATCCAGAGAGGTTCGGGGTGGTGTATTACTGACATGATAATTGTAAACGTGTAGAATCCAGAGAGGTTCGGGGTGGTGTATTATTGACATGATAATTGTGAACGTGTAGAATCCAGAATGGTTCGGGGTGGTGTATTACTGACATGATAATTGTAAACGTGTAGAGTCCAGAGAGGTTCGGGGTGGTGTATTATTGACATGATAATTGTAAACGTGTAGAATCCAGAGAGGTTCGGGGTGGTGTATTACTGACATGATAATTGTATACGTGTAGAATCCAGAGAGGTTCGGGGTGGTGTATAATTGACATTATAATTGTAAATGTGTAGAATCCAGAGAGGTTCGGGGTGGTGTATTTAGTGTTAAACGTAACACTCACCTTTCTTGACTATCCTCTTCAAGAAGTGATTTCTTAAATCTATTCCTGTGTTATAGAAAAAACATATACTCAACTTATCAGATGTCACATGCCATTCTTGATTGTTATATATATCAATATATGTATAATGAGTCAGGGAAAATTCGAATGTAGATTGTCATAAGTGAATCGAGATAAAGGTATACTTTTACCAGTGGCTAAGGAAATTTGAATTACTCAAAAATCTCAAGTGTTTACATTTTTTTTTCTTCCGTTTCTTTCGTCTTTCAAAATAATCAACACAGATTCTGTGAGAATGCTAAAACGGTGATCGTCCCAGAGCATTGACTTTTTAGTAAAAGTAGAGTATTGCATTTAACCCGTTTTGAAATTAGAATTAACTTTTAGCCAATTTCCAGTACTGCTGTTAAATCAAGCATCGGAACATATACGTTACGATCGCCACTCTTTTCCTCGTTTTACGACTTCTGGTATTGACACCAACATCAGGAGGAACACGCATCCGGAAAGGGTTCCTACGATTATCACATCCAGGTGTGGATTGTTAGGTATGGGAGGAGGAGGCTTCGCTGGAAGGACAAAACAACAATTATCGTGTCAGTTTTGGCAGATTCAGCGATGTTACAGCTTGAAATTCCACTTCGTCGCCTTAAAACATGCACGACCCTATATCCTAAGATACATTACTGTTGTAAGACTGATTTGATGTCATTTATACCTTACATTTTCGGATTATTATGTTATAACTATGTCGCTTGTATTTTAATTCAAATGCTTGGAAACACCAAACCACCACACCCATCCCTTGTCCTTGATAATATTACAAATTCCATTCTGCCACAGGAAACAAAGGATATCATATAGACACACCACATATCCGTACTCTAAGGTATTGTAATAGTCAAAAGGGGGCAAATGGTGTGATCAATGGTGTCTATATGTATACTAAACGGTTTTTTTATTCAAAATATTCAAAACCAAAAAACCGGTAATTTTCACTGTATTAGCTATTTTCGTGTTAAACTTATGAATTCTACTTTAAAGTATTTGATTTTTACGATGTGTATATGAAATGGCGTCTAATACACACTAATATCATTATTTTAGGGTTTTTCGCGAAAATAACCAGCTATAGAGTATAAGATCTGTGGTGTTAAAATTCTAGTAGAGTAACAGAAGTCATTTTTCATCTCAATGCCTCCGTGGTGTTAAACTTCAACCAATCGAGCTAAAGAGAAGTTCTCTCTAGCTGAGAGGTATATTGCGGCTAGTATTTTACCAGGGTTACATAGAGAAACCGTCATGGAAGACAATAGTTGGTTTCCATTGTAATACTAATTAAATGATACATTTTGTATCTATAACATTGCCTTTTTCTGTCTTAGACACACATTTTCCATGGTTCCTCCTTGATGAAGTAAGCCAAACACAAAATGACATGTTATGGGTTAAGATGTGAAAATATACATTGACATACTTACGGACACAATGAGGTTGAGGTGGGTTCCATGTACTGTTTGAACAGATTATCACATCCGGGCCATTCAGTGTCAAGGTCACATTGTCGTTACATTGGAGACTAATGACCGTACCATTAGACCTATTTGAGGAGTTTACAGTCATAGCAAACTCGTTTTGTTTTGTTACAACCTTCGAAGACACAGTCAGGTTTTTTAGCTTTGGACATTTGGAAGCTACAAGAAACAGCATCATGTGAGAGTTAGTAGAATCTATAATTAGTTTTCATTCACAGATGGACGACTTATAGATTTTTATTGTTAACGTAATCGCAGCATTTTAATTTTCAATACGAACCAGCCATGTTGCTGGTGAACCAATCTGCTGGCATTCAAAAAACCGTGTAAAATGGGAATGTAATTGAATTTGGATTAAAATATTGAAGCATAGACAGCAGATCATTATTGTCTTCGAAAAAGTTTGTTATTTCTTAGTTTTCTTATCGTTTTACCATCTAAATGGCGAACACCATCCATATTGTGTCGCTTGAACACATAGTAATCATCTGCGCTAACTTATAACACTGGTCCGTGATTGTTTTTATCACGCGAATAACTTGGGTATATTTGAATTATCAGTACCTTATCAAGAAAAGCTGATCTGTATAACAAAGTATCACTTTCTGTTTTTATAGTGCTCTCGGCGATATCCGACCGCTTAAGTCATCTGATCTGAAGTGTTAAGATGACCTATAGCCATAGTGTTTCGTCTGCCCTTATGCGTCGTCCGCTGTGCGTAAACTTTCCATAACTTTCCATTCAAATGACTTTATTTCAAGTAGCAGTAGGTCACGGGGTCAGATCTGGTAAAATGTTTAAACAACTCTCCATAACCAAAACACCTTGGGTGCTGATATTAAGCCGGTAACATGACGAGACGAAGGCCTACCAAGTTTGTTAATATGATTGACCTTGACCTGCTTTCAATGTCACAGGGGTCAAAAATGTTAAAATGTTTAAACGACTTCTTCTCAATATTCAAAAGGAAAGCGTTTTGATATTGGGCCTGTAGCATGATTTTGCAACAAGCATCACGTCCAGAGTAATGGCATTTGTGTTGTGTATGTAAAAAATTTGCAGAAAATCTCTTTATGAACCAACCGATGTCTTCTATGAAAGCTGTAGTGAAGTTGAGCAATTTATTTTAGGCCTATTTGGCCTCTTTCATATATAGGTTTTCATAGTCAGATGACCCTTAATGCCCGTGGGCATGTTGTTTTAAAGCGCCATTCAATTAACATTTCCTTATAAGGCAATGACCTAGACTTCATCCGGTTTACCTTGTTGGAATTGATCACGTGTATAGGAAAAGATTTTCACAAAAAAACATTTTTATAATTGTCATTTAGCACAGAAAATATGTCAGGGTTTGGTAAATAAACGCCATAAAGTTAAATAAAGAAACATCAACCAAACGCAACTATACGAAATATTGTTATTCGATTGAAGGTAAAACCAATGAATATCTAGTAAGGATTGACACACCAAAAACAATCCCGACTCACCGTCTGTAAGTAAAATGTTGAGCACTGCTAACAGGATAAGATTCGCTATCTGTGCCATGCTGTCAGGGTATGTTCTGTAAAACAACAGGATAAATCTATACTCAGCTTTATCTGAAAGCTCAGTCGAGACCAATCGACAAAACATTCATTGATCTATTGATACAAGACATCCCAGAGGGATCTTGGCGCCCACCAATGTTTGATCTTCATTTTGTCTTTGAAAGTTGGATCTTTATCTTCCTTTCTCTATATTTACTTTTAATGATTAAAAATTTGAACATTCCTTTGCAGAAATAGCGATGATAATCCTTACCTGCCAAATTCAACATGGTCGCCTGTAAGCCATTTACTTCTCAAGAAATAGCAATAACAAACTTTCAAAGTTAAAACAGAAGATGGCCGCCTGTCAGCCACTTTTTTATCTGACCAAGAATCAAATGGCCACATCTAGGGACCAAGGGAAACTTACATATGAAATTTAACAAAGATCCATCCTGTACTTCTCAAGATAAAGCGATAACAAACTTTCGAAGTAAAAATTCAAGATAGCCGCCTTTGAGACATTTTTTTTTCTGATCAGTCCCAAAATTACATGGCAGATCTAGAGACCAAGGTAAACCTATGTATGAAATTTGAGAAAGATCTATTCAGTGCTTCTCAAAAATAGTGATAACAAAAATTGTTTACGGACGGACGGATGGGTCATGGATTTAAATTGCATTTTGAGCATATTTTGTTAAATTCCATAAACAAATTATTTAGATTGTAAAGAGATTGTGTTATTGATATCAGTTTGATGTTAGGTACGTTTTACATGCGTGTTACTTTAATGATGTAGTTATCTCACTTGACTATAAAGATGACTTTTATAACATATTACAGCTTCCGGATACATTGACAAGAATGATTAAGTATACTTAACTGACAGTATTCCCATCTCATATATTTTATTTTTATGTTTTGATACGCGTGGTCGTAACATGGATTAAGATAGATATGTGATAAAATTGGTTAATAAACAGAATAATTTCTCATGTTATATCCCAGACAAGAAATGTTTTAGCTCGGTCAGGGAGCACACCCTTTAACTCTTCTCGCCTTGGAGAATGATCGGGAGAAAATGATCTTTAGGTAGAAGTAAATATATCAAGATAGAATGTGACAGCAGGTACAATCCGCCCTAACTTCGGGGAATCCCAGCTGCTATGTATGTCAAGGAGAAGTGATATAAACTAGTTATCAGAACATAACTGATTAATTTTGTATCTTGTTATGTTATCTCAACTCGAATCACCAGCCCCTACTTGTACAGGAATTGTCACTACTCTTAATATTCACTAGATCATCATCTTTTATCCCACCCTATTAGCTTTGACCTTAATTTGATATATCACTTACTCACAAATCTATAACCGTCTCCTACCCGAATTTTTCCATAACCCGAAACGATCGTCTTCACCACTACACAAATTCTTAAACTAAAAGCATCTGTCAAAACTTTGGGTGGAGATGGGAAATCTCAACCCTGGAGCAAGATTATAACGAGGTTTACCAAGTATTTGTAAATAAATACTCTTCCCCCGAAATTTGAAATTTCCCTGTCTCACCAACAACGGAGTAAGTGTTATTATTTTCTCTTAATTCGTTTAATTGATAACGTAATGTTATAGTAATTATAGAGGGTCACGCGAATCCCCCTGGATCCTACCTCCTCTCTCACCTCTAAGGCGATACAAACAAAACGTGTGAATACACCTATCTATGACGGTAGGAAAATATAATATATATAACATAAACCCCAACTATACAGCACCTTTTCGTTTCAGTATATCCACACTGGTATTACATTACTTACCTCATTCAGCCTCCTCACCGTTCACGGAAACACTGTATGGGATGGTAAAAGTAAATCCACAATTCTTCGTAACAAACATGTGATTGTGTATCAAGAATGTTATCTAAAGCATGAAATAGTTGTTAGTCAAGGTCAGAGGGGAAGCTTCCGCGTCTGTCATGTATTTAAAAACCACTTGATGGGCGCTTGTAACGCTAAAGCTTTGCCATCTGAAAGTAGAAAGCTTCTTCGTTACAGTGACAAACACTACAACACAGATGTCGTTGATTTTGTTTGGTTGTGTCTTAACTTCCTCACAGCAGGGTTCTTGTGTATCATTTCATCCCATGCTGAACGAAAGGCAGTGAGCACAGAGCACATTTAAGTGACTGTTTTATCAAGGCTTATTGACAGACCTCGCCTCTCCGGATGATCAACACAAAAGTGCAGAATATACAACTAAAGAATATGTCAATTTGGATTGAGCGTGTAAGTATTATGTCACAGAATGGGGTGTCCTACTGGAAGCTGTATATTTCAATGTGGTAGTAATATAAAGTAGATTTCAGTTCTGCGCCGTCACAAGCAGGCTTACAAGAATATAGCAGGTATCACACGTAACCAACTCGCATATACCGAGAGGCCTTCCTGAAATGAACACAGCTGTTGACAGGACGTTAAGTAACATAACGTACGACGTTACATTAAGTCTTCTAAGTAGCAGGTTCTTTTTTTAATTCTTTCATATTGTTGTTAGGACCTTACATAAGAATGAAGCTAAATATAGGAAATACCTGTTTCAGCTGTAAAATACGGAACCAGTTGGTATCTCTTTTGATTTCTACCTGAATCGGTGACGTAAAATTATGATCAAAGCTAGATATGACATCGTTGATAAGACACACTAAGCTTACAAACACAATGATATAAATTGATAAAAATAGTTTCGTTAATTTTTTTAAAAAAATGAAATAAAATCTTAATTTAAATGATGAATGCAGAGAAGATAGCTTTCCTGCGTTATGATGTATTCGATTCCAGACGGTGGTGGTAAGGGGTCAGTCGTAGATAAAAGAGGTCATCTACTCGTGCATTATGTAACAAAGTTTGTATAACCAGATACAAACATGATTTACGTCTCTCCTCTGGTCAATGATAATAGTATCATTATTGTACTTCTGATCGCTGATAAAAAAGTCATACCTGCCTGTGTGATGATTATGATTCAACAAAAAGGGAGGTTCTAAATATACACATGCACTTGACGCTGTTCAAAAATCATTTGAATTATGAAGATAACGAAATTCGTGTAATCACGGTTTGCTGAACCTCATCGTAAGGATTTTGACTTTTCGGCCATTTATTTTTTATTTTTTTCAGACACCTCCTAAACCCTTAGCATCACTGACAGGTACTAGAGGGACGATAGAGAGAGATGAAGTTTAATCCAATGTTGGCTCTACGTATGTCACTCGGAATTATTTTTTCTGGTATGCTGTCTTTCCATTTTCCATTTCCTTACCTGCAACATTCGCTTGGTTGAAGTCCTCTTGAGAGGTTATTTTGAGAGCCTCTTAGTTATAGCTGGTGGTCATTTCACTGACCATCATACAGTACTTCTGTCTTGACCACGTCAACACAGACCAGGTCAGTTTCTCAGCTTCATGAGAAACACGAACAGTCAAAGGGAGGTGGCGTCAAACCACTCACCTAGGATCTTCAGCCGAGGTCTCATAGGGTAACGCAGTACCGACTGATTTATTGCACTTCTCATAAGTGGAACTAAGTCTCTAAACACATTTCATGTTGACCTGTGTATTTATCATATATAAAGAAATTACGAGATGCATTTAATTATAGGGCTGCCGCACCTCCACATCTAGGTTTTTACTTTCCTTACGATCACTTTGGATTTTCCAGAGTTGCCTCATAGGCTTCAAAGTTTAGGCCCTTGACATCAATGACCAGTCCTAGAAGAACAACAGCTGGGTAATGCAGTTTAGATAATTGCTTGGCAGCACTGAATCTAGCTCTAAATTTCAATTTAAATGCGTCTTTCACCTGAAAGATGTCAATGCCCCTTTTTAAATGTAGGTCAATAATCCAATATGGCCGCCATGACTTTATATATTGAAAACTGTATAGATTTCATGCAGCTATATCATTTGTAGATAATTTCCATATCTTACCTTTTTCTCCATATATGTTAATGCAAAATATGTCAGATAAAAAAGCTCGCTGTTGAGTCAAAGGTTTAAATTTTCAGGTCACATGAGACAAAGTATATGACATGCTTGGATGAACAACTTTGATTTTCATTCAGGTCACATAATATTGGGCCAGAAAAATGCTGCTTGGCTACCAATTTTTTTCTAATGAATGCACTTGACCTATTTTCAATTCACAGAGGTCAAATATGTCAAAATCTTCTCATTAACCAAAAGGCCCAGAGTGCTGATAATGGGCCTGTAGCATGCTTCGATGACGGGCTACCAAGTTTGTTATTATGAAAGACCTTGACGCGCTTTCAAGGTTGCATGGGTTACATGTTAAAATGTTTAAACAATCTATTTTCAATAACCAAAAGGCTCAGGGTGGTGACATTGGACTGTATCATGATGGGATGAAGGGCTACCAAATTTGTTAAAATAAATTACCTTGACTTGATTTTAAGGTCACGAGGTCAACAGCTTTACAACCGCTAAGAGGCATAGGGTGATAATATTCAGTTATTTGCTTTTTGTGCTCGATTGCTATTGGTAATAGTAAGAAAATATTGAGTGAAATGTCAATTTCCGGCATTATGAAAGGGTTGCACGTACATAGTTCTCTTTCCGGTAACACAAATAATCTGATGCTGTACAGTCCCTAGATATAGATTAATGGTTAGCTATCATATTTATGGAAACGATTGGCCTTTAGGTAAGATGTTGTGTATGGTTGAAAAGCCCGTCAAATTGTTGGCCAACGATTTCCAATTTCATGATGATTTTATAATTTACACAAATATTTCATTCTGTTCAGCTGATAACAAAACAAACCTGTTATGACGCAATTAGGGCCGCTGGAACGTTTTATATATCAATCGAGCTAGATTTATAAAGAATTTCTACAAAATACATATCATATATTTATCTAAATTGCAAACTGAGTTGTGTGATTTCCATCACATAACAGTATAAGTAGATATCTTTTGTACAATTTTATTCAAAAGCAGCCTATGAAATCCTTCATCGGAATATTCCTTTAAAGCCACCATATTACATAGGGGAAATTAATCAATCGGATTTACAATATGAAAATCGACATTGTCTCTCACGTCATTTATAGCGACTTTATTAACATATTCAATAGAAACCTGATTCTTTGCCCTAATGACCTTTTGTGTGTTGCCGGGTCGTTAAGAATGTAATAATATTGCCATAAGTGGCCAGTTGTATGCCAGCAAGAATTTTTTAAGACGTCACATCTATAAACATCAAGAAAATAGCAACATGTCAACATAATCATAATTCAAACTCAAATTCCATCAAACTAGGGCGAACTATAAACAAAAGAAAGATTTACACGGAGAAACCTGAAAAAATACAAGGAGAATAAGACCAGTTTAAAATGTAAACAGTGAATGTATTAACATTAATCCTATTTTGTTTACTGAAATGTCCATATTGTCCTGTTTCGTACAATATATTTCTCCATCGGCAGCTGATGTAGGATACTCAACAACTAAAATAACGAACGAGGAATCTTATCAAACGCGGGAGGGAGCCAGCATATAGGCCGCCTGATCATTGGAAAAACTACAATCGTTTACCTCACAATGCAAAACTGCGAGGCCTACCCATGTGGTGAATCTGCCTTGTCCTGTCCTGATCCTGACACCTTGATAAGGAAGATATGTTTTTTCGTTAACCGCTGTACTTTGTATGACGAGTTTGTACATGAAGGAGGTCATAGACCAGTTCACATCTCGTCTCGTAGACAGCATATATACCTTACAGTGCACAACCGCGACACGAGTGTGGACTTTGAAACATTTCTGGGTAGTCAGAGATGACCCAATACTTAGGAATTATATCGGTTAGCTAGCGTACTTGAGAAGTTCCAACATCAACATAAACACAGTTATGGTTAGTTTCTTGGTGGGAATTTATTGCACGTTACATTGTAACCATTTAGTACAAGGGGAGTATTGAAACAAATGGCGACGCATAGCAAGTATAAGCCAGGATAATATGATGAGAAAATAAAGATTGTTTTATAAACTCTTATATAAAACATATATAACATGTTTATCTGGAATACATCTTTCCACTTTGCATGTGTGTATGGATGTGTGTGTGTGTGTGTGGTGGTGGTGGTGTGTGGTGGTGGTGTGTGTGTGTGTGTGTGTGTGTGTGTGTGTGTGTGTGTGTGTGTGTGTGTGTGTGTGTGTGTGTGTGTGTGTGTGATGGTGTTGGTGGTATGTGTGTATGTATGGGAGTGTGTGTGGTGGTGGTATGTGTATGGTGTGGTGGTGGTGGTGGTGTGTGTGGTGGTGTGTGTGGTTGTGGTGTGTGTGTGTGGTGTGTGTGTGTGTGTGTGTGTGTGTGTGTGTGTGTGTGTGTGTGTGTGTGTGTGTGTGTGTGTGTGTGTGTGTGTGTGTGTGTGTGTGTGTGTGTGTGTGTGTGTGTGTGTGATGGTGTTGGTGATATGTGTGTGTTTATGGGAGTTGGGGGTGGGGGGGAGGTTGTAAGTCGTAGTTGACATATTCCCGATTTTTACTTACGTTCTGATTGCATTAGCATGGTCACGTAAATTACATTGACATTGCACGATATGCTTGTCTTTTACCAGGTAAATATGTTTATCCAATCCTTGATATACCTTATTGCCCCAACAAAAATCATCTTATCGTTTAAAAATACTTCTTTGGGGGGATAGTACTTGTACTTGGTGGGGGGGATAGTACTGTAGTACTGACTGGACTCGTTATTAGTCTGGGAATACTCAACAGCTTGGTTGAATGTAATCAACAAGCCAATTACTCAACAAGACTTATCGACTGTTTGTTACAAGTTTACGTAGACGATGAATGATTGAAATAAACGACCATAAGACATTATTTTGTTGTAATGATCAAACCCTCTTTAGCACCTCACAGTTTTTTCTTTCTTTTTTAAATAAAAATATTTTTTAGTTACTGATGGGCCATTCACCGTCAAACATTTTTTATTGGACTGCATTGACCTTCTGTCTACTCCAGAATGTTTTTTATCGTAACATTACATGTCTGAAAACCCTTTTTGAAACTGAACTGTTGAGATTTGTAAAATTGTTTAATGTCATTTCCTTTTGGATCGCTGTGTGTTTTACCGGTTGATGACCCTGATGACCTTTTATGTGTTGACGGGCAGTTAAGAATGTCATAATAATAATAATAGTGCCTGAGAGGTTCGCCGTTACCTGCATACCATGTTTTAATTCATTCGAAGAGTGGCACGGTTCAGAGATATAGACCAGACCTTCATGGGCTCCTCGGTCATGTTGAGGCCTAAACCTAAAGCCTAGGAGGCGACTAAGGAAAATCCAAAGAAAACAAAAGAAATGTCAAAATGTAGATTGCAAGATGCATTAGCCCAATACTTCAGCAATTTTCATGTATCTTTACTGTAATATTTGAAGAATGTCAAGTATGTGTATATTCTGGACCGTAATAGTATGACCTGTAGGTGAAGATTCATTGTGGCAGTGTTTGTTTAGTTGGGCTTTAAAAGATACCACGTTCATTTGCAGGCTATCAAACATATATATACTTCTACTGTTTAATATGTTCTTGGTGGATTTAACGTTGAGTTTTCAATATTTTTGAGTTTCCTTTTGCATAGGAAACAGTAGCTTTAGCAAGCGTCTTCTTTTTTTATGCAAAATGAGTCATGTTTGCGATTTAAAAAAAAGTTCATTTTCTTTGATATTGGAGACCCGATTATCTATGAGATCTAAGCAGCTGTTATATGACAAGTTGGGTAAGCCATTTACTTCCTTGAAGGCTCTTCTCGGAACATTTTCAATCATAATTTGATCCTTATTTGGCATTGAGTTCATATATGCACTATGTATATTCCAACTGTAGCTTGATTAGAGAACGAATAACTTTCCCTTGTCAATAATGATGAAGGTGTTGAATATTAGTCCAATTTAGGCGATTGAAACACTGACACACACACATGCAGACTAAAAATACTTACATAGTTTGTATTTGAAAATTTCTCATAGATCTTCGGCCAAGACTATATACAATGTCATCAGCCTTTCTGTCCTCAAATTCAATAAAACTAGGGCAAAATATTAAAGATCCACAAGAGGACTCCTGAAATGAACAAGGATAATAAGACCGAGTGTTCCTGAAGAGTAAGCATCTTCTGCTTTTCGACGACACCCACCATGTAAATCTTGGTCATTCCAAGCAGTCTGGTGTGTTTTCTGCTATTATCTTTCAAGTTCTGTCACAGCGATCAACCTTACAATGTCATCAGCCTTTCCGTCCTCGTTGTTGAAAATCAAACAATTTTACCTTCTACGTATCTTGTAGAAGAATGCTTATATTTGTTCAAAAACATATCTTTCTTCCAAGAAACACAAACTAGGCCGATGACCAGAAAGTGACGTTGATCCAGATGCTTGAAGCACCCGGTAACAAGGCTGTGACTTAAATATTGTTGTTCAACTGCCGTAATGTGGTCACTGTTTTCAGAGTCAGAGTTTGGACTTTAGTATTGATTGCCATACAATATACAAATATCCTTATTTTTAATTGTATACTGCAGAGACATATTCGTTCAAAAAGAAAATATCAACATGTCAACATAATCCAAATCCAATTCAATAAAACTAAGGCAAAATATTAAAGATTCACACGAGAACTCCTGAAAAAGAACAAGGGGAATAAGAAAGAGTGTTCCGGAAGAGTAAGCGTCTTCTGCTTATCGACGACATTCACCGTGTCAATCTTGATCAATCCCAGCAGTCTGAAGTGTTATCTGCTACCATACTTTCAAGTTCTGTCACAGCGTTCAACCTCCGGGATTGCTTTGGCATAATCGACTGTCTAGAATAATATATTTACAGTATAGCGATGTGATTGGACGATATGTCTTGATTATAAGACGTAATTTTCAGTGACTATCCAATTGTACTGACTCCTCTATATATCTATAGATTAACATACTTCTAATGTCAACTTCAGTCTAAGCTTCCTCACTTCTATGTTCAAATAACGGTCTTTTCTGTCCTTAAACTTTATCTTTCTGGTTTCACGAGATGAAGCGTATTGATGCCGAGTACCGAACAACGCCTCAATATTCTCGTTAGAAGCGCGAGCTATCTACCTTGCCCTTGAATATATTCAAACAAACAAAGTAATGAGAGCTGTTATCTATTCAGACTCTCTTTCTGTACTACAAAGTCTTAGCAATAAAAAATATCGAAAATATTTTCATTCGTAATACATTTATACTATATCATGAACCAACTTGCCTTTAGCTTTCGTATTGCTTTTTGCTGGGTTCCTGGGCACATGGGAATACCAGGCAAGGAAAAAGCAGATAGTGCCGCAAAGGAAGCTTTATCGCTACCACCTGTTGTTATTAAAATTAATTTTATTGATTTTAAACCATTTATCAAGCAATTCTAATAGCTCAGTGGCAGGAAGGAGGAATCCATATACTTACAATAAATTGCACTCCGTTAAACCTGTTATCGTGAATGGCCTCCATACTATAGATACAACCACCGAGACGAAGTTGTCCTTGCCCGTCTTCGGATAGGTCATACATACCTTACACATTCATATACATGTATGTTGAAAGGCGAAGATAATCCTCGGTGCATAGGATGTGATGAGTCATTCACCGTTAACATTTTTATTGAACTGCAATGACCTTCTGTCTACTCGAGAACATTTTTATCATTACATTACATGTCTAAAATCCCTTTTTGAAACTGTTGAGATTTGTAAAATTCTTGGTTATCTGAAAGATGTTGGTCTGTATTGTAGACTATGACTTACAATTTTAATCTTTTGTGATAAAATAACCTTTTATTTTTTTAACATTTGTCTTTTACCTTTTAGTTTGTGTGATATTATTTCCTTTTTTGGATCGCTGTGTGTTTTACCGTTTGATGGCCCTAATGACCTTTTATGTGTTGGCGGGCCGTTAAAAATGTCATAATAATAATAATGATGATAATAATAATAATAATAATATTTTCCCTGACGTTGTTCATTTTCAATCATGGGCCATTTCTATATTTCTTCGGAGACTTCGTTGTTGAATGTCGATGTTTTGTTTCTTGTTCATATCGACTTTGCCTTTGTATTTAATTGATCGGGTCGTCCTAATCGCAATATGGTTGAAGTGTCTGAGATTGTTAATGTTACATTCCGGATTTTATCCGACTCCCATTTTACTATGTACCTGTACCGGAAATACATGTGAATAAATAGTTCAGTAATGGCGACTACATTAAAGGGCCCAAATACATAACAGTTAAGCCAATAGAATCAGCAAGAATTTGTAAATTTCTTCTATACGCCTCTATCTGGCTTTGCTTTCTTTCTTTATTCACCCAGAAATGTTAAATTAGCTCACAAGAATCTCTATTAATCTATCTCTTTTGCTCTCAAGTCCTGTGGTCCAATAATTTTAATCTTAGAGATGGTGGTCGGGTGGTGTAGTGATAAAACACTCGCCTTTCATCTAGGCGTCCGGGGTTTAATTCCCGTGAAAAGGTAGGGGTTACATGCCCGACCACGTGGGTTTTCTCCGGGTCCTCCGCTTTCCTCACACAATAAGACCTTTCGCGTGCTTACATTCAGGCCAAAAAGAGTAATTGGTATCATTATAATGGTGCCTTTTGCGGTGAAGGAGTTTACGTTGTTTCTCTTTACCATATTTGGAAATATGAGAAACGGATGATTTCAAGAGCATGGCAGCAAAATTGTTAATGAGCTACCTGATACTATGTATACTTTGTACAATCTGGCAATCTCTTGGTATCTTTTTATCTTAATGTTTTCCTTTTAACATTAATCATCGGCAGTTTTTTAATGTTATAATTAAAGCTTCTACCAGAATTGATGTTGTTGATGATTATGTGAGACCATATTTCACGTGGTTTAACTTCACAGATAACCTGTTCCTCTTAGATATATAAGTTAACCTTACGGTATTGTTGCCAAAAATAGATTTTTATTTGGTAAAACATACATTATATTATATACATACATGTATTGTAAAACAATTCATGTTTTAAGCAGGATAACACCGTGAAGTCAGTGGACTTGTTTCCACTGTGGTCCCTTAACATAAAAATATTACAAAAAGTTAAACTATTCCTAAAATATATTGTTACCCAGAAGTATGAAACAGCTGTATGATGTAGGCTCACTGATGAGTCCTTTAAGGATGAACAAGCAGTAAGATGTAGCCTCACTGACGAGTCCTCTAGAGACGAAACATAGATACGGTTAAAATGGTGGCTGTGTTCGTTCCGTATTTCTGTACTTGTCCTTCGCTTTCGAATAAGGAAAACATTTCTGCCAGAACAACAGACTGATGCAATATCCAAAGTTCCAATAAGTGTGGTGTTCAGACTGTCCACAACAGAGCAGAATAAGGAATTTTTACCGAGTTTTTTTTTTTTATTTTATTATTCATTTATTTATTTTCCCAACTTAAATCACATGTACCTGACAACAAATTGATAGTAATAAAATAATTTTTATTCACGGCTTTTGGTAGTCTGGTTAATTCAACAAGTAAGTGTTTTACCTGTTAAACGGGTTAAACACAGTGTCTAGAGATATCCTATTCATTGTGAATTACATTTGCTGTGTTTCACCGGTTGATCGTCCTAATGACCTGTTATGTTTTGATGGGCCGTTAAGGTTGTTATAATAATAATAATAATAATTGTGAATTCCTGGTTAAGTATAGTCGTTTTTTGTTAAATTTTTCTCGATCCTTAAGTATCTGTAATTTGTTACACTAACACCATACAATGAAATGATGTCAGAAATGAGCCAACGTATGATAGATACTGCTTGCATGGTTCCACCACGCGACACACTTGTTACCTTAAATCTGGTCTTGATTTGTTTTAATTTTTCCTTTTATTTTTCAAACGTGTTTGTTTCGGTTTTATTATGTCATTCACTGAGAAAAAAATCCAACTAAATTCTTTGGGAAATCACTTATAAGTGATGGACTCTACGACGATTCATTCATTCTCGTGGAATCACATATTCGCACGTGATTTACGGAGAAGTCCGGAGAAGTATTAATTTCTGTGCGATATGACACCAGTGGTCCCTGTAACACCTCTATGTTTATATCAGTTTATGTGTTGTCATATTTTGTGAGAATATAACATGTGCAGTGAACCCTGTCGACCTCCCTACTGGCTGGACTTACCAACCTAAACCTGTCCCCCGCGGCCGCGCGGCGTGATTGATCACGTGACGAAATTCTGCACTACACCGTGCCGTCGCCATCGGCCAGCGGAAGTGGTGATATGGAGAGGCCGTTTCTATAACAAACCACACGAAGAAGTTGGGGGTTTTTTTTCGCTCATGGTCTGCCTGGTCTTAACACATATTCCAATCACAACGTTAAATGTTTAAGGACAGTTTGGTATAATGATTTAAAACAAGAAAGTTCGTTTTACAGTGGTGTCAGTAGATGTGTGAACACGACATTTTCCAGCTAGATCAAAGTTTCCAGGTTAGAACAATAATGAGATACTTCTTACACCTTCATAATTAAGATACCATCCTTTACAAGGTTACGTATACATATGATGTGTTAAGGTTCAAATGCCAAAACAGAATAGTGCAAAAAATGCTTCAATCGCACTTTGGTTCTGAGACGGCCCCCGATCACATGCCAGCCATCGAGTTCTCAGAAAATATGACTTGTCACACGATATGGTAATGTTAGCACGGTGACCGGATAATTCGATGTAGTTGTGTGATTCTATGGACAATTAGGATTTACCTTAAAAATGGTAAGTGTGTACGCTTTGTTGAATAATAAAATCGCTGTAGGAAATTCACAAATAATTTTAACACCATTTTTATGTTTGCATGTACATGGTGTCGGGTTTTCTTCGATTACCCAGGACATGTGTGGCCATAAATCGTGATATAAGTCGTGGCACGTGAGATATATCACCATTCCACTAACCCGTTCAAACATAGACTTCTTTATCTTACAGTTATTTGAATTCAAATCATTATTTAGCTCAACTGTATATAACCCTATATCTGTGTTTACAGGTTTATTCATTTCTGTCTTCTGACCAAACTTTGATTAATTATTTGGTTCAGGAATCTATTTCTAAGTTTGTGTTTAAATGTATTTTTCACTTGTTTGTCTTGTTCAATATTTTAATTCCTGTTATCACTGGGTTTGTTGTTATTAGACAGTATAAGTTAAGCAGGCTATATTTATGAGTTTTATTTTTTTATTTTTAAGATTATACAGAACGATATTGTGATGCCCTAACTGATAATGACGAGGTTAAGACAACGATATGGTGAAACTGTGACTGATAATGACGAGGTTAAGACAACGATATTGTGAGACTGTAACTGATAATGACGAGGTTAAGACAACGATATTGTGAGACGGTAACTAATAACTGATAATGACGAGGTTAAGACAACGATATTGTGAGACTGTAACTGAAAATGACGAGGTTTAGACAACGGTATTGTGAGACAGTAACTGAAAATGACGAGGTTAAGACAACGATATGGTGAGACTGTAACTGATAATGACGAGGTTAAGACAACGATATTGTGAGACTGTAACTGATAATGACGAGGTTAAGACAACGATATGGTGAGACTTTAACTGAAAATGACGAGGTTAAGACAACGGTATTGTGAGACTGTAACTGAAAATGACGAGGTTAAGACAACGATATGGTGAGACTTTAACTGAAAATGACGAGGTTAAGACAACGATATTGTGAGACTGTAACTGATAATGACGAGGTTAAGACAACGATATTGTGAGACTGTAACTAATAAAGACGAGGTTAAGACAACGATATTGTGAGACTGTAACTGATAATGACGAGGTTAAGACAACGATATTGTGAGACTGTAATCGACAATAAATGTCGACAAAATTTATCGTATTTTTTTACGTCTCATTTTTTTATTCTTACTATATATATCGATTTGTTCGGTCGATGTCCTTTCTTTCTTAAACAGCTATTTCACTATAAAGAAGTGGATGAAAATGAAACGGATTGTAAACTCGACTGCCCACACTTCCAAGCCCCTTTAAAAAAATACCGTGAAAAAACAGATGAATGATATCAAACAAATAAATATTCGCCGAGACCAACTACAATATCGAAGTCGCCAGTTCGAAGACTACATGATGTATCACGTATCCGACATCGGTCCATATGATAAAAATGTACTTTGTTTAATAGCTTGGCTGATAGATATATAGGGTCACCTTTCCCGGGTGGTGATAGAAAGGGACACAAGGATACTAATTTCAATTCATATCGATTTGTGCGTAATCTAAATTGGTATGTATATACTGACTAAGATCTTTTAAGTACCTATCGATTAAAAAATCTTATCCGAACTCTTTTAAATGGAGGCGTTTAATCATCAATACATCGTATCTCCTTAATGGTAATATATGGTGAAGAAGTAATGAATGGTAAATTCTTGGATCACTGACATCAGACGGACACTCCCGGTATTGTTTCTCACGGCAGAGAAGTGGTCACCTCCCTGTGACGTATTGATGAATGACGTTATTTAATTTGTGTGTGTAGATTGATGTCACGGCGAGGAGCGGCCACCTGTCAGTAGAAAACACGACAACAAAATTGGTTTATCGTTTAGTTGTGTTTGTGTCTGATTCAATTTTTTCTATCTTTTTTTGTAATATATGAATTTTCTTCCTAATCTGAAATACACGAAAATAAGTTTTAAGAAGGTAGGACTACAGCGTTTAATGTTAAATGGAAACATAATGTCATGAGTTTCATTGGAGTAAACGATCGGACGAGAAAGGTTTTGACCACGTGGGTCTTCGTTAATCCGTTTCCTTCATCACTAGGAGGTCCTTATAAGACTTTCGTGTAAAAGACTTGTACGAGGTTTTATTCGTTAATGTACGGAGGGTGACTAAACTCGGGCACAGTCAAAGGTGATGAAACACTCGTTTTATTATCTGTATTGCTCAGCATTAGTTTGGCTTTGGTATTACCACCACCAAACTGTTTTATTGACTTCGTCCAACCACCCTTTCGTGGGCCTCTTCCGGGTAGTTTCGGGTAATCACGTCCTACTGTCCACTATAAAACCACGGGCATATACCATGCAACCATTTGACCTGGAAACGGCGTATGTAACAACAGCACACTCTCCCAGTAATTAATTAAAGAAAGTGCCAGAAATGAGAGCTATGTATTCAACACTTCAGTGTCTGTTCTATCTCCACCAATATCGACAAATACAGCAAAGTGACTGTGTAAATCGAGTACAAGTCTGATAATGCACCTTTTGGAAACATTTACAACAAAGTTCAGAATTTCAACTCCATGAATGAATGTTTGTTTGCTAACAGGTTACTAAAATTGCTTCCTTTCTTTGTAGCCAAGTACAGCCCTTCCTTATCTATATAAAACAATGGATGTCCACATTATAGGGCGACATGACTATTTGCCGAAGTGTTAGAGTGACATAACGACTCCCGCGTGGACAGTATGTCATGTCAATTGCACAATATTTAAATCTGAGTAGAAAACTATTGTTATTTTTTAGAATCGTATTTAGTTTTTGTTTTATTTAAGAAATCTGTAGCATTAATAGATTGTTTGGTCCTTCACTTACATAACTCAATCGTATGAACTGTGGTCGCATATCGAGTCATGCCTTCTATGATTATGAAGCCAGATCATCTGCTTCGTTGCTCTGCGTATCAAAGTCACGTGATTACAGTGACCACTTAATGACCCTATCTAAAGTACGCTTTGTATGGCATCGCCTGTCGAGAAGACTTCGCCGTCACTCAGTGTTAACTGTGTAAAATAAATTATGATATATAACACTGAAGCCAAGGAAAAGCGAACGGCAGTCATAACTGCACGATATATACAAAAACATTGAAAACGAATTCATCATGAATTAAAAACAACGGTTTCGCATTTTCAGGTTTGAAGTTGTTGACAACATACAGGGCATCCAGAACGAATGATAAACGTGCACGTAAAACCTGACTACGGTACACTGAACTCTAACCAAGGATGAAAATGTAACGGATAGGATTGCTGGACTTCGATAATTTATTCACCTCGACTGGAAGTAATTTAATCATTGACGACCGGCAATATGGCCGACACTGCACTTCCGGGTAAGAACTCAATAATGAATTGAAGAGATGATAAGGTCTGTCTTGAGCTGGATTTGTTGTTATCCAACACATTGCGCTCGTAACTATCAGTTACATTCGTATCACCAAGAGTTACTTCCCTTCCTTTCACTCTATCAGTAGTGATCACTTTGACAGCCTGTTGTGGACGAGAATGATCGGAAAGACCTATCACGTGACTAAGGTTCAAATAATAACATGTCTCCTGTGTTTGTGATGTTTAACGTCTGTATAACAGTCATGGTTATAACGAGGACGGGTGACTGGGGGACAACATAAGTTAAGGTCATTTGAGGACAGGTGTCAATATGGGGAAAACAATGTTCAGGGTCATATGAGGACGGGTGTCAAGAGGGACTCCAACAGTCAGGGTCATATGGGGACGGGTGTCAAGTGGGACTCCAATAGTCAGGGTCATATGGGGACGGGTGTCAAGAGGGACACCAACAGTCAGGGTCATATGAGGACAGGTGTCAGGTGGGACTCCAATAGTCAGGGTCATATGAGGACAGGTGTCAGGTGGGACTCCAATAGTCAGGGTCATATGGGGACGGATGTCAAGTGGGACTCCAATAGTCAGGGTCATATGGGACGGATGTCAAGTGGGAATTCAATAGTCAGGGTCATATGGGACGGATGTCAAGTGGGACTCAATAGTCAGGGTCATATAAGGACAGGTGTCAGGAGGGACACCAATAGTCAGGGTCATATGGGACGGATGTCAAGTGGGACTCCAATAGTCAGGGTCATATGGGGACGGGTGTGTAGTGAGATACCAACAGTCAGGGTCATATGGGGACGGATGTCAAGTGGGAATCCAATAGTCAGGGTCATATGGGACGGATGTCAAGTGGGACTCAATAGTCAGGGTCATATAAGGACAGGTGTCAGGAGGGACACCAATAGTCAGGGTCATATGGGACGGATGTCAAGTGGGACTCCAATAGTCAGGGTCATATGGGACGGATGTCAAGTGGGAATTCAATAGTCAGGGTCATATGGGACGGATGTCAAGTGGGACTCCAACAGTCAGGGTCATATGGGGACGGGTGTGTAGTGAGATACCAACAGTCAGGGTCATATGGGGACGGGTGTCAAGAGGGACACCAACAGTCAGGGTCATATGGGACGGATGTCAAGTGGGACTCCAATAGTCAGGGTCATATGGGGACGGGTGTCAAGTTGGACTCCAACAGTCAGGGTCATATGGGGACGGGTGTCAAGAGGGACACCAACAGTCAGGGTCATATGGGGACGGGTGTCAATTGGGACTCCAATAGTCAGGGTCATATGGGGACGAGTGTCAAGTGGGACTCTAATAGTCAGGGTCATATGGGGACGGGTGTCAAGTTGGACTCCAACAGTCAGGGTCATATGGGGACGGGTGTCAAGAGGGACACCAACAGTCAGGGTCATATGGGGACGGGTGTCAAGTGGGACTCTAATAGTCAGGGTCATATGGGGACGGATGCAAAACCAGCGGCATGTTGCTGGTAGTACCTATTGAAGTTTTATTGATCTACATAAACAACAAAATATTGTTTTATAAGAACGTTTTTATGTCGACATTGAAGAAATAAAAATATCATAGATATTAGTCGTTTGCATACAAAATGCAAACGATTTAATAAAATATCAAAATGTGGCTTTCTGGTTATAAGTACGTCGAAAACACAGTGATGTGTATATCCATTTATGACAAAATAAAACACCTAAACGTCGCTCATTATTTCCTTTTAACAGAAGATGTTTTAATCAATTTATGACAGGAAAAGCAAAATGTGTTTATGAAATTCTGAAGTGGGACATTAAAACTTGTGTACGGCATGTGTTAATCACGTGCACACTTTGTGAAACACTTATGTCTTCATTGTCGTAATGTTTGTTTTTTCACTTTCAAATGTAGATCAAAGGTCACGATCAAGGTCACACGGGAAATGTCTTGTCACAAGGAAACAATATACCAAATATGAAAGCCCTATCTCTTACGGTGTAATAGGCGTGGCAAACGTTAAGATTGACAACAGACAAAACAATATGTTCCCGATATTTCCATCCGGGGCATTAAAATATGCACTGACATAAAAATCAATTTTCTATTTTTCATTCACGATTATTTATCAACGTAGATTTGTCATTTAATATACACTATGTCTTTTGCTGTTGTTTATGACATCGAAAAATTTTCAACTAAAATCGATTTTCCTGTTTCAGAGTGCTCCCTCATTACAGATCTCCCGGAAACCAATGCTTCTCATCCTACCCCGGATATAGTGTTCAGCACAGAGCAAAGGATTGTGGGAACTACTGTTGATGTCACGTGCCCTGAAGGTTACAATGTGATTGGACAAGATACGATAACGTGCTTAATTTCTGGACAATGGGATGCGGATGCTCTACCCCATTGTAGTGGTACGATTTGATTTGTTTATTTTTAATGCAAAGCAGAGAATCAACATTCTCTTAAAATCGTTCAAAATTGAAAATTTTTAAACTTCAAGAATAATTTAAGTTCGGGAATTATTCGCCATCCCATCTTATTTTTTCATGCATTTTATCCAATTTTTATATTTACCTTAGTCGTCTTTCCGTTTTTAAGTTTAAGTCCATAGCAACAGCTGTATAATGCAGATTCATTATTTGGTTCTAGTTTATCTAATTGTAAAACTCCTTTTAGTGTAGCGTTTAATCAGCCTGTTGACCATTGACCACAGGAGACCATCGTTTACATCGTGGTAAACAAAACCACAAGTTTATCAATTTATATTTTTTACAATATCAGACATCGAGATTCTGTCTGTTACAGACGTGGTGTATGGTATCCCAGATTCCACTAAGATCTACCTGGGAGTATTTGCCATCTGTGGTGCCCTCTGTCTGATCGTCTTTACCGTAGTTCTTACAAAGATTATCTGTTTCAAGGACAAGACGAAATACTCGAACAAGTAAGTTACTGACACACAAAAGACGTGCTATAGAACAAACTTATATATATGTATAACTCAAACAAGTCTTGTTTTTATTACCTAGGGTAGTTTATACCAACCAGAGTTGAAAATAAAGGACAGGACAGACTCTTCTCTATCAACCGCTTACCTCGATCTTGTCCTATAAAAATCACCACAAAATTCTTTCCTCTAATCTTCATGATAAGCGCGATGACTTCAATTTCCTCAATGTTAATTGCTTTCATTACTTAAAATGTTTAAGTTCCACAGACGTTTCGATGTCCAAGGGTTTGTTCCTAATCTCACGTTTTCCCTGTTAGCACCGACAACTGACAGACAAACACACATACAGGATAAAGAGAGATACAGTTTGATGAAAAGTATAGGGAAGTTTTATGGTCCTGATATCGATCTTATTTTGATAAATTATTTCTTGTGTGATAGGAAGTTGAACATTTTGGATGCTCATTACTATGACAGATGGTTCCGTGGTTGGTAACCTTTTTCCGGACGTGACTTTCTTGTCATGACCGAGATTTTGTCGAACGATAAGACGCTTACATATCCAGAACACCTGGTCTTATTCACTTTGTACCTATACAGGGGTTTCAGTGTAAATCTTTGTTTTGTTCATACTTTGTCTGTTTCCTCGAATTTGAAATTGAACTAGCATGTCGGTATTTTCTTTGTTGTTTTCACAGGTTAAGATGACAACTTCCCAAACTTTCTTTCGATCCAGTAAACACAACTCGCTATAAAAATGGCCCTATTTTGTGGTGTAATAGTTTGTATGTTCCTGTCTGTTATAGTAATTTCCTAGGCAGAAGCACCGAGTCTGTATCATCTATGCAGTATTTTCCGGAAGAAAAGGGATACAGAGCTGCAACGCAACCGGAAGTTATCATAGACGATCCCCAATCTTCTACTCCGCCACCGGATATAGATACTATAGCAACCTACGTTAACCAGTCGTACCTCGTGGACGAGCAGGAAAGATGGCGACAGAGACTGTCTAGTTATGATAGTTCATTTGATGGAGATTTTGACCTTCAATGGCATCACATGTATGTATAAAGGTGTAAAAAAAAAACTCAGACGAACCACGTACAGAAAACGACAAAATAAGCTCACTTTCGCTACGAATTGTCATCATCCGGTGTGGCATTTGACCCATCCTATAATGGTAATATTAGCCCCCTATAGTCTTTCATACTATTTCCGGTATGTAGTTCTACGACACGCATTTGTCCGCATGTGGAAAAATAGGCTTCCTTGACTAATAAATATTTATGAAAGAATGACGTAAAAGTATTTGTGTCGTCATCAAAGCTTGAGAGACGGCAAGCATGAAAACAGGGGGTAGGAATGGGGTACAAATAGATTTTTCTTTATTTTTCTACTCTGTATCCAATATTACATGTAGAGGCAAAACAAAACTTAATTGATTTTTTTTGTTAAGTGATGTCTATGGAGTTTAATACGTGATCATGTAAATTTATGCTGATCGGTAAATGCACTTGTTCAGTAGTATACGAATTAATTCATCAGTCACATTTACATTTGAACTATTAAACTTTATAGGGAAAAACGGTTGACTGGTGACACCGGATTCAGAATACCTATTGATGATTTTTATCATATCGTTCCTGCAAGATATAATTCTAGTTACCCCGTCGCTGACGCCATCAGTTTTTGAGCACAAATGCGTTATTGACCATTTCAAACGTCTCAGGAACCTTTTCATCTGCTTCATCTTTGTTGTTGTTTCCGGAATCTGGAAATATCGATTCGGTTCTGTATATTACATACGGTGAAACTTTTCTTTCCCGAAGAATACAACCCAGTAATGTCATCCAAAGTCATCGAAATTAGTGGTATCATGTCATTCTGTAACATGACGACAAAGATTATATACAACTTACCGCTTCACTTTTGTGATTCTCATGGGAACCTCAAAAACAAAAACAAAAAAAAAAACAAAAAAAAAAAAAAAAAACCCAAAAAACATAATGATTATTTTTTTAAGATTAATGCATTCGGAACGGTGTCAGGTGTAATAATTTACTGTTGAAAATGTGCCAGCTCGCATTGATTTTAAGAATGCACCGTTCTCTGTTCACCTGCTATACCTTTATATTTAAAAACCAATATGGCGGATATGCAAATTAAGCGCGCGAGCTTAATCTGCCGTATGGCTTCATTAAAAGGTTGGGACATAATTCAGGCCATCTATTTTCTTAGAAAGACGAAGATCCGCTGTAGCTTAATATAAACTTACTTAGCAATAATGCTAGTCTTCTTTGAAATCGTCAGTAACTATCGACTGTTTGATCATTCATGTGTGGCCTCATGTTACTTTCAGTCAACCGGAAGTACCACAGGATAATAGCCGGAAGTGGAGTAACCATAGCATACCAGGCGTCGATACGTACGACTATGACCAGTAAGTATAAAAATGTACCCGCGGGATTAAAAAAAAAAAAAAATATATATATATATATATATATGTATATACTAGTCTAAACCGTGTGTTTGTAAAATACACGTGGTATTAACTGTAGATTTATCTATTTGACTCCCCGGGAAATGTACATACTGCATCTGTATAACTTAAATTTTCGTTGTGTAGAATAGACATACCACGAAAATAAACACTAGGATTACGACTTCAAACGCAGGAATCATATTTATAGAGCTTTGTGTGGTATCCAAGAGAAATTACGTCATAAAACCAAAACCAAATACTGTACATGTGTACATTGTGTATACAGACTGCTGTAGAAGATACTACTTTGACGTCGTGTATGATACAAACAACCCGCTCATAAAATGTTTGATTTTTCCATCAGATACAAAGCAAAACCCATTGACACGATTTTAAATATTTGATATGGGCCAGCGTGTCACAGTTACATAACCCGTAATACTGACGTTTTTTTTTCTCGACAGGTACGGGGGTATGCCTGTTATCGGCGAAGGAGAACACATCGGTGATGACAGAACTCCATTTTGATGACGTCAAACCTTTAATTGCTTATGGCAGATAATGAACTCTGCTTTGATGAAAAAAGAGTTAAGTTTTACACTCGTCATAAACTTCAAAAACATTAGCACATGGACAAGAATATGTTTTAAGTACATCTGTATTTACACAAAACTCAAGTATGTCACAGAAATTATCAAAATGATAAGGAAAACTATTAAGTGGCACTTTGGATATTTTCACGCCATGTGATATATATATATATATTCGTACATTGCATACAGCTGGGAGGTTTAAGCAGACCTGGAACATGTAATTACACGAGGGAGACTAACATTTTGACCGCAGTAGCGGAGATTTTTGGTCATGGATAGAAAGTCGCGATCGTTGTTTAACTCACGTGGCGGGAAAAATCATAGAGTGAAGTGACGTCATTGTATAGTGATTTGACGTCATGCTGTGAAGTGGTGTGACGTCATAATGTAGAGTGATGTGTCGTGACGTTACAGCTCTAGGTTATATAGCATCACGACATTTACTGTCACTATCCTACAGTATTGTGTTGTTTTATTCAAATATTAATTTGTATTGGTATAAACAGTATTTATAAATTAAACATGTTACTTTATTTATAAATTCTCGCCTATTGGATTCAGTCTTTACTTTTGTTTTAAATAAAAATGAACGATGGTTCGTTTGTTGTATTTACTGTATTCAGTATGAGATTATGAGATTACTGTTTTAAGTTTTAATCAAAACGGCACAACCATCAGCATGACACCCGTTGAAATCAGAATTAGACCTGAATGTTAAGTGTTTTAAGTACAAATGAGGTATTAGTTGACCAATCGATTCACAGGAACGCCCATTCCGATGTTCCGCATACTTTTCTTTGACCACGAACAGTACATGTTATATACATCACGAACTATATATTTCGATAATATCAGAATAGGTACTTTTGAACTTTGGTGAACAAAATACGGTCTCTGATGTATCGTAACAACAGCGTTATCTTGTCCAATTTTCATTACTTTATTGGTTACAACCGTATTTTTTTCGTTTTTATTTTTCTCACTTTTAATGGGTTTTATGAAAATTTAGTCTGAAGCAAAAGTGGGCAGTCGTGATTCAATTTTGTATAAACCAAGGACCTGGGGCGCAATAAGGGTAACGGGAATACACCTTTATGATACATGTATCAGAGGATTTTGACAAAATCACCAGCGGGGAAGGCAGGATTCAATTTTGTATGAGGGAAGAGTCTGAGAACTCACTACCCCCACCGCCCGGGAGGCGAAGTTTCCGGGCCCAATAGAACCAAGGGAGATAATCCTTGAAGTCCTTTGACTCTAACCGAAACCAGGAGAGCAATAATAGACACCAGATAACAGTTATTAAGTGAACTGAGTCACAAACCCTGTTAGAAAAACAGCACATAACAATTCTGAATGTACACTTCTTTTTGCAAACTAATGCAGTGTACACCAAAATAGAACAGTGTTCACAAACTCCAATCATGTAGATTAACTGGATGTATACTGATGTAGAAGTATTTCTATGTTGTGTATAATATATTTTTTGTAATATCAACTAAGACGGCCAAACTGGAATGAGACTACTGGTCAGTAGGGAGATCACAGATTACTTACAGGGTTAAATTTAGGTTAACATTGAGTTTTAGGGAAAAATTACCTGTATCAAGCATCATTTGGAGGCCAGGTCACCTGTTAAAGTGTGAGGAGCTTGGGATAAATTATATGAATGTAAATGTTATTCGTAGGCATAACAACAAAACAGATCAGTTATACAAGTACATTTTATTACAAAAATACTTTTAATTTTTCAGATGTAAATATGAAATAAAAGTGCATAAATACTAGATTTAAATGATGTACTTCCATTAACTGAAGTAACACAGGAAGCATATTTAAAACAAGAAAAAAAAATGAAATTTTAAACATATAAACAAATATACATACATATCTGTTTCTGGGTAAACGTACTGAACACTTAGCATATCATTCTTAGATATCAGCAGCATCATCAATTTGACTGTGATGATGATGCTAAAGAATCTCATAATTCTTAATCTCATAGTCCTTAATCCTCAATATCTAAGTCCTTAATCCTCAATCTCCTAGTCCTTAATCCTCAATCTCCTAGTCCTTAATCCTAAATATCTAAGTCCTTAATCCTCAATCTCCTAGTCCTTAATCCTCAATATCTAAGTCCTTAATCCTCAATCTCCTAGTCCTTAATCCTCAATCTCCTAGTCCTTAATCCTCAATATCTAAGTCCTTAATCCTCAATCTCCTAGTCCATAATCCTCAATTTCCTAGTCCTTAATCCTAAATATCTAAGTCCTTAATCCTCAATCTCCTAGTCCTTAATCCTCAATATCTAAGTCCTTAATCCTCAATCTCCTAGTCCTTAATCCTCAATATCTAAGTCCTTAATCCTCAATCTCCTAGTCCTTAATCCTCAATCTCCTAGTCCTTAATCCTCAATATCTAAGTCCTTAATCCTCAATCTCCTAGTCCATAATCCTCAATTTCCTAGTCCTTAATCCTAAATATCTAAGTCCTTAATCCTCAATCTCCTAGTCCTTAATCCTAAATATCTAAGTCCTTAATCCTCAATCTCCTAGTCCTTAATCCTCAATATCTAAGTCCTTAATCCTCAATCTCCTAGTCCTTAATCCTAAATATCTAAGTCCTTAATCCTCAATCTCCTAGTCCTTAATCCTCAATATCTAAGTCCTTAATCCTCAATCTCCTAGTCCTTAATCCTCAATCTCCTAGTCCTTAATCCTCAATATCTAAGTCCTTAATCCTCAATCTCCTAGTCCATAATCCTCAATTTCCTAGTCCTTAATCCTAAATATCTAAGTCCTTAATCCTCAATCTCCTAGTCCTTAATCCTCAATATCTAAGTCCTTAATCCTCAATCTCCTAGTCCTTAATCCTCAATATCTAAGTCCTTAATCCTCAATCTCCTAGTCCTTAATCCTCAATCTCCTAGTCCTTAATCCTCAATATCTAAGTCCTTAATCCTCAATCTCCTAGTCCATAATCCTCAATTTCCTAGTCCTTAATCCTAAATATCTAAGTCCTTAATCCTCAATCTCCTAGTCCTTAATCCTCAATATCTAAGTCCTTAATCCTCAATCTCCTAGTCCTTAATCCTCAATATCTAAGTCCTTAATCCTCAATCTCCTAGTCCTTAATCCTAAATATCTAAGTCCTTAATCCTCAATCTCCTAGTCCTTAATCCTCAATATCTAAGTCCTTAATCCTCAATCTCCTAGTCCTTAATCCTCAATCTCCTAGTCCTTAATCCTCAATATCTAAGTCCTTAATCCTCAATCTCCTAGTCCATAATCCTCAATTTCCTAGTCCTTAATCCTAAATATCTAAGTCCTTAATCCTCAATCTCCTAGTCCTTAATCCTCAATATCTAAGTCCTTAATCCTCAATCTCCTAGTCCTTAATCCTTAATTTCCTAGTCCTTAATCCTAAATATCTAAGTCCTTAATCCTCAATCTCCTAGTCCTTAATCCTCAATATCTAAGTCCTTAATCCTCAATCTCCTAGTCCTTAATCCTCAATCTCCTAGTCCTTAATCCTCAATATCTAAGTCCTTAATCCTCAATCTCCTAGTCCTTAATCCTCAATATCTAAGTCCTTAATCCTCAATCTCCTAGTCCTTAATCCTCAATCTCCTAGTCCTTAATCCTCAATATCTAAGTCCTTAATCCTCAATCTCCTAGTCCTTAATCCTCAATTTCCTAGTCCTCAATCCTCAATATCTAAGTCCTCAATCCTCAATCTCTTAGTCCTTAATCCTCAATCTCCTAGTCCTTAATCCTCAATATCTAAGTCCTTAATCCTCAATCTCCAAGTCCTTAATCCTCAATATCTAAGTCCTTAATCCTCAATCTCCCAGTCCTTAATCCTCAATCTCTTAGTCCTTAATCCTCCATCTCTTACTCAATCTCCTAGTCCTTAATCCTCAATCTCTTAGTCCTTAATCCTCAATCTCCTAGTCTTTAATCCTCAATCTCTTAGTCCTTAATCCTCCATCTCTTACTCAATCTCCTAGTCCTTAATCCTCAATCTCTTAGTCCTTAATCCTCAATCTCCTAGTCTTTAATCCTCAATCTCTTAGTCCTTAATCCTCAATCTCTTAGTCCTTAATCCTCAATCTCCCAGTCCTTAATCCTCAATCTCTTAGTCCTAACCCCTGTTTCCTAATTGTTGACCTATATCTTTGGTCTACTTTCTCCTGAGCACCTTAATCTACACCCAAATTTTATAGATAACCATCATTCAATACAAAAAAATCATAAATCACCAAGATGTTTGTCCTGAATCACCAAGATGTTTGTCCTGAATCACCAAGATGTTTGTCCTGAATAACCAATATTTTCATATAACACAATAATTATCAACTCTCTGGAATATGTTGTTTTATACACAAATAACTTATATCATCAATACCTATTTTTTTGATAACTGATCAATGTATTTTACAACATAAAACACCTGTATATGGTTTAAAGAATTGTTCCATAGCAACTGTAACCCATGTACAAGTTTGAACACAGTGTTTAATATCAAAACTACTACAACCTTGAACACAGTGTTTAATATCAAAACTACTACAACCTTGAACACAGTATTTAGCTTCTGAGTTACTGGATTCAGGCTCCAGTTGCTCAAAGGTTGGTCAGAGTTAACCTGTGGTTAGTGAAAAAATGTTGCTGATGAAAATACAAGAACGAAAAGAAAATCTGCACTGGAAAGTATCAACCTGACTTGTCTCAACAAATCTACAGCTGTGACATTTCAAAATCTGCACTGGAGAGTATCAACCTGACTTGTCTCAACAAATCTACAGCTGTGACATTTCAAAATCTGCACTGGAGAGTATCAACCTGACTTGTCTCAACAAATCTACAGCTGTGACATTTCAAAATCTGCACTGGAGAGTATCAACCTGACTTGTCTCAACAAATCTACAGCTGTGACATTTCAAAATCTGCACTGGAGAGTATCAACCTGACTTGTCTCAACAAATCTACAGCTGTGACATTTCAAAATCTGCACTGGAGAGTATCAACCTGACTTGTCTCAACAAATCTACAGCTGTGACATTTCAAAATCTGCACTGGAGAGTATCAACCTGACTTGTCTCAACAAATCTACAGCTGTGACATTTCAAAATCTGCACTGGAGAGTATCAACCTGACTTGTCTCAACAAATCTACAGCTGTGACATTTCAAAATCTGCACTGGAGAGTATCAACCTGACTTGTCTCAACAAATCTACAGCTGTGACATTTCAAAATCTGCACTGGAGAGTATCAACCTGACTTGTCTCAACAAATCTACAGCTGTGACATTTCAAAATCTGCACTGGAGAGTATCAACCTGACTTGTCTCAACAAATCTACAGCTGTGACATTTCAAAATCTGCACTGGAGAGTATCAACCT
The DNA here is from genome assembly GCF_031769215.1 of Ylistrum balloti. Lineage (NCBI taxonomy): Eukaryota > Metazoa > Mollusca > Bivalvia > Pectinida > Pectinidae > Ylistrum > Ylistrum balloti. Next base: position 447,131 of record NW_026782800.1, on the reverse strand, counting down.
GACTTGTCTCAACAAATCTACAGCTGTGACATTTCAAAATCTGCACTGGAGAGTATCAACCTGACTTGTCTCAACAAATCTACAGCTGTGACATTTCAAAATCTGCACTGGAGAGTATCAACCTGACTTGTCTCAACAAATCTACAGCTGTGACATTTCAAAATCTGCACTGGAGAGTATCAACCTGACTTGTCTCAACAAATCTACAGCTGTGACATTTCAAAATCTGCACTGGAGAGTATCAACCTGACTTGTCTCAACAAATCTACAGCTGTGACATTTCAAAAGAAAAGTTTCTAATTTTGTTTGATTCAGATTTGAACATTTTCACCAACTCTAACAAGGCAAGCTTTGAGCAACTAGGTATTGAATGACAACTGATCAATGTACAAATGCTTTAAGTAATATTTGATCAGGTTTCCATACATATGTAAATGATGTATTCTCTTATCAAAGAGTACTAAACTTTGTAAATATTGTACCTAATCCAACTATAATAATACAAAATATCTCATTGGTATCCTGTCTCAGTTTCACTACAAACTTCACCTCTTTGTTTAATACCAGACTAAAAAATATCACCATGGTAACAGGGTATGCCTGTAGGCCTTGGTACACTACCAGAAATCTAGTATATTTCAATATCTGACCCTGTATTTAATGTCAAACTGTAAACATATTCTGGACACAATATTGCTATACACTGCAAATATGTGGTCACCGGAAAATATTAAAGCAGTTACCATGGTTACCAGATGTGTTGCTGCCTTTACCCAATACACAGCTGCATACATATCATTTTGTCTACCTTTAGAATTAAGTAAATTCTTCTCTAAATTATCCTGAATTTTTTCGAGTTTTTTGGGAGCTTCATCTTCTGCCCCCACATGAGGCCTCATCCCTTGGCCCACAGCCATGCTGATTCATTCTTTTCTAAGGTAAATCAAGATCTCACTTACAGTAGTGAACTGTACCCCTAAATCTGCTTACAACTAAATAACTTTTGTTGGTATAGATACTACACAGTAATAGATCTGGTCAGACTTATAATCTGGAACAGGTCTATTGTTAGATAGATATTGTAAGTCGTAAAATAAAAACTTGTGTATGTTCTGTTCCTTTTCTGGACATCCATTCATTATTCTTATGGTGCAAATGGGACTAAACTTTTCACGATCACATAAAACACGAAAATGGAACTAACGCTCAGGAAATGCCAATATACAGTATATACAGACATTATTGAATCTTCAATATCATTCAATATTTATTACACAGTAAAAAAATATCCCAGCTGATATGACTGTTTCAGACAAGAAACCTTCTTGTTTAGGAAGTATTTTGTGAGAATAACATGGCTACAATAATTCTGTCTGAGCACTGACCTACGTAGGCAAAGATCACAGGTGTAGGATTTGACACACCTTAAGTAGTTTGTCTTTCTCAGGAATCTGAAAAAAAACTGGTCTGTGCTGAAGTGGCTTTGACATTGGCAAGACGCTTTGACCTTGGGCAAGACGCTTTCCCTTAATTGCTTCGTGTGATATGCAACATGCCTTCTGTATATTGTTCAGTAAGGTACTGTCCAGCTAATACTTCAGTTTGTTAAGTCTAAAGCTATAGTTTATTATTGTAACAGAGGTCATTTTTCATCTCAATGCCTCCGCTAGGAATCGAACCCGGGACCCCTGGTTTACTAGTCTGACGCTCAACCAATCGAGCTAAAGAGAAGTTCTCTCTAGCCGAGTGGTATGTTGCGGCTAGTATTTTACCAGGGTTACATACTCCCCCTCCAGGAAATAACTCGTCCTTGAGTTTCCAGGGGTTACAGCGACGCCGGTGGGGCATGGCTAAGTACTATTCCCGGGTCCCTACATGGGCGCCAATGTAACAGAGGTCATTATTAATTTCAATGCCTCCACCAGGAATTGAACCCAGGACCCTTGGCTTACTAGTCTGATGCTTAACCAATTGAGCTAAAGAGAATGTCTCTCTCTAGCCGAGTGGTATGTTGTTATAATTAAATTGATACTTTGAAATCAGTAATTTTTACGGGAGATATATTTTTGTTGATTTTGCAGGACGTTAATTGATCTATATTTTCCATAAAATTAAACATCCATGAAATACCGACTTTTTAAAAATCCAAGAAAATTGAGCCCCATCAAAATATATGATTTTCCAGCAAGTATGCATTTATATATAAGGAATATAAGTAAACAATAAGTTTACAGTTATAAAGCTGGAGATCACCTGGAATTCAACATTAATACCCAACAAAGCTGATTAATATCCTTTATATATATTGCATTGACAAACTTGTTTTGAAACCTTAGATCATGATGAATGGTTGAAGTCAGAATACCACGCCCGCAATGATGGAAAATTCTTTCAATTAAAATAATGCATATTGAATTCAATAATCACACCCAGATTGATAAAAAAACATACATTTGAACAATTTACCAAATATAGGAGTGAAATATTTTATAATGAGAATAATATGAAACAGACTATACATGTAAAGATGTCACTATGTTGTTAACAACAGTGTCCACTGTCCAGTGTGACAGTAAAATTATATACTACACAATAATTACCATAGTAATTGAGGACTTCTGACTGAATCCTGGTTCATTCCTGTGAAATAGTTCGTAATTCAAAAAACATGAAGTATGGTGTGAATTAAATATAATGAAGAAATAAGGCAAACAAAATCTGTGTTTCAGCGGTTTCCTGACTGTCCCTACTTTTTTACTAACCCTGATTTTTTTTTAACATTTTGGCAAAATGTTATCTAGAATGACACCATGACAACACTGTAAATAAATATCTGTTATTTTAACAGGGTGTTTCATCATTAGCTCTGACTTCCCTCAATACCACACGTGGTGTTGATACTACTGCTGAAAACATATTAACAACTATATATATGATTTAAATATAGCTGGAAATGTTGATGACATGTCTCTCCTTAGGTTACGCAACACTAATTCATGTCTCTGACAAGTGTTCAAACTAAAACAGTTAAATAACAATTTTTTTTTTCTACTTTGAGCTTGGGTCCATTAAGTCTACTGTGTACTGTAGATCACCTTGTCCATGTGTTCATGCATCTGTGTGGAAGAAATTTGGCACTTGATAGTACAGGGCACTTACACAAACTTGATACACTGTACAAGTATATAAACCATTCCTTAATCAAGATGTATCACTTGTGAAGCCAGTGTCAAAAGTTATCAAACATTTAAGAAAAATCCTTACCTTTATGTACTGACACTAATGTTTTTCAGGTAGAAACCAGAAAGACAGATTTTTTCTTTTTTGTCTGGTCTTACCCTGGAATGCTTTCCAACTATACAAATAAAATTATACAAAATATGTACATGTACGACATTGGTTCTGATAAAAAAACTAATTCATTTAAAAGAGAAAGTTAACATTACATTCCAATGTGATAAAGAAAAAATATGATATTATCTCCCTTTATCAAAATGTCCCCTGTAACTAAATCATTGTCTGTGATGTGAATATGACACAGACAAGAAGAAAATATCAAACCTGTATCCATAGTGATTTGAAAGAGACACATATAAGCATCTGAGATGATATTGACATCTAAATTTTCAGAGTAGCTGAATTTGATTCAATCACAATGAATTTTAAGAGCAGTAATTAACAAAAACAGAGTATGACTTTGTGAACAAATTTTAAGAGCATTAGATGAGTTAGACTCAATCACTAGATAAATTCACAGGTGCGGTATCTGAACTGACCTGTGCACAATTAAGCTTGGAGAGCAGTTTACATTTTGATTTCACCACTTCACAAAGTATAAAAACAAGAGGCCTAAGGGCCTTACCAGTCACCTGAGTCACCATGCTTCTTGTAACACATCATAGAAATGAATTTGTTAAAAAGCAAATAATACAACTTTAACTATATTGTACACATGATGCAAATGTAAATTGTGTATACATTTACTGCTGTCCTATGCTAAGGCTTATAACCAAGTTTGAATTAAAAGAAATCACACTCAAAATTTGAATTTTGTATATAAAATTTTCCATGCAGGAACAGTAGAATGTCTTTGAAATTTCAGTCAACCTGATCCAATTTTGGCCCCGCCAATCAGTTCCTGAGGGTCAGCCAAGGTTAATATTTACATCTCACTACGCTGTCATCTTAAATTAACAATTCTAACCAAGTCTGAACTATTTCCAATAGAAATCAAATAATGTTCAAAAATGTGATTTTTTTCTATATAAACTATATTAAACTTTACTGCCTCCCCAAAGAGAAGTGTGAGACCCTGGGGTCAGGAAATCTGAAGGTCTTTCCATCCACAAATACTTGATTCAACCGTACCTGGGATTTGAGAAGAAGACTTTTGAAGTTTCAATCAATTTGACCCTTTCTGTCCCTGCCTCTCAGGTCCCTGGGGGTTGGGGACCATATAATTTACAATTTTGGTGCACCTTTAACCATGGAAGGTTTTCGTAAAATTTAATTGAAATCGGTTTCTGAGCTTTCCAGAAGAAATTGATAATGATAAAAGTTTATGACGCACGACGTCCGACAAAAGGGGATCAGGTGACCTAAAATCAGAACAATTGAAATATTTCAATCTTTATAGACCTCAAAAAGATCTATTTCTGATAACATGGCCAACTCAATATTTTAAGCCTTTATGTATTAACCATTAATTGGTCAATATTCCAGGAAAGGACTATTTACGTCAAACAAGTTCCTTCTTTATATATTTAAGAAAAAAACTATTTAAAATAATACATTTTTCTGATAGACCTACCAAACTTTTCCAGGCAATGTTTAGCAGAAACATGTATTGTTCTTTAGGCACAAGGAAATTTCTCTAATTAATATCACAGGGGGGAAAACAGACTGAAAATCTTCAAAGAAATATTACACATCTTCAAGTTACAGTAAGTGTTTGATTACCTCTTTTGTTAGAGAGTCAGTGTGGGATTTATTAATTAGTTTTTTTAACAAGTGTGTCATAAATTATGATTTTAGAGAATAAATTGGACATTAAATTTCTCAGCCAGTTTCCTCAGAAGCCCAGTTTCCTTCACTGTGCCTATAACCACTTCCTTTGTGAGTCGGTGGTAAATAGTCGGAACCATTTTCATACCATTGAGTTTAGGGTCATCTGTGTTGGTCTCTTTCTTGGACACGTTCTGCGACACCTCGATAAGAATAGTAAGGAAATCACGTTTACAGATTTCTCCACTGCGTATATACTGTTTAAACACATTGTATAGGTTTGCTAACAACCATCCACCTTCTGTTGTACTTCTCCATGCCAGTTTTCCTGTCAAATCAAATTTTAAATCATTTAACGTCATTTTTCAATAACAATTTTTAATAATGATGTGCAAATGTAATTCTGTATGAGTAAAAACTTTCATTGACATGTCCAGGGTTTGATTCCCTAATGTGTTAAGCTATGAATCACCTATGATGATAATGATGATGGTGGTGGTTTCTCGTTTCCGTGAGTCTGCCCGTTGCTGGGCTTTGTCCAAGTGACGTGTGTCGATTCTCTGGCAACGTGAAGGGGGTGCTCCCCTCATGGGTACCAGATCACCTGCCTGGGTTTTCCTAAAGTACCCAAATTAACTCCTTCAGTTAGACCCCTTACACAATTCCATCAAGGCCAACAAGACTGATCAGTGTAAACTAACAGCTTGTTTCAAAATTGTTGTAAAATAAATGAAATTAACATTTAATAAAGAGAAATTAAATGAAGGCAAAAGTTTGATATCAAAACTGAAAGTCATAAAAATGGGAAATGAACAGTTTTTGTGAGGAATAAAACCCTGGGCACATGATCATCATATACAGTAATGGGTTCTGGTATGTTCTATGTATTTACAGTCAAAACAATAAAGCAGAGAGCAATTCAGATGTTTCACTTGAACCAAATCTACTGAAAATCTGAACATATTTAACATGGTCCCCTAGTACACTATTAAAATATATTGATTGTAGTGAACAAATATTTCAGTCTCTATCGACAGCAGAATCACTCAAAACATTCCCCACCCCCTCAAACCTAGTGGGTGTTTTTGAATGTGTGTTGTAACTATCAAATACCTACAGATCTACTGTGATTACAGCTATAGGTATTAATAGTTTACTTTGGTTTGTTTACCTGTGATCACATGACCTTGGTATTGACAGTTTACTGTGCTATGTTTACCTGTGATCACATGACCTTGGTATTGACAGTTTACTGTTCTATGTTTACCTGTGATCACATGACCTTGGTATTGACAGTTTACTGTGCTATGTTTACCTGTGATCACATGACCTTGGTATTAACAGTTTACTGTTCTATCTTTACCTGTGATCACATGACCTTGGTATTAACAGTTTACTGTTCTATCTTTACAAGTGGTCACATGACCTTGGTATTGACAGTTTACCATTCTACGTTTATCTGTGATCACATGACCTTGGTATTGACAGTTTACTGTGCTATGTTTACCTGTGATCACATGACCTTGGTATTGACAGTTTACTGTGCTATGTTTACCGTGATCACATGACCTTGGTATTGACAGTTTACTGTGCTATGTTTACCGTGATCACATGACCTTGGTATTGACAGTTTACTGTGCTATGTTTACCTGTGATCACATGACATTTCTGGAAATACTTAATTTTTGTATTGTGGGACCCAATGTTTTCATGAAAATTGTAGATTGACCATGGGATTATTACCTGGTGGGGACGCAAACATCACCAACATGTCTGTATGACATGGGATAGCAGTAACTTCCATGACCTCCGCCACTTGTACATCAGTATTCACCTTGGGTCTACGTTGACCTCTAGCATCTGCCTGGTCTGTGGTCACAGGTGTGACAGCCTCTATGTGTAAGACTTTAATCTCCGGTTTGACATCACCTTCAGGGACACCTTTGTCCTGTTTAGACCAGTCCCTGTTTCTGATATCAGCATGTCCTGTCTGTAACAATCAAAATGAATTCTTATAATATTTCACATATAATAAAGAGACGTTTTTCTGTGTTGATGTGATCTGGGGATGAAAGCAGAATGGTAAGTTGAGAGAGGTTGTGTCAGGAGTCAAGGTGGAGGGTCAAAGACCAAAGGTCACAGAGGATATGGTTGAAGTCATGAGATCCATTTTACATCTCCATTATCATTTTTTGAACAGAAGTTTAAATACTTTCATTTCATCAACGTTATTGTAGATGCTGATGTCTCAGTTTAAGTGAATTGCCACACCAGGTAGGAATTCATTTCTGTAAGAGTTGTTATCAGAGCAAGACTCACTTTTACCGTATTATTTCTTACATCTGTCAACATTAAGAAATCATTACCTGAGGAAGATAAATCCTTGTCTGTATCATTAAATTCAGTATTATTTTTCTGTGGTAGACTCCACTGATCTGTTTGATATTCAACACCAGAAGTTTCATTGGGAAACTTTCACTTCACTATCACTTTCATCGGAATCAATTTCTGCCCATTTTTTATCATCAGAGTCAATTTCTAGCTTTACACTTCTTTTAGTCATTAGAATCATTAAAAAAGAGACCCTCCCTCTACCATCATCATCAATCACAATCAATTTCTAGGGTAGAATGTCTTTTAATAAGATACCAGAACATTATTAAGAGAGACACATGCTTACAAACCTCTCGGTCTTCATCATCCTCTGATTCTCCATCTGTGGTTGCCGTGTCGTAACCGTCCGAGAACTGATCCTCGTCGCTCTCCGTGAAGTCTGTACCTAATATATCCTCTAGTTCATCAAGTGGAACATCTAAAAACATCAATATTTATATTTTATAAATATATCTTAGACATCATAAGGGGGGGGTGGGGGTGGGAGGGGTTTGGGGTTTGCGGGGCGGGGGGGGCTGTGAGGTGGGAGGAGGAAGGTGTGTGTAAGATTCTGGACAAAAAACATGTCATGATTTTGTCATTTAAATATTGTAAAAGTTGTTCTTTCAAATGTTTCCTGTTTTTGCTATTTTAGAAGGCCTGATAAAATCATGAAAAATAGATAACTAAAATGAGGTCCAGAGGGCCTGTATCGCTCACCAAGACATTTAAGTCCATAATGCAAAACTTTACGTTTCTTTGGAAAGAAAATATTTCCCCTGATGAGCCTCACCCCATTGATACAGCTTCCCTAGTGATATGACCAGAAATCAGTTGTTAATTGCTTGAGGTCCAGCAATGCTAGTAAGTTATGGGATGATAATCTCTAATACTTCAAAGAATCTGTCCTTGTGCAGGACCAGACCCCAGGACAAATTATCAATTATAATTGTGTTTATCTCCTGATGCTAGCAATGCTATAGTTATTCCGTGGCATCACAACTGTTTCAAAGAACCAAAGATGATCCAAATGAATAAGACCAACCATTTATACAAACCTGATTTTACTTCGCCCAAGCATAATTCAAAAAAAAATATTGACAATATCCTGCAATTCCTAAAGAACATGATAGATTTTAGAGAAATTGATTGCTATTCACTATTTGGCCCCAACCCTTCAGGCCCTGTACCAAACCCACCAATTACACGACATTGGTTCCTCTTTCTGCGAGGATGCTTCGGACCAAATGTGATTAAATCTGATCTATTGTTCATGAATAGTTGCAATATAAAGTAAAAGTTGACAGAGGCTGAACGCCAGATGCTGTGGTATCCCTATAGCTAACCTGGCCCGAAATTCAACTCCTGAAAGATTACAGCTGTGGCTGTCTGGATACTTACCTGTCTGGTTTTGTTTACTGTCAGCACCATCCAATTTACTGTTTGTTGACAATTTCTGTCTCATTCGTCGATGTTTAGACACTTTTGCCGACACAATGTACTGGACCGTCACACCGGAGTCCACAGCCTGACTACGGTCTTTACTGTACAATGACTCTCTACATGCCTGTCAAAAAATACTACGATTGTGAGATTTTAACATTACAAATACTACAAAGAGTACACTGGGACAGGTGTGATATATACCGAGTAATGAATAAGACTAATAACTTCATTTAAGTTTCATTTATTTTAATTGATGTTCAATGTAATTTTTGTACTTCATACCTTGTGATCAAATCTACATTGAAAAGAAACTCATCATCAGTCGTTATTTATAACCAGCTATCTAGCAGTAGCTCGGAAATCAGAAGATTACCCCTTTTTTTAATAACATGATTAGGAGGCAGGGCCAGGTATGGAAAACGGGGAAACTCTCAACTGAATTGGAAAAGTTGGCAGGCATGACTTAAGTAAGATCCTGCAGTGAAATACAACTTACTACATTGAAATACAAACTTACTACATTGAAATAATTGTTATCATATAGTTCACATCAGGGACTGAATATTTTTTCACATCTGTAAAGTTATAGAATACAATCTGTTTAAGTTCTGGCTCACCTGAATAAAGAAAAGTTTTGGTTTTTCTGTCATGTAGTGACACTTGTCCTCGGAAAAATAATCCACCAGGTTTTTGGTGAGAACTCGCTTGCCATCAACACCTACAATGGCATGTTCTATTGTTCTCTTGTTTGATTTCAAATCGTGTTCTGGCCACTGTTCACCATGGGAACTAATTACACAAATAAAGCAAGGTCGTTCAGCAAGGTCAGGTCTCATGGACGCTGAATAGAGAAAATCAAGAACCATTTAGCAACAAAATGAAACAGCAGCGCCAGCAAAATAGATGGCCTTGACGGTCAGCTGAGATAAGCATATATTGAATATATAGGTTAAAGGATAGTCAACAAGTGCTGTGAAACAGAAATTATCGCAATGAATATAGTCAGATAGTGTCAATACATGCATATCATCAAAACTGTCATTATATACTAATGATTCTTAATTCCAGTGGGAAATAACCAACATTATGCTAAAAATGCAATTTTTCTATGAAAATTACAGTATAGGCTAAAGAGCATTCCTCTCCAGGAAATGCATGGCTCAATTTGGTAATTAAAGCACCTTAAGATGCTTTCATTCATGAAGAGCATTTGATGCTACCATATTTGGGTTTTGAGAAGATTTCTAAAAATTTCAGTCAATTTGACTGCTTATAGCCTCACCCCTAAGGGCCCTATAGAAAGCATATATAACAATATTTCTGTACACAAAATTTCTCAATAAATAAAATATTTTGTTCCCAAAATTACTACAAAAACCATTGCTAATGTATATATGCAACAAAATAACTTGAGTCCAGCATTGGCACTTGATTGTTATTTGCAGATAAAGTTATCAATAACCAATTTTGTACTTACCATTCCGTAAGATAGAAGTGATCTCCTCGGCTGTTTTGTCATAGTATGTCATGAGTTTTAAGTTGAGTGGTTTGAACAGTTTCTTCATGTTTTTGTAGTCCGTGTAAGCACCACATCTATTAGGATAGCCTTCGGCAGAAAACCTTTCATTAACGATGATATAAACAAGGCCACGTCTCTGACATTTCTTAAAGTCATATTGCATGTCCTGGTCCATGTCTTCTGATCTTGACCGTCTTCACATCCAATCTGTAATAAAGTAAGTGAAAGTGAAACATTGTCTTAAAGTTGCCCAATGTTATTACTGCCAACATGAGAACTTTGTAATACAGTTAAGTTTATTATTGCTTTACATCCTATTAACAGCCAGGGTCATTGAAGGACGTGCCAGGTTTGGGTGGTGGAGGTAAGCTGGAGTTCACAGAGAAAAAACACAGACCTGCCACTAGTACCTAGTGACTGCCCCGCTTATGTTACCTTGGTGTGGGCTAGTGATAGTCAGACACCTTAACCATTTGACCACTGTGGTCCCTTGGTGTGGGCTAGTGATAGACACCTTAACCATCAGACCACCACAGCCCCCGGTGTGGGCTAGTGATAGTCAGACACCTTAACGATTTGACCTCCGCGCTCCTTGGTGTGGGCTAGAGATAGGCAGACACCTTAACCATTTGACCACCTCAGCCCCTGGTGTGGGCTAGTGATAGTCAGACACCTTAACCATTTGACCACCACAGCCCCTGGTGTGGGCTAGTGTTTAACTCCTTGGTGTGGGCTAGAGAGAGTCAGACACCTTAACCATTTGACCACCACAGCCCCTTGGTGTGGGCTAGAGAGAATCAGACACCTTAACCATTTGACCACCGAGGCCCCTTGGTGTGGGCTAGTGATAGTCAGACACCTTAACCATTTGACCACCACAGCCCCCAGTGTGGGCTAGTGACAGTCAGACACCTTAACCATTTGACCTCCGCGACTCCTTGGTGTGGGCTAGAGATAGGCAGACACATTAACCATTTGACTACCACAGCCCCTTGGTGTGGGCTAGAGAGAGTCAGACATCTTAACCATTTGACTACCACAGCCCCCAGTGTGGGCTAGAGAGAGTCAGACATCTTAACCATTTGACCACCGCGACCGCTTGGTGTGGGCTAGTGATAGACACCTTAACCATTTGACCACCACAGCCCTCGGTGTGGGCTATTGATAGTCAGACACCTTAACCATTTGACCTCCGCAACCCCTTGGTGGAGGGCTAGCGATAGTCAGACACTTTAACCATTTGACCACCACGACCCCTCGGTGTGGGCTAGTTATATTCAAACACCTTAACCATTTGACCACCTCAGCCCCTGGTGTGGGCTAGTGATAGTCAGACACCTTAACCATTTGACCACCACAGCCCCCGGTGTGGGCTAGTGACAGTCAGACACATTAACCATTTGACCATCATGGCCCCTTGGTGTGGGCTAGTGATAGTCAGACACCTTAACCATTTGACCACTGAGGCCCCTTGGTGTGGGCTAGTGATAGTCAGATACCTTAACCATTTGACCACCACGGCCCCTTGGTTGAATGATTATTACAATGAAATAGTATTTAAACAAAACAAAACAAACATTACAGTAAATAGACATGAGTGGGTTTATTACAGAGAATAGACTTTTAGCAGGATAAATAAGGCACTTACATTCAGTTAAAACAATGATTTTTAGTACTACACATCTATGTACAACAGTTTAAATTTCCTTCTGGGAAATATCAATAATGCAAATATTTCCTTATTAAATGTTATCAAGGTGATTTTTGTATATTTTGGAAAGTAAACATCATTTGACTATCTTAAACTAAGATTCACTTCCCGTTATGGATGGTAAATGTAAATATTTTGATAAATCAATAATTAAGTTAAAGTTCATTTCATTGTTATCTTGATTTTCTTCTAATTTCAGCAAAATAAAATTTTTTAAAAATTTCGTGAAAATAAATGTTTTTCTTTCACTTTCTTGGGCATATTTCTTAAGATTATCATCATCAATATTTTTAGAACATGTGATAATAAATCTGCTTTGTGTGACGGTCAGCATCAACTTCTCATCAAGCTTTATAGCTATGAATTGAAAAAAAAACCAAATCAAAACACAATTTATTACAGATGGAAGTAAAACTAAAATATCTGCATATTGCTGACTGTATAATTCATGATGGACTCTAAAGGATTTTTAAAGTTTTATTTGTCGACAAGAATGATGAAAATAGAACTTCTGATTACAATCTGTTAATAACCAATAAATTCTTTAAATTCTCTGTATTTTTTTTCTATGGATCAATCGTGTTCGTATATATACATCTGTATTTGTTAGAAAACAGCCCCATTGGTCCTGAATAGCCTACCTGTTCTTAATCATTTGTTATAACATCATACACAAGATAAAAAACACCTTTTAGAGATATTTATAAATGTCTCTAAAAAATCTCATCCTGAATAAAAGCAAATCATTGGCTTAATAATTCTCTTGTTTGTGAGAAACAATTTTTGTCGTCCAGTATTGTTTGTGTAATATCCTTAACAGGACCGGTCCAGCTGCTCCTTTGTTTAAGATGAGTCAAAAGTAGATTAAAACATACAAAAAGGTATACGCCGTACTTGTAGTAAATTTTGAGTGGGTTACATGGTCCATTGCTTGGACACCTCCAGGTATGCGAGGCGATTGAAGAGCAGTAAGGAACTAAGGGGTAAGAGGCAATCACAACAATCTCAGGATTCTGGACTTTTGTTTATTACTGTTCGTCTACCGGTTTTACCCGAAACATATGAGCTTCTTTAGGACCAGGTCCTGAAAAAGTAGATGAAGATTTTCCCACTGGTACCACACCTGTATCTGGAACGTAAACAACACAAGCAAAATCCAGTCCACGATGCTTTCTGTATGATACAGAGTGGATTGGATTTTTTATAATGTTGCTTATGTTCCAAACACAGGTGTCTCATGCTTGTACCAGCTGAAATGAGAGGGTTGTATTGTAAAGAATTTTCATGAATCCTGACAAGGTTGAGGGGGTCATGATGCGTTATATAAGAGTTGGAGAGTAAGGTTTTTATACAAGCACAAAGAAAGAAAATTATAATTTTCTGTAGATATACCCATGATAAACTATAATAGTATAAAATGTATGAATTCCAGTCAAAAAAGCTAACAGTTTGGTTGCTATTGAAAAACTTTCAATATTAAGAATTTTCACATATTACACAAGCATTATAACCATGTATCAAAGTTTGATTGAAATTTGGGACATGCAAATGCAAAAAATCTGGTGAAAAAATGAAACCTAATTACAAGATGTCTCCCAAATGAAAATGCAGTCGTTGAAAGAGGTATTCCATACAGTCAGATCAGAACGTCAAATTGTCTCAGAGCAATAAAGACAATCGAAGTTGCTGAATAATTCTTGTGTTCTATCAAATTTCTTATATTTGATGATGATCAATTCCATACTGGTGTGGATAAAAAAGTAAACTAAGACATCAGAGTCATTTGGACTATGAAAGTAAAACCAGTAAAACAATATAGAAAATGTTTTATCTGTAAGAACTTTTAAAATTCAAATTAGATTAAAGCATCAAAACACTGCAGGCTTATACATCATTAATAAATACATGAAAGTCACTTTCTTAATGATAACAGTTAATTATCAATGCAAAATCAATGAATTAATACAAATCTGAACACTCTTATAGAAATATTTGAAATTGAATTTCCCCTCAACCTTTTCTGGTAGCATGTTATGTTTCCTCATAATATAAGGGTATTGAGTGATGGTTCCTCAGGCTCTATAAGAACGCTTTATCAAAATGGGACTTCATATTGTTTCAAAGAATCTTAAATTTCTATCATAACTATTTAGCCATTATACTTTTTTAACAGCCTTGGGGTATGCTTTTTTTAAAATTTAAGTGATAATGCATCAATAATGCATTGATGCATGATGAACTCAATTTACATGGCCATCAGATAATAAATACCAACACTGCCAGGGTTTTCCATAAGAGCCGGTCGCCAGCCAATTTGACCGGCTACTTTGATCATTTGGCCGCCTACACCAATCCAGTTCTGTAATAATCTTCCGTACACGACTACACGTACACGGCAGGCCAGCCTCCTACTTTCACTACACAGCCTACTACTAACAAAATTATGGAAAACCCTGACTGCCTACTAGGGTGCAATATTATGGTTTTTTGGGGTATTACATATACAATGTATGTGATAGTTCATGACATGTATACATATAGCAACATACCTATATACCAAGGAAGTGTAACAAAACATTATATTGCTCATTTATTTCATACCCATCATCTATTGATATATATATATGCGTGATCAATGTCAAAACGACCATACTGGCAAGTGAACTGTGAAATTTTTTCAGGCAATCTGTCCCTTTATTAAGACACAAATATTACATAAACTACATCACATACATGAAACATCAATTAAATACAAAGTTTTAAATTAAAATATATTTATCAAGATCCGTAGTGTAAATTTAGGTGTCTCCATAATCCCATAACTGATGGATGCTGAAGGCCCTTTATAAGGGACAAAAAAAATCTTAACAGTTAAGGTATGAAAGATGGTGATTCAATATATATATTTATCTTGCGACTGGCACTGCTATGGTTGGAATACACCTACCGAATATTTTTTTGCTGTATTTGGCAGCGACAGCTGTATTTTAGCATGTGCTGTAATTCAACAGAATTACTCTCTGAATTTACTTAAAATATATAAATAGTTGTTGAAATAGTGGATTTTACATGATGTAATGAACACACTGATTTATGAAAATCTGTAAAATCGCTGTTATATCTGACAAAGTTTGGAACTATTTTTACATGTAGACCTATTCAGGGTTTGTCATAAGAGCCGGTCGCCGGCCAATTTGACCGACTACTTTGATCATTTGGCCGCCTACACCAATCCAGTTCCGTAATAATGTTCTGTACACGACTACACATACATGGCAGGCAAGCCTCCTACTTTCACTACACAGCCTACTACTAACAAAATTATGGAAAACCCTGGCTATTATTTTGTCCTCTGCCATCAGACAACATTCAGTGTAATGTCAATGTCAGGTAAACACTGATTTTCAGTCAATGTTGCAGGATAAATATAGGCTTGCCACTTTTGACTTTCTTCATCCTTGCCAAAATACAGCTTATATTCTAAGACACTGACCATGTATTCTCAAGATATCTACATCTATGGCCACATTGAATCGAAATCCTAAAACCTAACGTATGTGCTAAAAATAGTTTAACTAGAAAAACTAAAAATAACTTTTATAACAGTGAACAATAAAGAATACAATGTAAGGACCTTACTTGTCAAACTTTAATCACCCAAATATTTAAGAGAATAGATATTTAATCGGAACTAGAGTCTAGAGATATTAAGTGTTGATTTTAAAATGTATGTACTGCACCCATCTGATCTGTCAGTGAGTTGACGTAAGCTTATAATATCAAATACACTCAGCATAACTTTTTCAATTATTTTGACTGAATACAAATAATTTTTTCCCAATAATTCGATGATTAACCGATCTCTCCTGAGTTACCTCAAACTGTCAATCTCACCTTCTGTACCTCAATTCTCCTCCTCAACTTTCGTTTCTCTACCTAGAAAACACGGAAGTAAATGTTTACTTAAAAAACCATACACGGGATATAAATTTCCGGATTGGAATATAATCTTCGTGGCAGAGACCTAGAGCAAGATGATGTTCCAGGTTAGTGGGACACTAAAATATATTAGACATAAACTGCGATTTATTTTTCGCTTTATGCAGAATATTATTAAGACAAAACATACTGCCTGTTATGCGTCCATGTTTGAACCCTTATATCTACCTCAGTAGTATGATTTTTTTTCTCTTTTTGTTAAAACTTGTTCTGAAAATACAACCGTTAGTAAAAGAAAGAAAGAAACATGAAAAGGAACATGCAAATCCAAAATATAACCTAGGTATACTTTGCAAGGATAATTTCTTTAATTTAATGTCGTGTTAGTAGAGCTCTTCCGTCTGTAACATAAGAACAGTAACTGACACATTGAAATGAGATCATGCCTGGCTGAATAAATAATGAAACAGGTTCGCTCCTGTAGATGCACTGCCCACACATTATATATTGAGTATATGTTAAATAAGTGGCATCAGAGACGTATATATCATACGAAGACTTGTCTGAAAACGTGTGTCTAATTAAAACCATCATTGAAAAACATCAACAGAAATTCTTTGTTCAGGAACACCTGACATTTTTCCTTGGTCCCGTTTTTTTTTTTTTTTTTTAAATAAGGAATATTAAATTGCGCCAATTTCCATTAAACAGACATTAAACACTTGGACTGTCCCCCTTTGGGTCTTATGAATTTTAAGACTGTGTTATTGCATTTAAACACAAAGAAATTCACTATGTATGGCAAAGTTTTGGTATGAATTGTTAATAAGGAGTAACACACTATGGCGTGATAATCATTGTCAGATTTAGGATTTTCAGTATGGGAAAGGGGGGGGGGGGGGGGGGGGGGGGTGGTGGTGGGGGGGGGGGGTGGGAGGGGGAGGGGAGGCAAATTGGTTAGAGTTGCATGTTTGCATGTCGTGCTTGTTTTTCGTGTTTCATTTTCATGTCTTTATTTCATGCTTTTTTTCTTGCTTGTATTTCGTGCCTGTATTTCGGCTGTTTTTCATGTATATATTTCGTGGCTGTCAAATTCGTGTAATTTCTAGCCTGAAGATTAATTGCTGAAAATGATTAAAATAGTCACCAGAAAAATGTAACTCATTACAACCAAGTTACACCATCAAACACTTCTCTCGTTTGGGTAAATTTGGAAGGATATATACGGTAATCGTGGTAAATAAGGGTATTTCCCTAATTTCCCCCACACCCACGTATCTTGTATATTAGAAGGGTATATACGGTACATCCGGAAAGAGCGGGGATTCCCCTCGTTTTCCAATTTGACTATTGATATTTAAACCAGACCCAAATTTAGACCACAGTTGTCAGCAAGGTAGGGAGGTGGGAGGACCGCGTCATGCCTCCCTTTGCAGGACGCTATATGAAGATGGATAGCTAGGAGCGCCACGATCGTTAAATTACCTTCTTAAATCATCACGGGTAGGTTTAAAGGATATATCGATTTTGCAAGTTTAATTATATCTAGGAATAGATTTTTTTAAAAATATATAATTTATATTAAAAATCATATAAGAATGTTTCTGGCATATTTGCATTTTTAGACAAACTATTTTTACTAATATCAGATACACCTGGGACGTATAATACGTTATATACGTCCCTGAATACACACATGGATGAAGAATGAAGTCTTTGTTTAAGAGATATTCAGTGCTAATGCAAATTAATTAAGAGGGAAGTGTTTGCCGGGATTTTGCATATGGGAAAACTTCCTGTTGGTGATAATGTGTTTGCCATTTCTGGGGAAAAAACTAACAGCTGATATTAAAATCAACAGTCAGCTCCAAGATCCCGCATGGACCAACGCTCTCGACCACGTTTTAGCTGGAAATCATGGATGATGGCACTCGTATACGAGTTGCCTCCCTTGGCCAACTAGGACATGACCTTTACCCTATTGCAGTTCGGTCTGAAACAACAAAATCTTTTGACCAGCTAAGACGCCGCGTTTAACACCATTGAGAGAGACAACTGACTCTTGGTATGTATAAAATTAAATTTTTTATTCGTGATATTTTGAGGTAAGCTTTCCTATATCTCGGAACATGTTGTACAGGATGAGACATGTTGTTAGGAGTAGGACGCGGTACCGGGTAATGACACTTCCTGAAATTCACAGACAGAAATGTCACATGTGTAATTAAATTCAAAATTTTGCAATTATAACTTATAGAAAGAAGGATAAAAAAGTAAGAAAAAAAGGAAGAAAAAGAAGAAAAACAAAACAGAAAAAATACCAGCAATATTATTGGCGCAATGACATCTTGTTTACTATCTGCACGGACACACGTGATTGATGCCACTCAAGGGTTCGACAAACACTAGCAACATATATATTTTCATATATTTTTTTTCATTTAATTTTATTTTTGATTTATAAAACTATATTTTTAATATAAAATTTTGAGTGGCATAACATTTTAAATTTAGATTTATATAAAAAAATTGTTTGGTCTATGATAATTTTTCAACCAGTTGAACGTAATATTGTTGTAGATCAGTGTTGTTCTATATCTCTATAGTATACCCTTGTAATTGTTTCTTCTCAAAGAAAACAGACTCATGGTACATTGAAAACTTTTTGTGAGACCATGCATTTTATCTTCCAACTCTACAGCAGTATTTATATTTTTGGTGGGAGGGCATTGGTTGTGATCAACATGGAAACAGAATGGCTTAATGGTGAACTCCAATTTGGTTTTAGCATGTACAAAGGGATGTGCTAATATATTGATAATGAAACCTTGGGTGTTTTAAGGTGATAATCCTTTACCATGTACTTGAAATTTTTTTAGAGCTTACTTAAAAATGTGAATGTAATTATGTAAGAGAGAAGAAATATTTTATTTTTTTGTGCAATATGAAGCTGAACATGTTTGATGCCTGTTGGCACAACCTTATTTTAATTAGAGAACATGGCATTATTGACTTGGAATGACCAAGATTTACAAGGCGGGTGTTGTTGATACAACAGAAGATTCTTATCCTTCTTGTCTTAATCTCCTTGTACTTTTTCAGAGTCTCTCTGGAAATCTATTGTTCTTACTTTCCCTAGCTTTAATGAATTTGTGTTAATGTTCCGTGATTATGATGGTGTGTTTTTTTTCTGTTGTTGTAACAATTTGTATGTAATCCTTTCATCCTTTTAGGAATACTTTATTACAATTAACTTCCATCTATCAGAGAAAATAATGGATACAGAGAAAGATCTCATTTCCATGGCAACAGAAGCGCTACAAGCTCATACACGTTTGACTTATAAATTACCTAGAGCCTCAAAAGGTGAGTAAAATTTCTTAAAATTTGTGAAATTTATAGGTTGTCTTTATCCTTAGTGACAAGATTTATATATAAAAACAAGAAGATTCCAGCCTGAATAACATGTTTATGTTTTAGTACAAATCATCAACGTAATTGAAAAATGTTGCTAAACGATATTAAAATGAACATCAATATTGAATAGAGCAATATTGTATCAGCAGATTTGTCATTTTAATTTATCATAGCAGATGTATTTTGTGGAGAAAACCCAGTTATTTTATCTTTTGTCAAAAAAATTTTACAATTTGGCAGATCCTAGAAAAAAAACAAAAAAAACAAAAATCCAAAAACGAATAAAAAGAAAAATGAAACCAAAATTCCAAATGTATGAATTTGAACTCTTGTTTATAGAAGGTACAATATGATCTATGACACTCCCAGCTTTAAGTGAAATTGACTCCACCATATTTCATTTTCAGTCCATGAAAAAGCTTGTGAGACTTTAGACAATCTGAGAGACATTAAGGCAGAACTTGACGGATCAAATGCGAACTTTGACCCTCCACAAATCAAGCGTGACCAGTTCACAGAATTTCGTCAGCTGACACTAATGCATGTGCCATCATCTGTGACGGAGGAGGTCAAAGTAAAATTCAACAATTTTGTCACTCACGCATTCAAAGGTACAAAAAACAGTCTTTTCTACATGAATATTTATTGTAATTTTCACTAAGATGCGTATGCAAAAACACTGTGTTTTTCACTAATCCACACTACTGTCAGGCAATTTTATTAAAATATAATTAATTCAGAATTAAACCTCAATTAAAACTTGAAAAATCATTAATCATGGTCTTAATTGCAGTTGTATAAAAAGTGTGACTTTCATTAGTCACTTAACATGAACATTAGTTAGAGTTGAAAGCTGGCCTGTTTCTTCTCATTATGTGATAAAAGAAATTAACATTATACAAATACATAAGATTGATGGTGAAGTGGTGATTTACTAAGATTTCACCCTCATGACCAGGGTTTTATTCCACGATTGATTATGAAAAGGTCAGGGGTCATCTGCCCAACTACTTCAGTTTTCCTTGGATACTGTGGTTTCCTCCCTCAGTAAGATTTCCTCCTTCAGTAAGATTTCCTCCCTCAGTAAGATTTCCTCCCTCAGTAAGATTTCCTCCTTCAGTAAGATTTCCTCCCTCAGTAAGATTTCCTCCCTCAGTAAGATTTCCTCCCTCAGTAAGATTTCCTCCCTCAGTAAGATTTCCTCCTTCAGTAAGATTTCCTCCTTCAGTAAGATTTCCTCCTTCAGTAAGATTTCCTCCTTCAGTAAGATTTCCTCCTTCAGTAAGATTTCCTCCTTCAGTAAGATTTCCTCCCTCAGTAAGATTTCCTCCCTCAGTAAGATTTCCTCCTTCAGTAAGATTTCCTCCCTCAGT
This sequence comes from Ylistrum balloti, assembly GCF_031769215.1. NCBI lineage: Eukaryota > Metazoa > Mollusca > Bivalvia > Pectinida > Pectinidae > Ylistrum > Ylistrum balloti. The sequence continues at coordinate 426,349 of NW_026782800.1, read as the reverse complement.
AAGATTTCCTCCTTCAGTAAGATTTCCTCCTTCAGTAAGATTTCCTCCCTCAGTAAGATTTCCTCCCTCAGTAAGATTTCCTCCTTCAGTAAGATTTCCTCCTTCAGTAAGATTTCCTCCTTCAGTAAGATTTCCTTTCCTCCTCCCTAAGATTTCCTCCTTCAGTAAGATTTCCTCCTTCAGTAAGATTTCCTCCTTCAGTAAGATTTCCTCCTTCAGTAAGATTTCCTCCCTCAGTAAGATTTCCTCCTTCAGTAAGATTTCCTCCTTCAGTAAGATTTCCTCCTTCAGTAAGATTTCCTCCTTCAGTAAGATTTCCTCCCTCAGTAAGATTTCCTCCTTCAGTAAGATTTCCTCCTTCAGTAAGATTTCCTCCTTCAGTAAGATTTCCTCCTCAGTAAGATCCTCCCTCAGTAAGATTTCCTCCTTCAGTAAGATTTCCTCCTTCAGTAAGATTTCCTCCCTCAGTAAGATTTCCTCCCTCAGTAAGATTTCCTCCCTCAGTAAGATTTCCTCCCTCAGTAAGATTTCCTCCTTCAGTAAGATTTCCTCCTTCAGTAAGATTTCCTCCTTCAGTAAGACTCCTCACACATTTTAGTTTGGGCCAGGAAGGGTAATAAGTATAAGTTGGTACAACTTGTTTTAAAATTGTTTTAAGGTAAATCACATTTGCATATGATATACAATATTACATTGTTAGTTCAGATGTATCCATATTCTGTCAGTTCACACAGTCAAATGTATACAAAATAGACTCTGATATCATTCTGCCGTTGTAAAACAAAATTGAATTTTTGTGTATAAAATGGATTATAATTTCCATACAAGCAAAATATTTAATAAAATGAAAAAGAAAATAAGCTTTGCTTTATAAATATGGCCCCAATCACATGAGCGGTAATATCTGTTCTGTTTTTTTTTCCCTTTTCTCAGATGCATGTCGCAGAGTGTTGTGTGTGACCTTGGTTACCTGCCCTTGGTATCAGGTAACACAGCAGGAAAGAGGTGAAATGGCACGGCATAATGTGTTATTTATCGTGTACCTGTCACATGACCACCAGTATCTCGCACCAACCAATCATCATGATCAAGAGAAAGCTTTTGTTATAGATGAGGTAAGAGGAAAAAGAAAAGTTTGAATATGACCAGGGAGTTACCTGCCCTTGACTTGACTTCATGAATTTGTGTTATCTATAGTATTTATCAGCAATAAGTTCACAATATCTTCATTAGTTTCAACAGATGCTGTAATAGTCCTGTATTAAGCCCACTCCCTGACTTTCGGTCAAAGGTGATACATTCACCTCCTGATCCTACGGCTAGTGCTGTGTGATATTATTGAAATACCAATGTACCGCAATGTACAGAGTCGATACAATATAACGGTATGCAGTCCCTAAAAACGGTTATATCACAATGGTTTAAAATATGCATGCTTATCAGTAACAATTTACTATTTTCACAATATTTGTTCACACAAATAACGTAAATTGTTTCAATGTAAAATGGGCTTACGTCATTCTGTCGTTACGTGGTCTTTGAAGCACTTGATCGCCATGTTAAAATTTTCGTGATTGAAATTCTTGACATATATGTTCACAGCATCGGTACTACTAAACACCGATTTTTTAAAAAAAATTTGCACATGAGGTTCATATGTAAGATTATCTAGAATCACATAAAATGAGATATTAAACCTTAATCATTTTGTAATAATACATAGACATGATCGTACTCAACTCTTACGTACATAGCGTCGAGTTACTGGTTTCGGTGATTGTAAGGATAGGAATGAGTACACACTTAAGCTTCTCTAGAAACGATGATATTGTTCAGCTTCTAGTTTGCAGTGCACGTGACACAATAAAATATTCAGAAGTCACCGATTTAGGCACCTCACCGGGGATATATATTTATTCCTAATTTAATGTATTATTATGATATTAATCCATTAAGTCAATATATTGCAATACATACCACAAGATCTTGTTGGATATTGCAATACAGTGCAATACCAGTTTGTCCGCAATACTCAGCACTGCCTACTACAGGATCTTTGATGTCTTGCACCATCTGATAATTCTCCAACTTTTCTGTAATTTTCAGGGCTGGTTGTACGCTGTTGAATTATATCACTTCCTTCACTTCCTGTCACGAGGACGGACAAGGTGTATAGAAGTTCTGTTTGCCCCTAGATCTGCTGTTGTGTACGAGGATGAGGTCTGGCAAAATCTACATCACTTAATGAATTACAGAGATCTTATGGGTAATTTCCTTAACAGAGTCAAATAATTGTTGATAATTATTCTAACTTAGTTGATTTAATAACGGTGTCATGTGACCTTGGTGTTCTTGTCATATGTTGTTATCACCCCTGTTCTGTAACTCTTCTGTCTTGTAATGTAATAAACCTGTTCTATGTGTTGTACGCCATTTTTAGACATTTTCTCATTAAAATGTTGTGTCGAATCGGCCCGTTAAACAATAATGATTACCAATTTGTTTAAATGAATTACTTCTCCAAATATAAATTGTGAAAATAGATATCATTATCTTTTGGTAATTTGAATCTTTCCGTGTTTATTCAGCCAGCTGTTGTTTAAATCCATATAAATAAGTAAATATAGTTGAGCCTTTAGCGTACTATTGATCCATTTACTAAGTGTTACCAGTAAGTGTTTGAATTTATAAATTTGAGCTTTTCATATTTAAGTTTTCTTCTCATTTAAAGGTTTGCAAGGGTCAGTGTTTTCCTGTCAAGGCCAATGTACAGGAAAGATTGGAAAGAAAACTTCCAAAAAAGGACCGTTCAGAATGAAGGAAACGGCAACGTTTCAAGACTTTTGTAATAGTTTTAGGTAATGTCACAGGGAAACATCATTATTCCTTGTTAGAGGTAACATTTTTGTGGTTTGATGAATTTATAAAAAAAAAAAGTTCAATATTCAATTGTTGATCAATTTCAATTGTTGAAAGTGTTATTTTCAAAAATTTCTGATGTATTGGATTTTTAACACAAATTATGGAAAAAATCTGAATTTAAAGGAAATTTAGCATCAAACTCAACCAATCTGTTGTAAAAACGTCTTCATGATCAGACCATTCTATTATTATAAAAAACTTCATTAATCACCAGAACGTTTGGGCCCATTACCCAAAATTCCATTTTCATCGAGATGTTTCTAGCCAATAGTAAGACACCTGTATGCGTCCATTTTGATGTAACTAGTTGCACAAACTTGGTAAAGTCAATCTAATTTATTTCATTTGAATTTCAAATCGAACAACAGTTGAATCTTTGATTTATTCTCAGGTTGATTCATCATCTCTACAATTTGGTGTCAGGATTACCTCCCTTGACTGACATCTTCTCAATTGAAGATTTGCCAGCATTAGCAAAGGAAGGGGCTCAGATGCTGCAGAGACTGTACAAGGTAGGAAGTGTTTATTAAACATTTCCTATGTTATAAATTGTTATACTCCAACTTGAAGCTTAACAGGTGGTATAATGTTTTTAGGTCATCTGACTTCTCAAGTTCCACCAGTGCGATTGAGCCAAAACTTGCATGAAATGATCATGACATGGCACTGACCAAAGTTTGTTACTTCAAACATCCTCGGAATAACCAGAACACCCAGGATGATGATATTTGGCCTGAAGCATGCTGGGATGAAGGTTTACAAAGTTTGTTGAAATGAATAATCTTAACGCACTTTCAAGGTGGTGGCTGAGTGCCCTTGATTCTTAAGTCAAGGTGGAATAAGTTCAAAATTTGAAATCTTGTATTTTATGTCAGATGACTGTTAAGGCCCATGGGCCTCTTGTTGTGTTTTTGGGTGGTCAGTTGGCACAATAGTACACTTAGTTGACCCATTCTACATGAACCAGATCACTTGTCAGATCATGAGGGGTTTCAACAGATACCTGTTTCCTCCCACATGTAGACCTGGTTGGAAGCTTCAATTCTGGCTAATAAAATTGATTAATTTAAAAAAAACAGCTTTTTTTACAATTCTTGTAGCTTCATGAAGTTTAAATATCGAATGTAATCGTCAGTGTTTTTGTCCCATCTGTACATGTTTCTTTGATGTACCTCAAGCAAGTTCACTTATGAAGGTCAATCACCCAAAGGTCTAGGTCACTCACTAAAAATAGAATTCTGTTACATCACTCTAGGAGCTGTATCTATGGACTAATTTTGTTCAAACTTGAGGTTTTTAGCATTAAGGTATAGTCAATGAATTGTAATATGAAGGTCATCTTGCCCTAATGGAGGTCACTTTTTGCTCCAAATAAAAATCTCTGTCAAATGCGAAGTAAATTGATTATAAAAACTTGTTTAGTTCTGCTGATTCGCTCTTGATGTCAGGTTGACATTTAAAATTAAGTTAAGAATATATGATATAATAACATACAACATATTTTTCTTGTTTTATTAGGATCACGACACCTCAAAACGTGACATTTTCAACATTGTCATGAAATGGAACGAGGACATGAAAGATCAACTCTCTAAGTTTAAATATACTGACGTGAACAAAATTGATAAAATCCTTCAGGAGTGGCAGTTTGATGTTCGTCTGGAAGGTCGGACTCTTTTACAGCAAAGTGAGTATTGTACTATTGGGACCAATGGTCCTGGAAATAGGACCCAAGAGATGTGAAATTATTGAACTCTATGTCAAACAGAGGCCTGAACAAGTTCTCAAATAATAACCATAGTATTGAAGAATTACCTTAACAACAGTTTTTGTTTCCTAAACTGTAAGTATACTACCTATTAGAAACTTTAGTCCTAGCTTATGTAAAAAATTTCCAAACAATATTTCTGGTTTTACCTGTTAATTGGTTGGTTACAGGTTTTCTGTCTCATTGACTTGTCCTAATGCTAGGTGTGGTATCGCTGATGAAAGTCAATGTTCTAGTTCTGTGACTCAGTCCTAATGCTAGGTGTTGTATCACTGATGAATGTCAGTGTTCTAGTTCTGTGACTCTGTCCTAATGCTATGTGTGGTATCATTGATGAACGTCAGTGTTCTGGTTCCATGTCCCTGTCCTAATGCTATGTGTGGTATCACTGATGAACGTCAGTGTTCTAGTTCTGTGACTCTGTCCTAATGCTATGTGTGGTATCATTGATGAACGTCAGTGTTCTAGTTCTGTGACTCTGTCCTAATGCTAGGTGTTGTATCACTGACGAACGTCAGTGTTCTGGTTCCATGTCCCTGTCCTAATGCTATGTGTTGTATCAATGATGAACGTCAGTGTTCTGGTTTTGTACCTCTGTTCTAATGCTAGGTGTGGTATCACTGATGAATGTCAGTGTTCTGGTTCTGTGCCTCTGTCCTAATGCTAGGTGTTGTATCATTGATGAACGTCAGTGTTCTGGTTCCATGTCCCTGTCCTAATGCTAGGTGTTGTATCATTGATGAACGTCAGTGTTCTGGTTTTGTGTCTCTGTCCTAATGCTATGTGTTGTATCACTGATGAACGTCAGTGTTCTAGTTCTGTGCCTCTGTCATAATGCTAGGTGTAGCCTCACTGATGAACGTCAGTGTTCTGGTTCTGTGCCTCTGTCCTAATCCTAGGTGTGGTATCATTGATGAACGTCAGTGTTCTAGTTCTGTGACTCTGTCCTAATGCTAGGTGTGGTATCATTGATGAACGTCAGTGTTCTAGTTCTGTGACTCTGTCCTAATGCTATGTGTGGTATCATTGATGAATGTCAGTGTTCTGGTTCCATGTCTCTGTCCTAATGCTATGTGTGGTATCACTGATGAATGTCAGTGTTCTGGTTCTGTGACTCTGTCCTAATGCTAGGTGTGGTATCATTGATGAACGTCAGTGTTCTAGTTCTGTGACTCTGTCCTAATGCTAGGTGTTGTATCATTGATGAACGTCAGTGTTCTGGTTCCATGTCCCTGTCCTAATGCTAGGTGTGGTATCACTGATGAACGTCAGTGTTCTAGTTCTGTTACTCTGTCCTAATGTTATGTGTGGTATCATTGATGAACGTCAGTGTTCTGGTTCCATGTCTCTGTCCTAATGCTATGTGTGGTATCACTGATGAATGTCAGTGTTCTGGTTCTGTGACTCTGTCCTAATGCTAGGTGTGGTATCATTGATGAACGTCAGTGTTCTAGTTCTGTGACTCTGTCCTAATGCTAGGTGTTGTATCATTGATGAACGTCAGTGTTCTGGTTCCATGTCCCTGTCCTAATGCTAGGTGTGGTATCACTGATGAACGTCAGTGTTCTAGTTCTGTTACTCTGTCCTAATGTTATGTGTGGTATCATTGATGAACGTCAGTGTTCTGGTTCCATGTCCCTGTCCTAATGCTGTGTGTGGTATCACTGATGAACGTCAGTGTTCTAGTTCTGTGACTCTGTCCTAATGCTAGGTGTTGTATCACTGATAAATGTTATTGTTCCATGACTCTGTCCTAATCCTAGGTGTAGCCTCACTGATAAATGTTATTGTTCCGTGACCCTGTCCTAATCCTAGGTGTAGCCTCACTGATAAATGTTATTGTTCCATGACTCTGTCCTAATCCTAGGTGTAGCCTCACTGAGAAATGTTATTGTTCCATGACCCTGTCCTAATCCTAGGTGTAGCCTCACTGATAAATGTTATTGTTCCATGACTCTGTCCTAATCCTAGGTGTAGCCTCACTGATAAATGTTATTGTTCCATGACTCTGTCCTAATCCTAGGTGTAGCCTCACTGATAAATGTTATTGTTCCATGACCCTGTCCTAATCCTAAGTGTAGCCTCACTGATAAATGTTATTGTTCCATGACTCTGTCCTAATCCTAGGTGTAGCCTCACTGATAAATGTTATTGTTCCGTGACTCTGTCCTAATGCTAGGTGTAGCCTCACTGATAAATGTTATTGTTCCATGACTCTGTCCTAATCCTAGGTGTAGCCTCACTGATAAATGTTATTGTTCCATGACTCTGTCCTAATGCTAGGTGTAGCCTCACTGATAAATGTTATTGTTCCATGACTCTGTCCTAATCCTAGGTGTAGCCTCACTGATAAATGTTATTGTTCCATGACCCTGTCCTAATCCTAGGTGTAGCCTCACTGATAAATGTTATTGTTCCATGACCCTGTCCTAATGCTAGGTGTAGCCTCACTGATAAATGTTATTGTTCCATGACTCTGTCCTAATCCTAGGTGTAGCCTCACTGATAAATGTTATTGTTCCATGACCCTGTCCTAATCCTAGGTGTAGCCTCACTGATAAATGTTATTGTTCCATGACTCTGTCCTAATCCTAGGTGTAGCCTCACTGATAAATGTTATTGTTCCGTGACTCTGTCCTAATGCTAGGTGTAGCCTCACTGATAAATGTTATTGTTCCATGACTCTGTCCTAATCCTAGGTGTAGCCTCACTGATAAATGTTATTGTTCCATGACTCTGTCCTAATGCTAGGTGTAGCCTCACTGATAAATGTTATTGTTCCATGACCCTGTCCTAATCCTAGGTGTAGCCTCACTGATAAATGTTATTGTTCCATGACTCTGTCCTAATCCTAGGTGTAGCCTCACTGAGAAATGTTATTGTTCTGTGACTCTGTCCTAATCCTAGGTGTAGCCTCACTGATAAATGTTATTGTTCCATGACCCTGTCCTAATCCTAGGTGTAGCCTCACTGATAAATGTTATTGTTCCATGACCCTGTCCTAATCCTAGGTGTAGCCTCACTGATAAATGTTATTGTTCCATGACCCTGTCCTAATCCTAGGTGTAGCCTCACTGATAAATGTTATTGTTCCATGACTCTGTCCTAATCCTAGGTGTAGCCTCACTGATAAATGTTATTGTTCCATGACTCTGTCCTAATCCTAAGTGTAGCCTCACTGATAAATGTTATTGTTCCATGACCCTGTCCTAATCCTAGGTGTAGCCTCACTGGTAAATGTTATTGTTCTGTGACTCTGTCCTTTAGCTAGATGCAGTCTATCTGATGAACCTTGATTTCTGGTTCTGGAGAACAATATTTAGCACAATACCTAATACAAAGATTCATGGTGTACACATTTTTTTGTTTTAGCCCTCCCTGATGATCACAGCAATCTGGTGTCAATAATGGAGAGAATTGGGGGACCAGTGGGAAAACTTGAACCGAGCCAAATCTTGCTGGTGGCCAGGGCAGGAAGTCACATGTACGGATTAGCCACACCGGAGAGTGACATCGATTACGTAGTCATATACGCCGAGAAAACAGAGGTAAAAATTTTAATCCAGGTCACTAAAACCATAGATAGGACAAAAGTACTAGAAACTGATGAAAGATTTATGGTATACCATTTGATTTGCAAATAATGATGAAAATATGTTTACACTTCAATATACATTCACATATCATTGAAGTGTTAAAATTTTTATTTTAAATGTCGAACTATTGCACTGATTTTGAAATCTGCAAAATCATTTGCTAGAGCAAAGATAGTTCAATTGAAAACAAAGCCCCAATATAGTTTCTAAAACCTGAATTGTGTGAGCTTTTGATTTGTTCTCTATAAAAGCATGATGGCCCAAGGTTTTTAATGTCTTTTCAAAATGTAATGACAAAATATAAAACGTTGGGAAAAAACTGATAACTGAGGACTTCTAAGATGGAAATTTCCCAGAAAGCGTTAGATAATGTATAATGGAAGGTCCACACCTCTGCTTTTCATTCATTTGTTTTAAATGTTTACTTATTTAATTGTAAAACAGGATTCGCTCCCTTGTCCCAACATATCGGTAATTAATTCTTATTGTCTGTGTAATACTAATATATCGTGTTATTTATATGAAAATTTTGTTTTGAAAACATTTTCTTGGAATTCAACTTCGAATTACCAGAGACAAAAATAAAATCATTGCTTTAATTGCCTTTTACTTGCTCTTGAAAAATATTTTATTTTGATTATATTTAGTGGGGTTACACTTTTGATATGTAGTCATTTTCAATTCTTTCTTTGTGTTGTCTATTATTGATTAATGTGGATGTTGTGAAAATGAGCCATGAAACTTAACCAGGAATATATGGAGTTATCTGCCCTTGCTAATATAGGCGGTGCTGGGGACATGTAAGGCTTTGAAGGATATTTACGAGAGTCGCGGTCCAACCAAGGATTTTGAATATGGAGCTTACGAGGCGAAAGTATTTTGTGAAATGGTGCTAAAAGGAAGTGTAGTCATATTAGAGGTAAGAAAACTGTAAAACGGTTCAAGAATGTGTTTAATTTTAAGTTAAAGATTAAAAATTCAGTTTTATCAGGTGAAATTGTATATTTTTGTGATGCTCAATTGCATGGTTAAAAAAAAAAATGGTATTTCATGAACACTGTGTGATAAATTAAGCTCAATAAATTTACTAACTTTAACAGTACTTGAGTTTATTCATGGATGAAATGTACCCACGAAATCAAACAAAATTAATTCCAATATGAAAATGAATGGTTTTATAATAATCGAATGATGTTAGTTTTAAGCTTCTTTCATGTTTTCACAAAGTACATACTGTGCAATTTGTTTGTTTTTTTGTGGTTGAAAAAAATAAAATTTCCTAGTTCTAACAAAAGCCTGAAGAAGAAATTACATATTTTTCACAGAGAAAATGAAATGGATTGTGTTTTCCTTATTAATGTTTTTTAGTGGATCTGTTTTTGGCGATTTTATTCCATCTTCTGAAATAGTGCAACTCCGAACTCAAAAATAACTTGAACATCTGTCTGTCCATTCTAAAAATTATTGGATATTAATATAAATGGAATCAATTTATGCTTAATTACAATTTTGAAAAATCTTCTATATCTTGTATATAGAGAAAAAAGACAACTTCTAAATATGGAAAGAATGTGGTTGATAAATTTGAAGATCTTATTTCTGTACATTATACAGTTGGTGTTTGCTGAAGGCCACGAGTATGCCAGTCCTGTATGGAAGGTAAGAGTTTTGATATTATATGACTTATGAACTGTAAATTTTTTGTTATGCCATAAATCTTAAAAAAAAAATATTTATTGAATTTTTATTTATGCTTCAATAAGGCCAGAGACAAAAGCATCAACTTTTACTGTAGAGGGTGGGCATATTACATAACAGTGCAATAGTTTTTGTAAAAATTGTCAGAACAGCAATGGACAAGGGTGGGCTTATTAGCAGATATGGCAGACTTATAGCAAGATACATTCAGTGGTATATCTTAATATTATATACTAAACTTGGAGATTAAAAGGGAATAGAACTAATACAAATTCTCAGAATCCAGCAATGATGATCATACTCATCCGTTAATAAGCCCACCTATATATATTGTAGTTGAAATAGAGATGTCCGCAGTTTTTAGGTCATCTGACCGAAGGGTCTGATGACCTATTGCGATCACCTTTTGTCCAGCGTTGTCCGTCGTAAACATTTTCAACTTCTTCTCAAGTTCTACATGTCTCATTAAGCTGAAACTTACCTGAAATGATCGTGACATAATCCTGACCAAAGTGTGTAAATTTCGGGTTGGTCCAAAATCCAACATGGCTGCCATGGCCGCCATCTTGAAAACACATTTTCAACTTCTTCTCAAGTTTAAAATTTGAAATCTTGTATTTTATGTCAGGTGACCGTTAAGGCCCATGGGCCTCTTGTTATGTAATTACCCTGTGTTGAGCCTCATTCATGCTAAGATGATTGGCTTTCTGAGGTTATTGTGTAATTAACAGGCAGACATAATAACACTATTTTAACCTTGTGACTTACAAAGTTTGTTCTTGTACTGTGTATTATAATAGCATTGTTAGCCAGCATGGATTTTGTAATGACACTAAAAGAAAATTAAAAGGGGGTGAAAACATATTTTATCTGTTTAAATGTTTTTAATCTGAGAGAAAATTTTAATAGTGGCACAGCTTATCAAGGGTTCTAATACTAAAACTTTTGTACAGTGGTATGGTTTTTTTCAAATATTTTTTTTGTAAATCATTTAGGCTAGTGTATAGGATTATGAAGTAAATAATGACAGAAACATTTCTTACATAAAAACTTTCATAGATACTTTTGAACCATCAGGCTCTATGTGAAAAGAAGAAAGCATTCCTGACTGAGTTAGGAATTCAACAGTTCCTTGGTTTGATCAAAAACAATTTCCATCTGTTAAACCAAGAAAAACATAGAGGCACCCCAAGGGACAGAAAGCTTTTTTATCAGGTAAGTTCAATGTTAAACAGAGAGGCACTGAAAGAAGCTGAGTAAATTGGACATACAGTTGTAACATGTGCTTTGACGGGTCAAGTTAATTTTGAAAAAAAAAACATTTGATATTCTGTAATATATTACTGCAAAATGTATGGTGAGAAAACTGCCATTACTGAAACCTGTAACAAATAAATATACTGTAAATTACTAATTTTTGTGGGGTATTTATAATTATTTTATAAAAAAGTGCAACTAGATTTATTGAGCTATATTTATTTATGAAATCAAGTGTCCACAAAAATAGTGTTTTTTGAAAAACCATGAAAATAGATGCTTTTATAGTATATAATGATAAACACTGTATCCAAAATAACCATTATTATACAGACAAACCATATGAAATAGTAACTTTTTGAAAAACCATGAAAATTAAGCACCACAAAAATATCTGATCTGACAGTAGGCATTGATGAGGATAAAATCAGAGATAAAAAGATACAGAGACTTGGAATATACTTACGATATATATTAAATATTTGAAACTATTGAAAATAAATTTCTATTCTGCAGATATTCCACAAAATGGATAGTGTTCATTACATGATGCAAGGAAAGGTGCCACCAGTTCGTTGTTCTGGGGAAGTGAAGAATTACATCATGAGGATACGTACCCAGCCGCTTGACGTAAGTAACAATTCATCCTGGGTCCATCAATTGTCAAAAGTCATTTAGAGAGTCAAATTCAACAATTTCCAATATCTCTCTGTTATTAAATCTGATTGAAAATGTTGATTGATGAATTAGTCCAGTTATGGGAAGCAAACATCCCTTAAGATAATCCATAATCTGATTTATAAGTCCCAGGAGAAATATAACAAATATGACATGTACGAGACTGAGCTCAACTTGAGTCAGAAACAGGAAAATCTTTTAAAATGGCTTATATTATAATTATTGATTTATCTACAGGGAGATCTAGACAGAGACCTGTTGAACCAAACAGCTCACCAGAAATTTCATGAGCTACAATTGGAGCTTGGAGCTCGTACAGAACGTCTGAAGGAAAATATGGACTACACACTTGTTTCTGATTGGCTGATATCAGTACGTGGTATAGAGGAGAGGAAGTAGGGAAACTAAGACTATATCTTGATCTCTGATTGGCTGATATCAGTGAACAGTATATAGGACAGCAAGTAGGGAAACCAGGACTATGTCCTGGTGTCTGATTGGCTGATATCTTGCAGTTCTAAGGACAAAATGTCAAAAAAGTAAGACTACACCTGGTCTGTGATTGGTTAATATCATTTTGTTGTTAAGGACATGAGGACAGAAACTTAGGACAGAAGTAAGTAATGATTAGCCTTGATATGAGGGACATCTAAGGATTTGTCAGAGCTATCTCTTTTTGAAGCCAGATTTTGTGGTGGTTTGTCTGCAGTCTGAAATTATGGATACTTGTCTAAGTGTGTCACATTCATTGGGACAGTTGTCATATTGTGTCTGTAATTCATCTCTCTTTATGTGGGTATTTAAAATATTTTAAATATTTACCCAGGATTAGAAAATAAGAAAAAAATATGTATAAACATGTGCAAATAAATAAATAAATAAATAGATAAAAATATGTATAAATACATGCAAATAAATAAATTAATTAATTAAAGAAATGTATAAATATGTGCAAATTAATAAATAAACACTTAAGTTTATACAAAAAGATGAATTTCAAATATCATTTCACGTATCTCTCTCTCTATATATATATATATATTTATGGATATGGAAAAATACGTTTTTTTTTCAAAATTACTATTCAGAATGTTTTGTATAAAAACAATTGTAAATTCACCTAAAGGTAGAAAGTAATACAAGATGTCTATAAAATTTAAATTTGTTTTGTTGGTAATATTTGATAATGGTTTGTTACCCACAAAACTTTTGTGTAAAACTTGGTTGTAGATGACATCTTGTACGAAGGTCTATGGACCCCTTTATCACCATTAGGGACCCAGATGACTTCTTTCATGAGTTGCTCTCTTTTCATAGATTTTTATGGCAAGGAAAAAAATGTTTGCTTTCTGTTAACTAACTTTGCTTTTGTCTTTTTCTTGACATGCTGGAGTTGTCCATACTAGAAAATACTAACTAATAGTTGGTACTTCTAGAAATCTTTCCTGACAGAGTGAAATTTTATTTCACATAAAAAAAGAATACATTTCTGAATATCGCTGCCTTAACTTCAGAAGTTATTTATAAGACGTATATTTATTCTGAAAGAGATTTTGCCTCTCAATTTTTTGACGTCTTCTCTGCCGGTGTTTACTAACCAATCATTTCTAGTAATTCTTTCTTTTGATAAATTCAACTTCACTTCGAAAAAATTGTTTTCTGAATATCGCTGCCTTAACTGAAAATGTTTATTTCAAGATGTATATATTTTTTTATCGAAACTGAAAGAGGTTTTGCTTTTGTCTTTATATCTATTTCCGGCACCTTCTCTACCACTAAAAACTAACCCAGTTAGTGTTTCTAGGAATTCCTCCTTTGATAAAGTGAAAGTTAACTTGACTTTATAAAAATTTGTTTTCTGATTATCACTGCCTTAACATAAAAAGTATTTTTTAAGATGTATATTTATTATTGAAACTGAAAGAGTTTTTGCTTTTGTCTTTATCTCAATTACCGACATTTTCCTTACCGGTTAAAACTAACCTAGTTAGTGTCTCTAGGAATTCCTCCTTTGGTAAAGTGAAATTCAACTTCACGTTAAAAATTATTTTGTTTGAATATCGCTGCCTTAACTTAAAATGTTTATTTTAAAATGTATATTTATTATTGAAACTAAGAGGTTTTGCTTTTGTCTTTATCTCAATTACCGACATTTTCCTTACCGGTTAAAACTAACCTAGTTAGTGTCTCTAGGAATTCCTCCTTTGGTAAAGTGAAATTCAACTTCACGTTAAAAATTATTTTGTTTGAATATCGCTGCCTTAACTTAAAATGTTTATTTCAAAATGTATATTTATTATTGAAACTAAGAGGTTTTGCTTTTGTCTTTATCTCAATCTCTGCGCCTTCTCTACCTGTAAAAACTAACCAAGCATTTCTAGCAATTCTTTCTTTTGATAAAGTGAAATTCAACTTCACATAAAAGTTAAAAAAGAAATCGACAAACACGGTTATCACTTTAGAATTGCATTAAAAATCATATTAGGTATATTGAAAGATATCTGTTTTAGTTGATATTTCACATTTGAAAAATTGGAAGAGATGTTTATTTATGTAGAATAAAACTTGAAATGCATAAAAATGTATTGAGTGTGTTGCTAATTGTGTCTAATCTTTTCTTTTTCCGTGTTTTCCTTTCTGGAAAATACTAACCTAGTTAGTGCTTCACAGATTTCCTCCTTTCACAAAGTGAAATAAAATTTCACATTAGAATAAAAAATAACTAATGAATATAACTGACCAGTAACCCTTGGTCTAGATGTACCATACTTATTGTCTTTGTTTCTTCTGATTGATTTAAATATCTACAAAACCAAAATTAATTTGTGTCTTTATCTCAATTGCCAGAACCTTTTCTATCGGTAAAAACTAACCTAGTTAGTGTTTATATGAATTCCTCCTTTGATAAAGTGAAATTAAACTTTACTTTAGAAAAAAAATTTGTTTTCTGAATATCGCTGCCTTAACAAAAAAAAAAGTATTTTTAAGATGTATATCTATTATTGAAACTGAAAGATTTTTTGCTTTTGTCTTTATCTCAATCTCCTGCGCCTTCTCTACCAGTAAATACCAACCTAGTTAGCGTTTCTAGGAATTCCTCCTTTGGTAAAATGAAATTCAACTTCACATTAAAATATTATTTTCTTTTGATATCGCTGCCTTAACATAAAATGTAAAATGTTTATTTCAAAATGTATATTTATTATTGAAACTAAGAGGTTTTGCTTTTGTCTTTATCTCAATTACCGACATTTTCCTTACCGGTAAAAACTAACCTAGTTAGTGTCTCTAGGAATTCCTCCTTTGATCAAGTGAAATTCAACTTCACTTTCAAAAAAAATTGTTTTCTGAATATCGCTGCCTTAACTTAAAATGTTTATTTCAAGATGTATGGTTTTGTTTATTGAAACTGAAAGAGTTTTTGCTTTTGTCTTTATCTCAATTACCGACATTTTCCTTACCGGTTAAAACTAAGCTAGTTAGTGTCTCTAGGAATTCCTCCTTTGGTAAAGTGAAATTCAACTTCACGTTAAAAATTATTTTGTTTGAATATCGCTGCCTTAACTTAAAATGTTTATTTCAAAATGTATATTTATTATTGAAACTAAGAGGTTTTGCTTTTGTCTTTATCTCAATTACCGACATTTTCCTTACCGGTTAAAACTAACCTAGTTAGTGTCTCTAGGAATTCCTCCTTTGGTAAAGTGAAATTCAACTTCACGTTAAAAATTATTTTGTTTGAATATCGCTGCCTTAACTTAAAATGTTTATTTTAAAATGTATATTTATTATTGAAACTAAGAGGTTTTGCTTTTGTCTTTATCTCAATCTCTGCGCCTTCTCTACCTGTAAAAACTAACCAAGCATTTCTAGTAATTCTTTCTTTTGATAAAGTGAAATTCAACTTCACATAAAAGTTAAAAAAGAAATCGACAAACACGGTTATCACTTTAGAATTGCATTAAAAATCATATCAGGTATATTGAAAGATATCTGTTTTAGTTGATATTTCACATTTGAAAAATTGGAAGAGATGTTTATTTATGTAGAATAAAACTTGAAATGCATAAAAATGTATTGAGTGTGTTGCTAATTGTGTCTAATCTTTTCTTTTCCCGTGTTTTCCTTTCTGGAAAATACTAACCTAGTTAGTGCTTCACAGATTTCCTCCTTTCACAAAGTGAAATAAAATTTCACATTAGAATAAAAAATAACTAATGAATATAACTGACCAGTAACCCTTGGTCTAGATGTACCATACTTATTGTCTTTGTTTCTTCTGATTGATTTAAATATCTACAAAACCAAAATTAATTTGTGTCTTTATCTCAATTGCCAGAACCTTTTCTATCGGTAAAAACTAACCTAGTTAGTGTTTATATGAATTCCTCCTTTGATAAAGTGAAATTAAACTTTACTTTAGAAAAAAAATTTGTTTTCTGAATATCGCTGCCTTAACAAAAAAAAAAAAAGTATTTTTAAGATGTATATCTATTATTGAAACTGAAAGATTTTTTGCTTTTGTCTTTATCTCAATCTCCTGTGCCTTCTCTACCAGTAAATATCAACCTAGTTAGCGTTTCTAGGAATTCCTCCTTTGGTAAAATGAAATTCAACTTCACATTAAAATATTATTTTCTTTTGATATCGCTGCCTTAACATAAAATGTAAAATGTTTATTTCAAAATGTATATTTATTATTGAAACTAAGAGGTTTTGCTTTTGTCTTTATCTCAATTACCGACATTTTCCTTACCGGTAAAAACTAACCTAGTTAGTGTCTCTAGGAATTCCTCCTTTGATCAAGTGAAATTCAACTTCACTTTCAAAAAAAATTGTTTTCTGAATATCGCTGCCTTAACTTAAAATGTTTATTTCAAGATGTATGGTTTTGTTTATTGAAACTGAAAGAAGTTTTGCTTTTGTCTTTATCTCAATTTCCGGCAGCATTCCTACCGGTAAATACTAACCAAGTTAGTGTTTCTACGAATTCCTCCTTTGATCAAGTGAAATTCGGCTTCACTTTCAAAAAAAATTGTTTTCTGAATATCGCTGCCTTAACTTAAAATGTTTATTTCAAGATGTATAGTTTTGTTTATTGAAACTGAAAGAAGTTTTGCTTTTGTCTTTATCTCAATTTCCGGCAGCATCCCTATCGGTAAATACTAACCAAGTTAGTGTTTCTACGAATTCCTCCTTTGATAAAGTGAAATTCAACTTCACTTTCAAAAAAAATTGTTTTCTGAATATCTCTGCCTTAACTTAAAATATTTATATGAAGACGTATATTTATTATTTAAACTGAAAGATTTGTTGCTTTTGTCTTTATCTCAATTACCGACATTTTCCTTACCGGTTAAAACTAACCTAGTTAGTGTCTCTAGGAATTCCTCCTTTGATAAAGTGAAATTCAACTTCACGTTAAAAATTTTTTTGTTTGAATATCGGTGCCTTAACTTAAAATGTTTATTTCAAAATGTATATTTATTATTGGAACTGAAAGAGTTTTTGCCTTTTTCTTCATCTCAATTTTTTGACGCCTTCTCTGCCGGTGTTTACTAACCAAGCATTTCTAGTAATTCTTTCTTTTGATAAAGTGAAATTCAACTTCACAAAAAATTTAAAAAAGAAATCGACAAACACGGTTATTACTTTAGAATTTCATTAAAAATCATATCAGGTATATTGAAAAATATCTGTTTTAGTTGATATTTCACATTTAAAAAATTGGAAGAGATGTTTATTTATGTAGAATAAAACTTGAAATGCATAAAAATGTATTGAGTGTGTTGCTAATTGTGTCTAATCTTTTCTTTTCCCGTGTTTTCCTTTCTGGAAAATACTAACCTAGTTAGTGCTTCACAGATTTCCTCCTTTCACAAAGTGAAATAAAATTTCACATTAGAATAAAAAATAACTGATGAATATAACTGACCAGTAACCCTTGGTCTAGATGTACCATACTTATTGTCTTTGTTTCTTCTGATTGATTTAAATATCTACAAAACCAAAATTAATTTGTGTCTTTATCTCAATTGCCGGAACCTTCTCTATCGGTAAAAACTAACCTAGTAAGTGTTTCTAGAAATTCCTCCTTTGATAAAGTGAAATTCAACTTCACTTTCAAAAAAAATTGTTTTCTGAATATCGCTGCCTTAACTTAAAATGTTTATTTCATGATGTATAGTTTTGTTTATTGAAACTGAAAGAAGTTTTGCTTTTGTCTTTATATCAATTTCTGGCACCTTCTCTACCACTAAAAACTAACCCAGTTAGTGTTTCTAGGAATTCCTCCTTTGATAAAGTGAAAGTTAACTTGACTTTATAAAAATTTGTTTTCTGATTATCGCTGCCTTAACATAAAAAGTATTTTTTAAGATGTATATCTATTATTGAAACTGAAAGAGTTTTTGCTTTTGTCTTTGTCTCAATTACCGACATTTTCCTTACCGGTTAAAACTAACCTAGTTAGTGTCTCTAGGAATTCCTCCTTTGGTAAAGTGAAATTCAACTTCACATTAAAATATTATTTTCTTTTGATATCGCTGCCTTAACATAAAATGTTTATTTTAAGATGTATATTTTTTATTGAAACTGAAAGAGGTTTTGCTCTTGTCTTTATCTCAATTACCGACATTTTCCTTACCGGTAAAAACTTAGTTAGTGTCTCTAGGAATTCCTCCTTTGATAAAGTGAAATTCAACTTCACTTTCAAAAAAAATTGTTTTCTGAATATCGTTGCCTTAACTTAAAATGTTTATTTCAAGATGTATATTTTTTTATTGAAACTGAAAGAGGTTTTGCTCTTGTCTTTATCTCAATTACCGACATTTTCCTTACCGGTAAAAACTAACCTAGTTAGTGTCTCTAGGAATTCCTCCTTTGATCAAGTGAAATTCAACTTCACTTTCAAAAAAAATTGTTTTCTGAATATCGCTGCCTTAACTTAAAATGTTTATTTCAAGATGTATGGTTTTGTTTATTGAAACTGAAAGAAGTTTTGCTTTTGTCTTTATCTCAATTTCCGGCAGCATCCCTACCGGTGAAATTCAACTTCACTTTCAAAAAAAATTGTTTTCTGAATATCGCTGCCTTAACTTAAAATGTTTATTTCAAGATGTATAGTTTTGTTTATTGAAACTGAAAGAAGTTTTGCTTTTGTCTTTATCTCAATTTCCGGCAGCATCCCTACCGGTAAATACTAACCAAGTTAGTGTTTCTACGAATTCCTCCTTTGATCAAGTGAAATTCAACTTCACTTTCAAAAAAAATTGTTTTCTGAATATCTCTGCCTTAACTTAAAATGTTTATATGAAGACGTATATTTATTATTTAAACTGAAAGATTTGTTGCTTTTGTCTTTATCTCAATTACCGACATTTTCCTTACCGGTTAAAACTAACCTAGTTAGTGTCTCTAGGAATTCCTCCTTTGATAAAGTGAAATTCAAGTTCACGTTAAAAATTATTTTGTTTGAATATCGCTGCCTTAACATGAAATGTTTATTTCAAAATGTATATTTATTATTGGAACTGAAAGAGTTTTTGCCTTTTTCTTCATCTCAATTTTTTGACGCCTTCTCTGCCGGTGTTTACTAATCAAGCATTTCTAGTAATTCTTTCTTTTGATAAAGTGAAATTCAACTTCACATAAAAGTTAAAGAAGATATCGACAAACACGGTTATCACTTTAGAATTTCTTTAAAAATCATATCAGATATATTGAAAGATATCTGTTTTAGTTGATATTTCACATTTAAAAAATTGGAAGAGATGTTTATTTATGTAGAATAAAACTTGAAATGCATAAAAATGTATTGAGTGTGTTGCTAATTGTGTCTAATCTTTTCTTTTCCTGCGTTTTCCTTTCTGGAAAATACTAACCTAGTTAGTGCTTCACAGATTTCCTCCTTTCACAAAGTGAAATAAAATTTCACATTAGAATAAAAAATAACTGATGAATATAACTGACCAGTAACCCTTGGTCTAGATGTACCATACTTATTGTCTTTGTTTCTTCTGATTGATTTAAATATCTACAAAACCAAAATTAATTTGTGTCTTTATCTCAATTGCCGGAACGTTCTCTATTGGTAAAAACTAACCTAGTTAGTGTTTCTAGAAATTCCTCCTTTGGTAAAGTGAAATTCAAGTTCACTTTACAAAGGTTTGTTAACTGAATATGGCTACCTTAACTGAAAATGTTTATTTTAAGACATATATTTATTATTGATACTGAAAGAGTTTTTCCTTTAGTCTTTATCTTAATTTCCAAAGCCTTTCCCGCCTGTACAAACTAACCTAGTTAGTGTTTCTAGGAATTCCTCCTTTGATAAAGTGAAATTCAACTTCACTTTCAAAAAAATTGTTTTCTGAATATCGCTGCCTTAACTTAAAATGTTTATTTCAAGATGTATAGTTTTGTTTATTGAAACTGAAAGAAGTTTTGCTTTTGTCTTTATCTCAATTTCCGGCAGCATCCCTACCGGTAAATACTAACCAAGTTAGTGTTTCTACGAATTCCTCCTTTGATCAAGTGAAATTCAACTTCACTTTCAAAACACTTTTTTCTGAATATCTCTGCCTTAACTTAAAATATTTATATGAAGACGTATATTTATTATTTAAACTGAAAGAGTTGTTGCTTTTGTCTTTATCTCAATTACCGACATTTTCCTTACCGGTTAAAACTAACCTAGTTAGTGTCTCTAGGAATTCCTCCTTTGGTAAAGTGAAATTCAACTTTACGTTAAAAATTATTTTGTTTGAATATCGCTGCCTTAACTTGAAATGTTTATTTCAAAATGTATATTTATTATTGAAACTAAGAGGTTTTGCTTTTGTCTTTATCTCAATCTCCTGCGCCTTCTCTACCTGTAAAAACTAACTTAGCATTTCTAGTAATTCTTTCTTTTGATAAAGTGAAATTCAACTTCACATAAAAGTTAAAAAAAAGAAATCGACAAACACAGATATCACTTTAGAATTTCTTTAAAAATCATATCAGGTATATAGAAAGATATCTGTTTTAGTTGATATTTCAAATTTAAAAATTTGGAAGAGATGTTTAGTTATGTAGAATAAAACTTGAAATGCATAAAAATGTATTGAGTGTGTTGCTAATTGTGTCTAATCTTTTCTTTTCCCGTGTTTTCCTTTCTGGAAAATACTAACCTAGTTAGTACTTCACAGATTTCCTCCTTTCACAAAGTGAAATAAAATTTCACATTAGAATAAAAAATAACTGATGAATATAACTGACCAGTAACCCTTGGTCTAGATGTACCATACTTATTGTCTTTGTTTCTTCTGATTGATTTAAATATCTACAAAACCAAAATTAATTTGTGTCTTGATCTCAATTGCCGGAACCTTCTCTATCGGTAAAAACTAACCTAGTTAGTGTTTCTAGAAATTCCTCCTTTGATAAAGTGAAATTCAACTTCACTTTCAAAACACTTTTTTTTCTGAATATCTCTGCCTTAACTTAAAATATTTATATGAAGATGTATATTTATTATTTAAACTGAAAGAGTTGTTGCTTTTGTCTATCTCAATTACCGACATTTTCCTTACCGGTTAAAACTAACCTAGTTAGTGTCTCTAGGAATTCCTCCTTTGGTAAAGTGAAATTCAACTTTACGTTAAAATATTATTTTCTTTTGATATCGCTGCCTTAACATAAAATGTTTATTTTAAGACATATATTTATTATTGATACTGAAAGAGTTTTTCCTTTAGTCTTTATCTTAATTTCCAAAGCCTTTCCCGCCTGTACAAACTAACCTAGTTAGTGTTTCTAGGAATTCCTCCTTTGGTAAAGTGAAATTCAACTTCACATTAAAATATTATTTTCTTTTGATATCGCTGCCTTAACATAAAATGTTTATTTGAAAATGTATATTTATTATTGAAACTAAGAGGTTTTGCTTTTGTCTTTATCTCAATCTCCTGCGCCTTCTCTACCTGTAAAAACTAACTTAGCATTTCTAGTAATTCTTTCTTTTGATAAAGTGAAATTCAACTTCACATAAAAGTTAAAAAAAGAAATCGACAAACACAGATATCACTTTAGAATTTCTTTAAAAATCATATCAGGTATATAGAAAGATATCTGTTTTAGTTGATATTTCAAATTTAAAAATTTGGAAGAGATGTTTAGTTATGTAGAATAAAACTTGAAATGCATAAAAATGTATTGAGTGTGTTGCTAATTGTGTCTAATCTTTTCTTTTCCCGTGTTTTCCTTTCTGGAAAATACTAACCTAGTTAGTACTTCACAGATTTCCTCCTTTCACAAAGTGAAATAAAATTTCACATTAGAATAAAAAATAACTGATGAATATAACTGACCAGTAACCCTTGGTCTAGATGTACCATACTTATTGTCTTTGTTTCTTCTGATTGATTTAAATATCTACAAAACCAAAATTAATTTGTGTCTTTATCTCAATTGCCAGAACCTTTTCTATCGGTAAAAACTAACCTAGTTAGTGTTTCTAGAAATTCCTCCTTTGGTAAAGTGAAATTCAAGTTCACTTTACAAAGGTTTGTTAACTGAATATGGCTACCTTAACTTAAAATGTTTATTTTAAGACATATATTTATTATTGATACTGAAAGAGTTTTTCCTTTAGTCTTTATCTTAATTTCCAAAGCCTTTCCCGCCTGTACAAACTAACCTAGTTAGTGTTTCTAGGAATTCCTCCTTTGGTAAAGTGAAATTCAACTTCACATTAAAATATTATTTTCTTTTGATATCGCTGCCTTAACATAAAATGTTTATTTGAAAATGTATATTTATTATTGAAACTAAGAGGTTTTGCTTTTGTCTTTATCTCAATCTCCTGCGCCTTCTCTACCTGTAAAAACTAACTTAGCATTTCTAGTAATTCTTTCTTTTGATAAAGTGAAATTCAACTTCACATAAAAGTTAAAAAAAGAAATCGACAAACACAGATATCACTTTAGAATTTCTTTAAAAATCATATCAGGTATATAGAAAGATATCTGTTTTAGTTGATATTTCAAATTTAAAAATTTGGAAGAGATGTTTAGTTATGTAGAATAAAACTTGAAATGCATAAAAATGTATTGAGTGTGTTGCTAATTGTGTCTAATCTTTTCTTTTCCCGTGTTTTCCTTTCTGGAAAATACTAACCTAGTTAGTACTTCACAGATTTCCTCCTTTCACAAAGTGAAATAAAATTTCACATTAGAATAAAAAATAACTGATGAATATAACTGACCAGTAACCCTTGGTCTAGATGTACCATACTTATTGTCTTTGTTTCTTCTGATTGATTTAAATATCTACAAAACCAAAATTAATTTGTGTCTTTATCTCAATTGCCAGAACCTTTTCTATCGGTAAAAACTAACTTAGTTAGTGTTTCTAGAAATTCCTCCTTTGGTAAAGTGAAATTCAAGTTCACTTTACAAAGGTTTGTTAACTGAATATGGCTACCTTAACTTAAAATGTTTATTTTAAGACATATATTTATTATTGATACTGAAAGAGTTTTTCCTTTTGTCTTTATCTTAATTTCCAAAGCCTTTTCCGCCTGTACAAACTAACCTAGTTAGTGTTTCTAGGAATTCCTCCTTTGGTAAAGTGAAATTCAACTTCACATTAAAATATTATTTTCTTTTGATATCGCTGCCTTAACATAAAATGTTTATTTGAAAATGTATATTTATTATTGAAACTAAGAGGTTTTGCTTTTGTCTTTATCTCAATCTCCTGCGCCTTCTCTACCTGTAAAAACTAACTTAGCATTTCTAGTAATTCTTTCTTTTGATAAAGTGAAATTCAACTTCACATAAAAGTTAAAAAAAGAAATCGACAAACACAGATATCACTTTAGAATTTCTTTAAAAATCATATCAGGTATATAGAAAGATATCTGTTTTAGTTGATATTTCAAATTTAAAAATTTGGAAGAGATGTTTAGTTATGTAGAATAAAACTTGAAATGCATAAAAATGTATTGAGTGTGTTGCTAATTGTGTCTAATCTTTTCTTTTCCCGTGTTTTCCTTTCTGGAAAATACTAACCTAGTTAGTACTTCACAGATTTCCTCCTTTCACAAAGTGAAATAAAATTTCACATTAGAATAAAAAATAACTGATGAATATAACTGACCAGTAACCCTTGGTCTAGATGTACCATACTTATTGTCTTTGTTTCTTCTGATTGATTTAAATATCTACAAAACCAAAATTAATTTGTGTCTTTATCTCAATTGCCAGAACCTTTTCTATTGGTAAAAACTAACCTAGTTAGTGTTTCTAGAAATTCCTCCTTTGGTAAAGTGAAATTCAAGTTCACTTTACAAAGGTTTGTTAACTGAATATGGCTACCTTAACTTAAAATGTTTATTTTAAGACATATATTTATTATTGATACTGAAAGAGTTTTTCCTTTAGTCTTTATCTTAATTTCCAAAGCCTTTCCCGCCTGTACAAACTAACCTAGTTAGTGTTTCTAGGAATTCCTCCTTTGATAAAGTGAAATTCAACTTCACTTTCAAAAAAATTGTTTTCTGAATATCGCTGCCTTAACTTAAAATGTTTATTTCAAGATGTATAGTTTTGTTTATTGAAACTGAAAGAAGTTTTGCTTTTGTCTTTATCTCAATTTCCGGCAGCATCCCTACCGGTAAATACTAACCAAGTTAGTGTTTCTACGAATTCCTCCTTTGATCAAGTGAAATTCAACTTCACTTTCAAAACACTTTTTTCTGAATATCTGTGCCTTAACTTAAAATATTTATATGAAGACGTATATTTATTATTTAAACTGAAAGAGTTGTTGCTTTTGTCTTTATCTCAATTACCGACATTTTCCTTACCGGTTAAAACTAACCTAGTTAGTGTCTCTAGGAATTCCTCCTTTGGTAAAGTGAAATTCAACTTTACGTTAAAAATTATTTTGTTTGAATATCGCTGCCTTAACTTGAAATGTTTATTTCAAAATCTATATTTATTATTGAAACTAAGAGGTTTTGCTTTTGTCTTTATCTCAATCTCCTGCGCCTTCTCTACCTGTAAAAACTAACTTAGCATTTCTAGTAATTCTTTCTTTTGATAAAGTGAAATTCAACTTCACATAAAAGTTAAAAAAAGAAATCGACAAACACAGATATCACTTTAGAATTTCTTTAAAAATCATATCAGGTATATAGAAAGATATCTGTTTTAGTTGATATTTCAAATTTAAAAAATTGGAAGAGATGTTTAGTTATGTAGAATAAAACTTGAAATGCATAAAAATGTATTGAGTGTGTTGCTAATTGTGTCTAATCTTTTCTTTTCCCGTGTTTTCCTTTCTGGAAAATACTAACCTAGTTAGTACTTCACAGATTTCCTCCTTTCACAAAGTGAAATAAAATTTCACATTAGAATAAAAAATAACTGATGAATATAACTGACCAGTAACCCTTGGTCTAGATGTACCATACTTATTGTCTTTGTTTCTTCTGATTGATTTAAATATCTACAAAACCAAAATTAATTTGTGTCTTTATCTCAATTGCCAGAACCTTTTCTATCGGTAAAAACTAACCTAGTTAGTGTTTCTAGAAATTCCTCCTTTGGTAAAGTGAAATTCAAGTTCACTTTACAAAGGTTTGTTAACTGAATATGGCTACCTTAACTTAAAATGTTTATTTTAAGACATATATTTATTATTGATACTGAAAGAGTTTTTCCTTTAGTCTTTATCTTAATTTCCAAAGCCTTTCCCGCCTGTACAAACTAACCTAGTTAGTGTTTCTAGGAATTCCTCCTTTGGTAAAGTGAAATTCAACTTCACATTAAAATATTATTTTCTTTTGATATCGCTGCCTTAACATAAAATGTTTATTTGAAAATGTATATTTATTATTGAAACTAAGAGGTTTTGCTTTTGTCTTTATCTCAATCTCCTGCGCCTTCTCTACCTGTAAAAACTAACTTAGCATTTCTAGTAATTCTTTCTTTTGATAAAGTGAAATTCAACTTCACATAAAAGTTAAAAAAGAAATCGACAAACACAGATATCACTTTAGAATTTCTTTAAAAATCATATCAGGTATATAGAAAGATATCTGTTTTAGTTGATATTTCACATTTAAAAAATTGGAAGAGATGTTTAGTTATGTAGAATAAAACTTGAAATGCATAAAAATGTATTGAGTGTGTTGCTAATTGTGTCTAATCTTTTCTTTTCCCGTGTTTTCCTTTCTGGAAAATACTAACCTAGTTAGTGCTTCACAGATTTCCTCCTTTCACAAAGTGAAATAAAATTTCACATTAGAATAAAAAATAACTGATGAATATAACTGACCAGTAACCCTTGGTCTAGATGTACCATACTTATTGTCTTTGTTTCTTCTGATTGATTTAAATATCTACAAAACCAAAATTAATTTGTGTCTTTATCTCAATTGCCAGAACCTTTTCTATCGGTAAAAACTAACCTAGTTAGTGTTTCTAGAAATTCCTCCTTTGGTAAAGTGAAATTCAAGTTCACTTTACAAAGGTTTGTTAACTGAATATGGCTACCTTAACTGAAAATGTTTATTTTAAGACATATATTTATTATTGATACTGAAAGAGTTTTTCCTTTAGTCTTTATCTTAATTTCCAAAGCCTTTCCCGCCTGTACAAACTAACCTAGTTAGTGTTTCTAGGAATTCCTCCTTTGGTAAAGTGAAATTCAACTTCAAATTAAAAATATTATTTTCTTTTGATATCGCTGCCTTAACATAAAATGTTTATTTTAAAATGTATATTTATTATTGAAACTAAGAGGTTTTGCTTTTGTCTTTATCTCAATCTCCTGCGCCTTCTCTACCTGTAAAAACTAACTTAGCATTTCTAGTAATTCTTTCTTTTGATAAAGTGAAATTCAACTTCACATAAAAGTTAAAAAAGAAATCGACAAACACAGATATCACTTTAGAATTTCTTTAAAAATCATATCAGGTATATTGAAAGATATCTGTTTTAGTTGATATTTCACATTAAAAAAATTGGAAGAGATGTTTAGTTATGTAGAATAAAACTTGAAATGCATAAAAATGTATTGAGTGTGTTGCTAATTGTGTCTAATCTTTTCTTTTCCCGTGTTTTCCTTTCTGGAAAATACTAACCTAGTTAGTGCTTCACAGATTTCCTCCTTTCACAAAGTGAAATAAAATTTCACATTAGAATAAAAAATAACTGATGAATATAACTGACCAGTAACCCTTGGTCTAGATGTACCATACTTATTGTCTTTGTTTCTTCTGATTGATTTAAATATCTACAAAACCAAAATTAATTTGTTCAGACCAACATGTCTTAATTTTTTAAGTCCAATTTAAAACTCAATTAAAAAATTATTTTCTTTCAGAAATTTGACTTGTAAGTTTCTTCTTGTATGGTTGAAATCTTTGTCATTCATTTATAAGTCACAAAAACTGGTTCAAGGTGGGAAAAAAATCATCCAAGTACATATTCTCATATAGTCTGAATAATTCTGATGTTCTATCAACTTTTTTTATATCAGTTAAGAATCGATGAATTCCAGACCGATATCAAAAATACATATAAGTGTTTTATTGAGCTGACTTCATCAGAAAACTTACTGAATAGAAACAAAATTCTGCATGAATTTGACATTTGTGACATTTATATTTTTCCAATGTTTAGAAAATAAATATTGAAAAGTAATTTTGATTGTTTTTTGTTCTTTACAAGAGGTTAACTTAACCCATTTTTTTCAGAAAAGACCTGCACTGGATAAATCTTCCTCAGATAACAGGTTTTTGTTCTATAATATACATTTGTTAATATAAGAAGAAGAGATCCCAGAGAAATCTTGGCACTTACCATTGTTTGAATCTTTTCCGTCCTGTATTTTTAGGTCATGTGACCCGAAGGGTCTGCTGTGCGTAAATTGTTTTTTGACATTTCAAACTTCTTCTCAAGTTCCACCAGCAGGATCAAGCTCAAACTTGCATGAAATGATCCTGAGTTGGTCCTGACCAAGTGTTGTTATTTTCCGACCTTGTGAAAACTTTGATATGGCAGCCAGGGACGCCATTTTGTAACATGATTGCGTAATCATGGTTTTCTGTGCAACACCTATTTCAAACTTCTAACGTTTCACCAGTTGGATTGAGCTCCAACTTTACTGTCAAAAAATAGGTAACACTTGTTATAGTTACCAACTCCTCACCAAAACTACCATCTACATCATGGAAAACAGCTTCTTCGTAAGATTTTATTCAAAGTAGTAAAAACAACCTTTCTCCTTGCTGAAAATTTTCGTTATCAGATGCTGTTAAGGCCCATGGGCCTCTGTTTAATCAGTGTCAAAATGGCTTTTGCACATGTAGGTTCTAAGGGGAACTTACAGATGAAATTTGATCCATCACAAAATGCTACAGGTATAGTGATACAAAAATTGCTTAAGGATAATACCAGATGCAGTGTGATTTGAACAGCCCACCATTTCATATTAGCAAACACATTACCATTGGGTTGAAAGCAAGACTTAAAAGTAATAGGCATTTACCTTTAAATTTTTTTTCATTGATTGAAATCAGTCTGACAAAAGGTCAAGGGTGAAATTTTCTGTCTTGTAATTGTATATATTGTTATGGCATCCTGAAGCAAAGTTAGGAATATTACATTGTGTTACAAAAGTTCAATGTCAGAATATCTAAGGTCAAGGTCAAAACTACTACAGGTTGATATTTTTGTGATGACTTTATGAAGCAAAGTATCAAATTGGGAGTGACATGATAAAAAGGCCAAGGCCACGTTCAGACACGGTCAGAACCAAAGCAAAAATGGAGTAAGAGGTGAGTAGTACATCCATGTGACAACGCTTGTAAAGAGATTTTACCGATAAATGCAATCAATACTCTATATATCATGTATGGAAATCATCTAACGTGTGTACTGATCACATCTTTCAATGCTTAGATATGACACAAAAACGTGCAGATTACGAGAAACACTACGATTAATTGCAAAGAGGCCCTCAAATGGGGGCTACAATACGGTAACGAACATATAGAACATCGCAAAATGGATCTATCCAAAGTGAATATTCGATGATAAGAATATTTATGAATATGATTTTAGAGTGATACTACACGAGAGAGCCAAACAGAGAGCGATACAGCATATGAACCAGCCGCCATCTTCCTTCTTTTCGCCTCAGAGTCCATCAAAACACGTTTTCTTCCCCGCTTCCCTCGCACGCTTTTTGCCATGTTGAAAGACGGCAGATTTATTTACAGTTCTTTGTGCATGCGTCAGAGGGCAGGACTTCCTGCATAATTATGAATTAGCACTGAGTCGTTTCAAATACTTTTTTAAAAACTATTTATTACATTAGATTGGTAGCGATTTTCTTTAAAATTGCGGTATTACAGGGTTAGTCAGAACTTTTGCTACCCGAGAAATATAGAAAATCATGAATTTTTTCTGTTATATAAAATAATATCGGTCGAGGAGTGGGTCTGGCTCTTTAAAGAGGCAGTTTTCACACCAAGGAGAACTTACTCTGGATTATTTGTGACGATATTACTTTAATAATACCTGGTGTAAATATTGTGTATTTTACTTTGTTAGAAGAATCTGAATCAAATTTGACCTGATATAAATTCTATTTTGATTCTTGATTTAATCAGAAATCTTGTATTTACAAAAAGTGACTGATGGCAATTTTGTCGAAACTCGACCAGAACATCAGAAATTTCATACAGATAATTATCTGATACTTCGAAATACAGTGATACATGGAAGGAAAGCCATAACAACGAATGTTCCTTATAAGCATTCCTGTCGCTGCTGATGATGACGAGACAAAGGACATTATATGTTTTAAATTATGTACAGATATTACGGGTGGGGGGTTCTGTAATTCCTTGCAAATAATATAAAGCCAAAGTTGCACAATGATGGAATCTCTCAGCACCTTTGGAGTAACATGCATTGTAGGTTAACATTTGGTGATCTCTTTCAAAATGAGAGGAAAGATTCTTAAGTTGTCAAACTCGAGGTTTGCAGAGTGAATGTCACCTGAAGAATCTTTCCCAGAGGGTTGAGATCACCTATCGCACCCCAAATGTTGTGAATGATTTTTTTCCCCTTAACTCTGTGTTTCTATGCAGGTAAAAGTTTTTAGCTCAATGCTGAACATTGCTGATGTGACATCATTTAATTGTTAATGTGACATCAAACCACTGTCTGGGGCATATGCTGATCTTCCACTTAAGTATGACAAAGAAGTCTCACTAAAGAATACATGGACTAGGTTAGTGAAATGTAGGTCACTGTGACCTTTATTCTTCTGCTTCATTGACTTTAATTTGACCTCATCTTTCGCTTTGTTTCATTCATGTATCAAACTTGCTACCATCAAGTCACATGTACATCCAGACATGCGAATGAGGAGCCGATGCCTTGCACTTTTGCGGTTGTGTATCACGTTTTTTGTCTTGTCGTGGATTTCTGTAAGTATGCAGGGTGATGGCATAGGACTTAGACATTAGAACTAGGAGGAACAACAACATCATAAACTGATGTACTCTGTTCACTGCGCTTTATTATATCTAAAACACTGTTAAAACAGTACTTCAGGTTGTTTTTTTTTATCTTGTTCGTCAATCTTTACAAGTTATACAACGTCACCGATCCATGTTGTTTATGTCAATATTCATGACGTCACAATTTGTCACTGTTGCTCTGATGACGGGTCACTTAGACCAGAAACATGTAAGCGACTTGTGGCAGATACTTACTCTGTGAGAGCACAGATAAACACTTATTGTGTTAGAGCACAGATTAACACTTACTCTGTGAGAGCACAGATAAACACTTACTCTGTGACAGCACAGATAAACACTGTGTGAGAGCACAGATAAACACTAACTCTGTGAGAGTACAGATAAACACTTACTGTGTGAGAGCAGATAAACACTTACTCTGGGAGAGCACAGATAAACACTTACTGTGTGAGAGCACAGATAAACACTC
Organism: Ylistrum balloti; assembly: GCF_031769215.1. Lineage (NCBI taxonomy): Eukaryota > Metazoa > Mollusca > Bivalvia > Pectinida > Pectinidae > Ylistrum > Ylistrum balloti. Next base: position 395,411 of record NW_026782800.1, on the reverse strand, counting down.
TGTGACAGCACAGATAAACACTTACTCTGTGACAGCACAGATAAACACTTACTCTGTGACAGCACAGATAAACACTTACTGTGTGAGAGCACAGATAAACACTTACTGTGTGAGAGCACAGATAAACACTTACTCTGTGACAGCACAGATAAACACTTACTCTGTGACAGCACAGATAAACACTTACTCTGGGAGAGCACAGATAAACACTTACTCTGTGACAGCATAGATAAACACTAACTCTGTGAGAGTACAGATAAACACTTACTGTGTGAGAGCACAGGTAAACACTAACTCTGTGAGAGCACAGATAAACACTTACTGCGTGAGAGCACAGATAAACACTGTGTGAGAGCACAGATAAACACTTACTCTGGGAGAGCACAGATAAACACTTACTCTGGGAGAGCACAGATAAACACTTACTGTGTGAGAGCACAGATAAACACTTACTGTGTGAGAGCACAGACAAACACTTACTCTGTGACAGCACAGATAAACACTTACTGTGTGAGAGCACAGATAAACACTTACTGCGTGAGAGCAAAGATAAACACTTACTGTGTGAGAGCACAGATAAACACTCTGTGACAGCACAGATAAACACTTACTCTGTGACAACACAGATAAACACTTACTCTAGGAGAGCACAGATAAACACTTACTGTGTGAGAGCACAGATAAACACTTACTGTGTGAGAGCACAGATAAACACTTACTCTGTGACAGCACAGATAAACACTTACTGTGTGAGAGCACAGATAAACACTTACTGTGTGAGAGCACAGATAAACACTTACTCTGTGACAGCACAGATAAACACTTACTGTGTGAGAGCACAGATAAACACTTATTGTGTTAGAGCACAGATAAACACTTACTGTGTGAGAGCACAGATAAACACTTACTCTGGGAGAGCACAGACAAACACTTACTCTGTGAGAGCACAGACAAACACTTACTGTGTGAGAGCACAGATAAACACTTACTCTGTGACAGCACAGATAAACACTTACTGTGTGAGAGCACAGATAAACACTTACTCTGTGACAGCACAGATAAACACTTACTGTGTGAGAGCACAGATAAACACTTACTGTGTGAGAGCACAGATAAACACTTACTGTGTGAGAGCACAGATAAACACTTACTGTGTGAGAGCACAGATAAACACTTACTGTGTGAGAGCACAGATAAACACTTACTCTGGGAGAGCACAGATAAACACTTACTGTGTGAGAGCACAGATAAACACTTACTGTGTGAGAGCACAGATAAACACTTACTCTGGGAGAGCACAGATAAACACTTACTCTGTGAGAGCACAGATAAACACTTACTGTGTGAGAGCACAGATAAACACTTACTCTGGGAGAGCACAGATAAAAACTTACTGTGTGAGAGCACAGATAAACACTTACTATGTGAGAGCAGAGATAAACACTTACTGTGTGAGAGCACAGATATACACTTACTGTGTGAGAGCACAGATAAACACTTACTCTGGGAGAGCACAGATAAACACTTACTCTGTGAGAGCACAGATAAACACTTACTGTGTGAGAGCACAGATAAACACTTACTCTGGGAGAGCACAGATAAACACTTACTCTGGGAGAGCACAGATAAAAACTTCCTGTGTGAGAGCACAGATAAACACTTACTGTGTGAGAGCACAGATAAACACTCTGTGAGAACACAGACAAACACTTACTGTGTGAGAGCACAGACAAACACTTAGTCTGTGACAACACACACAAACACTTACTGTGTGAGAGCACAGATAAACACTTACTCTGTGAGAGCACAGATAAACACTTACTGCGTGAGAGCAAAGATAAACACTTACTGTGTGAGAGCACAGATAAACACTCTGTGACAGCACAGATAAACACTTACTCTGTGACAACACAGATAAACACTTACTCTGGGAGAGCACAGATAAACACTTACTGTGTGAGAGCACAGATAAACACTTATTGTGTTAGAGCACAGATAAACACTTACTCTGTGAGAGCACAGATAAACACTTACTGCGTGAGAGCACAGATAAACACTGTGTGAGAGCACAGATAAACACTAACTCTGTGAGAGCACAGATAAACACTTACTGTGTGAGAGCAGATAAACACTTACTCTGAGAGCACAGATAAACACTTACTGTGTGAGAGCACAGATAAACACTCTGTGTGACAGCACAGATAAACACTTACTCTGTGACAGCACAGATAAACACTTACTCTGTGACAGCACAGATAAACACTTACTGTGTGAGAGCACAGATAAACACTTACTGTGTGAGAGCACAGATAAACACTTACTCTGTGAGAGCACAGATAAACACTTACTGTGTGAGAGCACAGATAAACACTTACTCTGTGAGAGCACAGATAAACACTTACTCTGTGAGAGCACAGATAAACACACTCTGTGATAAACACTTACTGTGTGAGAGCACAGATAAACACGTACTGTGTTAGAGCACAGATAAACACTTACTGTGTGAGAGCACAGATAAACACTTACTGTGTGAGAGCACAGATAAACACTTACTCTGTGAGAGCACAGACAAACACTTACTGTGTGAGAGCACACACAAACACTTACTGTGTGAGAGCACAGATAAACACTTACTGTGTGAGAGCACAGATAAACACTTACTGTGTGAGAGCACAGATAAACACTTACTGTGTGACAGCACAGATAAACACTTACTGTGTGAGAGCACAGATAAACACTTACTGTGTGAGAGCACAGATAAACACTTACTCTGTGAGAGCACAGATAAACACTTACTGTGTGAGAGCACAGATAAACACTTACTGTGTGAGAGCACAGATAAACACTTACTGTGTGAGAGCACAGATAAACACTTACTGTGTGAGAGCACAGATAAACACTTACTGTGTGAGAGCACAGATAAACACTTACTGTGTGAGAGCACAGATAAACACTTACTGTGTGAGAGCACAGATAAACACTTACTGTGTGAGAGCACAGATAAACACTTACTGTGTGAGAGCACAGATAAACACTTACTCTGTGACAGCACAGATAAACACTTACTGTGTGAGAGCACAGATAAACACTTACTGTGTGAGAGCACAGATAAACACTTACTGTGTGAGAGCACAGATAAACACTTACTGTGTGAGAGCACAGATAAACACTTACTCTGTGAGAGCACAGATAAACACTTACTGTGTGAGAGCACAGATAAACACTGTGTGAGAGCACAGATAAACACTTACTCTGGGAGAGCACAGATAAACACTTACTCTGTGAGAGCACAGATAAACACTTACTGTGTGAGAGCACAGATAAACACTTACTATGTGAGAGCAGAGATAAACACTTACTCTGGGAGAGCACAGATAAACACTTACTGTGTGAGAGCACAGATAAACACTCTCTGAGAACACAGACAAACACTTACTGTGTGAGAGCACAGACAAACACTTAGTCTGTGACAGCACACACAAACACTTACTGTGTGAGAGCACAGATAAACACTTACTCTGTGAGAGCACAGATAAACACTTACTGCGTGAGAGCAAAGATAAACACTGTGTGAGAGCACAGATAAACACTCTGTGACAGCACAGATAAACACTCTGTGACAGCACAGATAAACACTTACTCTGTGAGAGCACAGATAAACTCTTATTGTGTTAGAGCACAGATAAACACTTACTGTGTGAGAGCACAGATAAACACTTACTCACAGATGTGACAGCACACTAAACACTTACTGTGTGAGAGCACAGATAAACACTTACTGTGTGAGAGCACAGATAAACACTTACTCTGTGACAGCACAGATAAACACTTACTGTGTGAGAGCACAGATAAACACTTACTCTGTGACAGCACAGATAAACACTTACTGTGTGAGAGCACAGATAAACACTTACTCACTTACTGTGTGAGAGCACAGATAAACACTTACTCTGGGAGAGCACAGATAAACACTTACTCTGTGAGAACACAGACAAACACTTACTGTGTGAGAGCACAGATAAACACTTACTCTGTGACAGCACAGATAAACACTTACTGTGTGAGAGCACAGATAAACACTTACTGTGTGAGAGCACAGATAAACACTTACTCTGTGACAGCACAGATAAACACTTACTCTGTGACAGCACAGATAAACACTTATTGTGTTAGAGCACAGATAAACACTTACTGTGTGAGAGCACAGATAAACACTCTGTGAGAACACAGACAAACACTTACTGTGTGAGAGCACAGACAAACACTTAGTCTGTGACAGCACACACAAACACTTACTGTGTGAGAGCACAGATAAACACTTACTCTGTGAGAGCACAGATAAACACTTACTGTGTGAGAGCACAGATAAACACTTACTGTGTGAGAGCACAGATAAACACTCTGTGACAGCACAGATAAACACTCTGTGACAGCACAGATAAACACTTACTCTGTGACAACACAGATAAACACTTACTCTGGGAGAGCACAGATAAACACTTACTGTGTGAGAGCACAGATAAACACTTACTGTGTGAGAGCACAGATAAACACTTACTCTGTGACAGCACAGATAAACACTTACTGTGTGAGAGCACAGATAAACACTTACTGTGTGAGAGCACAGATAAACACTTACTGTGTGAGAGCACAGATAAACACTTACTGTGTGAGAGCACAGATAAACACTTACTGTGTGAGAGCACAGATAAACACTTACTGTGTGAGAGCACAGATAAACACTTACTGTGTGAGAGCACAGATAAACACTTACTGTGTGAGAGCACAGATAAACACTTACTGTGTGAGAGCACAGATAAACACTTACTGTGTGAGAGTGTGAGAGCACAGATGTGATAAACACTTATTGTGTTAGAGCACAGATAAACACTTACTGTGTGAGAGCACAGATAAACACTTACTCTGGGAGAGCACAGATAAACACTTACTCTGTGAGAACACAGACAAACACTTACTGTGTGAGAGCACAGATAAACACTTACTCTGTGACAGCACAGATAAACACTTACTGTGTGAGAGCACAGATAAACACTTACTGTGTGAGAGCACAGATAAACACTTACTGTGTGAGAGCACAGATAAACACTTACTGTGTGAGAGCACAGATAAACACTTATTGTGTTAGAGCACAGATAAACACTTACTGTGTGAGAGCACAGATAAACACTTACTGTGTGATAGCACAGATAAACACTTACTCTGGGAGAGCACAGATAAAAACGTACTGTGTGAGAGCACAGATAAACACTTACTATGTGAGAGCACTTTACTGTGTGAGAGCACAGATAAACACTTACTGTGTGAGAGCACAGATAAACACTTACTCTGGGAGAGCACAGATAAACACTTACTCTGGGAGAGCACAGATAAACACTTACTCTGTGAGAACACAGACAAACACTTACTGTGTGAGAGCACAGATAAACACTTACTCTGTGACAGCACAGATAAACACTTACTGTGTGAGAGCACAGATAAACACTTACTGTGTGAGAGCACAGATAAACACTTACTCTGTGACAGCACAGATAAACACTTACTGTGTGAGAGCACAGATAAACACTTACTGTGTGAGAGCACAGATAAACACTTACTGTGTGAGAGCACAGATAAACACTTACTCTGTGACAGCACAGATAAACACTTACTGTGTGAGAGCACAGATAAACACTTATTGTGTTAGAGCACAGATAAACACTTACTGTGTGAGAGCACAGATAAACACTTACTCTGGGAGAGCACAGATAAACACTTACTCTGTGAGAACACAGACAAACACTTACTCTGTGAGAGCACAGACAAACACTTACTGTGTGAGAGCACAGATAAACACTTACTCTGTGACAGCACAGATAAACACTTACTGTGTGAGAGCACAGATAAACACTTACTCTGTGACAGCACAGATAAACACTTACTGTGTGAGAGCACAGATAAACACTTACTCTGGGAGAGCACAGATAAACACTTACTCTGTGACAGCACAGATAAACACTTACTGTGTGAGAGCACAGATAAACACTTACTGTGTGAGAGCACAGATAAACACTTACTGTGTGAGAGCACAGATAAACACTTATTGTGTTAGAGCACAGATAAACACTTACTGTGTGATAGCACAGATAAACACTTACTCTGGGAGAGCACAGATAAACACTTACTCTGTGAGAACACAGACAAACACTTACTATGTGAGAGCACAGACAAACACTTACTGCGTGAGAGCACAGAAAACACTTACTCTGTGACAGCACAGATAAACACTTACTGTGTGAGAACACAGATAAACAGAGTAGGCAGGACTGATATAGAGCAAAAAACAAACCACACACACAAGATGTCTTCTCAAAAGATGTTTTACTAATGAATAAATTAAAATTGTCTACAAATCAGCTGTCAACAGGTTATCGTGGTACATATCTATATACAGGTAAAGAGGGGAAAGATTTCTAGTCTAAACAATAAATATATATACATTTGTCAATTTTACATTCTGGTAAACCCAACAATTTTTGTGAACTTCAATTTACGTTAATTAGTGATTTTGCTTGAAGAAACATTGATTTAAATATACATAAACTTGCTAAAATTTATTTGATTCAAATTTATACTACTAAAAGATTAGGTAAACTTTTATTTATCAATGAAGTGAAAATATACAAAAAACAAGAGGCCCAATGGGCCTGCAGCGCTCACCTGGTGTATATATATATATAACAGTCTCTAGGCCTTTTAGTTCATGAAAAGAAGTTGTTTAAACCAGATTTTGTCAGGTCTCATCCTTGGAACATACCAGCCAAATAACAAGCCTCAAGAAGTCATTTAAAGGTTTTTAAAAATTTGACTCCTGTGACCTTGAACATAACCGAAGGCCATTTCTTTTCGCAAACTTTGTCAGGCTTCATCCTAGGAACATACCACCCGAATATCGAAACATTGGATCCATTTGTTATTGAGAAGAAGTTGTTTAAAGGAAAAAGTTGACATCAGATGATGGATGTCTTTGGGCCAGGTGAGCTAAAAGACAATGGGAATCACTCATGCAATGTGGCAGACATCCTTGTCAAGCATCACTAGAAAATGGCATCAAAGATTATTCTTCTTTTGATCTTGTTTTCAGTAATGCACATGTAGATACAAAAATCTGACAGATTTTCTTCATTACTTGTGATACACATTTCAAGACGGATGGATAAAAATATTAAGTAGGAGACATAAATGAAGAAAATATTTGAATTCTCTATACATTTTAAACATTATATCACTTTATATTTGTTTAACTTTTGCTAGCTAATATTTCATGGTAAACATCCCAGTTTGGGATCCTTCAAAGTGTTTGATTTCATGCACATCCATTTACTGGTGTCCAGATACAAAGGCAAAACAGATACTCTCTGAGATTTTCATTCTCTGTAGAAATATTCACTGGGTATCTGATTTTGTGAAATTAAATTCTCTGTAAATATTACAACTATAGAGTATAGGATATTCCAAGTGATGCTATTTATACCCCCAGTATCTTGTTTATATAAACAATACATAAACCTCAACTATACTATGTACAATGGGTATTGCTGAATTGCAAGGTATTACAACACCTATCAAAATCAACACAAATGAAAAACATCTCGCAAAAAAAGAAAACAAAAATTATTCAATGTCACTTCAATATCATACATTATCACATGATTATCAACAATTAATTTCAACAATTACAATTTGCAAATAAATATAAACTTAGAAAATCTGTAACAATTTTCTATAAATAGAATCAGTGACCTTGACCTTTGACCTCTGAATTTTCCAAGGCCACAGAATCACTTTGTAATTTTTCATGATTCATCATGGTATAAATTTTGTCACTAGAAGGACGACATTAAATCAGGGCAAAAGATATCAGAAAAAAATTTGAATACAGCATTAGTTTCAAACTTGAAATGCTCAGTATAAATCATTCAGCTGTTTTGATGTTGATTACTTTACTCTATATATGCTATGAGTTGTAATGCCCTGGTATAACAAAAGACTATCTTTATATGTCCAGTGTATAATTCACACTAGAATACCTGAAACATATTTCAGCTTTAACTCAAATTTTTTTAGCAAATGGATAGCTGCATGTTTTATGTGAGGATTGTAAGATCCTCTAAACATTTCCAGATTTAAACATTTGTTTACAGGATACAACCTGCACAATATCACAGACGAAAAAAATAAACAAGGGAAACAACTCATGTAAAAACAGAGGAATAAAAAAAAAATCAAAAATGATTTCTTTAACCAGTAAAACTCTACCTCAATAAGGGTATATGAGATTTAATAAGTGGAATCAAGTAGATATATTTATGGACCGGAGATACGATAAGTATATATAGATATATAGAGAATGGGTAGGATGTCAAGTGTCCACCTGGACCAGAGATACAATATGTATAATAGAGATATATAGAGAATGGGTTGGATGTCGAGTGTCCACCTGGACCAGAGATACGATATGTATAATATAGACATATAGAGAATGGGTAGGATGTCAAGTGTCCACCTGGACCAGAGATATGATATGTATAATACAGATATATAGAGAATGGGTTGGATGTCGAGTGTCCACCTGGACCAGAGATACGATATGTATCACATAGATATATAGAGAATGGGTAGGATGTCAAGTCTCCATCATAATCGGCAATGTTCCATTACAGTTATTGTTACTTCACTGTTACAGAACAGTAACTACCAGTGGTATCCAACACTACAAACACAGACACAAATCTGTCTATCACAGTTAATCAACAGCAATACACCGCCACCTTAACTTCAAGTCAAATTCACAACAGATATATATCTTCAGAAACCGAGTAGATTGTGAAAGTAACACTGTTTAAACATCACACCATCCTAATGAGATACCCCAGGTACAGTAACACTGTTTAAACATCACACCATTCTAATGAGATACCCCTGTACAGTAACACTGTTTAAACATCACACCATCCCAATGAGATACCCCATGTACAGTAACACTGTTTAAACATCACACCATTCTAATGAGATACCCCATGTACAGTAACACTGTTTAAACATCACACCATTCTAATGAGATACCCCATGTACAGTAACACTGTTTAAACATCACACCATTCTAATGAGATACCCCAGGTACAGTAACACTGTTTAAACATCACACCATCCACATGAGATACCCCATGTACAGTAACACTGTTTAAACATCACACCATTCTAATGAGATACCCCATGTACAGTAACACTGTTTAAACATCACACCATCCCAATGAGCTACCCCATGTACAGTAACACTGTTTAAACATCACACCATCCCAATGAGATACCCCATGTACAGTAACACTGTTTAAACATCACACCATCCTAATGAGATACCCCATGTACAGTAACACTGTTTAAACATCACACCATTCTAATGAGCTACCCTATGTACAGTAACACTGTTTAAACATCACACCATTCTAATGAGGTACCCAAGTAAGGTTTGGTAATACAAAAATCAATATTTCTTGCCAAACAAAATGTACCATGTGTAGCCATTTTGACAAGGTCAGAGTTCATCCCCAATTAAACAAATTTATAGGAAGCCTTAAAGCTAGCAGCATTCTTTGGTATATATACAATGTATTTACATTTTCACAAAGAGAACATCTCCTCCAAGTGATTTTAAGCCAATCTTTAAAATTTTCACCCAGTGTTTAATACTGTACATACGTTTATATTCATAAATATTCAATAGACTCACATCACTGTATTCTTAATAATCTCAGCAATATTGGAATGGATCTTATTGTACCAGACCTGTAACCAGTCTCAACAACCAGGGAAATAATATAATATTACTGATTCAACAATAGTAAATCTCGGGCAACAATATAGATAAAGTCAGGGGCTGGGTAGCAGAACAGTGAGATAGCAATATTGACTTGGCTTATTACCATGAATGTGCTTATAACCTGACATGGGCTTATAACCTTGCATGGGCTTATTATCTGAAATGGGCTTATTGCTGGATATACAAGTCAGATGTGAAAAAGGCATCATAATGAGTTAAGAATAAACAAAGAAATATTTCTGTTAAATCATTTTTGCACAGATAACGAAAGATTATTCATTTTATAAGTTTTGGACGGAGAGTTTAAGTTTTTCTTACAATTCTATTTGAAAAGTTTTTAAGACACATAAGCAGGATTAATCAGAAAGGTCAAGGGAGATAACTCTGTTATACCATCTCTTACAATTTCCCAGTTACAACAATTCACAATCATGCATAAATCACCAACAATAGGAATAACGTCTTTCAATTGTTAAGCTTCTGCAAAAGTCTAGCTAATTTTCCAGTAAATCATATCAAATTAAAAAGCAAACATGAATGATCTTGTCAGAATTACATTTCTAAACAATGTGTATATGTTAGTAAAAAAAAAAAATAAATAAAAATTGAAACAGAATTTTAATTTGTGTTGCCTAGAAGTCGTTTTCTTCACTCTCTATAATTTGGGGTGGGGGTGATGGTGAACTGCCATAAGTGTCAAAATCTCCATCAAATCGAACCACCTCTCCACGTTCACTTAGGTATGACTGTTCAAAACTGTCCATACTGTAATTATAATCGCTCATGCGTGACCCCTCCCTGGGACCAGGTCCTGCTGTATCAATAGGTTTTCCTTTTTCAGATGGTTTATTGTTTTTTAAGTCCACATCATCATCCTCAGCAGACTTGCCCCGTGGTAGCGGCACAGGACGACTAGCTTTAGGGGAATCATCCACCTCGCTGGCATCAAACACAATTTCTTCACCAAGTTTTTTACTCCATTCCTTTGCTTTGTCCTTATTTCCACTGTCCCCATTTTGCTGTTTACTGTCACCTTGGATTGCCTCCCCTTGGGACTTTCCACCCGCAGATAACGCATCAACACGATTATGATGGAATGCGTTTGAAGTCTCCTGTAATATTCTCTCATACAATTCATCATGTTTCGCTTGCTCGGCGGTGTTATAGGTCCCCTCAAAATGTCCTTTCATGGTCGGATCCTTGGCTGCGGAGACACTGAAGGTTCCACCAGATGTCACCACTTTATTGCTTGATGAAATATCCCCAAGGAAACCGTTGGTCTTGGTGATAGGTTTAGTGGGGCGTGGTGGGATACGACTTGTAGTTGAGTTGTTGTATGGCGTAGATGACTTTGGTTGTTGACTATAGCTCTGTCCCTTAGTGACGGGAAGTTGACTAGCACTGACAAACGGTGATTCTTTGTGATCAAGTCCAGCCATTGTGATCAACTGTCCCAGACTGAAAAAAACAGGAACTCATCAGTATTGAGACAAATCTATTTTATTCCATCAACAAAAATGTTTATTATAGTATTTTTACACCTGTATATCTGCTTCAATTTCATCAATATAAAAAAAAATTGTTTACAATATACTTGTATATCATTCCTCAAAATTAACAAACTACACTTCCAGTCTAAGAATATTTCAAAGAAATCCAATGAAACTACCAAGTGATTTTCGACAAATGATCGTCATTAAATACCATAATTCTTCATTTGGTGCCTGATCCAGGGACATGAACAAGGAAAAAAAAGCCTAACTTTTTGTAGTATCTGTAAAAGTAGGAATTTTCTGTACCTAAGTGCATGAATCACCAAGTTTTCTGTTAACTTTGGAATACTTACCCTGCATCTTTGAGAAGGTCGAGGAACTGGTGGAATTGTTTGAAGGCACCTTCTATACTTTCCAGTGTACTGTCATCATCCAGAATATTACCCCCAGGTGCCCCATTCCCAAACTGACTCCTTCTCAAACGGTCATAGTCATCCTGTAGTCGTCTGTTTTCTATAGACAACTGTGTAACAACAAATGTATTACAACAATTTTATTCATATCAATAGTTTACTCGATTGCGAAGTTGTGTCATTCAAAACAACAATAAATGCCATATCAAGCTTTCTATCTGATATATATACTTCCTATACCGTTTTGATAGATTCTGATTTCATTTCAACTGAAAGAAACTATTTATTTTAAGACTTTGTGATCAACAAAATTGAAATGGCAAAATGTGATCATTTTTTCCACAAGATCATAATGATCATGATATTGTGTACAAATTATGTTTTTTTTGTAGGAGAGTCTTTTCTCACTGCTCCTATGTGATATGAGAACATGGATGATGGCGACATTCAAGGGTCAGGGGTCAAGGGTCAATCAACAATCTCAATAAATGACTCTACTAACTTCAATGATTTTCTTGTCACACTTGGCCCTGGCAAGCCTCTCCTGTTGTAGTTGTCTCTTCATCTGTATCAGTTCTATCTGTTGGCAGGAGGCATAGAAATTAAACTAAGGGAGACAACTCCTGAGTGACTTACAACAAAAATTTCTAGCATTTTTTTCTCGTGTTATACGTGTTTCAACAAATTACCATCATCTCAGATGAGCAATTTCTGACAGACAACATATTGCGTTTTTGTGTAACATTCACAACTAACTTCCAGTTATATTCCAAAAATACCAACATGGTGTGAAAAATCTTGTGTGACTAGCAAAACGATATTGATATAGTGATAATGCATTGTGGGCCTATACTGATCTTTCTATCAGTATCACTACTGTTCATGTGTAATATGATTAAATAGCAAAGTTTGGAGTGAAGCCCTCATTAACATTAGAGATCAGGGAATATATAACAATGTTTTGTATTTTTCAGTACTCCACAACAACTTATCCCCTCACAAGTGAAAATCACGATAAAGGCTGAAATAACCTGGAAATTCATCATTTTTCTTGAAAATGAAAAAAATTAAATTATTTTGAGGATAAATTTTTCTGAAATTGATCAAACAATTCTGCCTCATCGGGAATAATTGTATTGAGAAAGATAGTGCAGGCCACCAAATTGAACACTATTCTCTTCATTATGAAAATTAAACGGATTTTTAAATTTGAAAATTAAAAAAAAATCTTTCTTCCTCTTCCAATGAAGGATCCAATATCTTTTCTCATACTTTTCGGGCAAGTGAAATCAATTGAGCGTTGGAAACCAATGATTTATACAGATTACTCATTCTGCTAATTGTGAAACTCCATCATGCCAAACAGACTTGGCTTTCTGAAGAGAGAATCATTCACTAGAGTATTAAATTTATTTAATGAATTTCAGTATTCTAATTAAATAATGATGGCACAGTGTAAACAAAGAGCAATTTTTTTATTTTTTAAAAAGTTGACAGAATTTTAAAATCAATACATGATTCTCTGTAATAAAGTTAACATGTTTTAGCTGATTGAGTTTCTGTAGTCCATAACACTAATCTGAGTGAAATTGATTCATTTTAACTATAGGAAAAGAATGCTGCCTTCAATGACGGAGTTTCCTAGCTTTTACTAAATAACATTTCATTTATTCAATGATTACTATAAAGGAGTGGGGGCTGGGTTCACAAGTCTTTGATAAAAGGTTACTTTAATGTCAAATTTCAAGCCATTTAGAACTCTTGGGTTGCCTAAATTAATGTGAATCATTTGTGTTAAATATTACCTCCCTCATCATCTATGTTTTGTGGGTTCACTTATCAGGGTCGTGGCACTGAAGTGAACACAATAGTATAATATACATACATACATAGTGAAACCCTTGGTGAGCCCCATACAGAGTCACAAGATTTCATCATCAGGATATCACATCCATAACTATATAATATCCTAAATAATTTTCCAAAATCTCAGTTAACAGTTTTTTATACTAATTGCGATGAAAAGATATGAAAATTCAGCAGGAAAATGATATTATAAACAAACATATTTAAACAGGAATTGTTTCTTATGTCTCTGGGGTTTTTTTATTCTATTTTTGTAGTAATGTTAGAGAAGGCATGATCTCTTGTCTAATAGTAATAGTATGTGTTTATAATTGGTGAGATGACCATCACTGCCATTGACAACATTTAAGCCAAGGGAGACAAATCTCTCAAGGATGCACACTACCAATGTTCAAAATCCATGTTAACCATAGAGTTCTTTATATAAAAGGAAAGGATATCTTATGGTAGATTACTTCTGTAAGCATCACTAGTTTGTACTGTTATCCTGTATGACCTATCATACTGATGTTTGTTATTTACAGTACACATTTTTATTCTGGTACAATTAAATTTTATAAAATCTATTAAAATTTGACAAAAATTAAGTACACATGTACTGAGATTTATTTTGTATACTGTATGTGGACATTATCTGTTTTACACATTATTTATGTAAAATCCCACCTGTAGTTCCTTGGCACTGTTGATTCCTGTAGAGAGAGCACTGTCGTCAAGGACAACTTTCTCCAACTCCCTAAGGGTGTCCTCGTCCTCCAGGTCATCGTGTGTGATGAGAAGTGACGCTGAGTGATCTGGGGAAGTGTTAGGGGATGCCTCACTGTTCTCAAACAGACTTGCCTTTCCTGGGATGTGTTCTGGTGGAAATCCCCTGGAAACAGCAACAGTGTCATAGATAGTGTTAATCTAGAATGGGATTCTCAGAACTTTTAGATGTACACACTGTCAGAAAGGGAGATAACTGGGTATATAAGCTGTTGGAATATGTTGACAGGGGCAGTTAGTCATCAGATAAGATTTAGCCTTCAGATACGAGTACACAGGACAGAATTCTCAATATAAAGAATGTATCTGTGTCATTGTAATCTTCACTTTGCCTTGTAGACTTCTGGACAAGTGTTCTTATCCTAGTCTGTGTCAGTCAAATGATTTTGGGGTGATGGGAGGCAAGGGAACAGGGTTACCTAATATCTCGGGCTATGTCAGAGAAATGATTTTGGGGTAGTGGGAGGTAAGTGGACAGGGTTACCTCATATCTCGGGCTATGTCAGAGAAATGATTTTGGGGTAGTGGGAGGTAGGTGGACAGGGTTACCTATTGTCTTGGGCTATGTCAGAGAAATGATTTTGGGGTAATGGGAGGTAGGGGGACAGGGTTACCTATTGTCTTGGGCTATGTCAGAGATTTTGGGGTGATGGGAGGTATGACATGGAGGTTTCACCACACCTGTATCTGTTGGCTCTTGCAGCAGTTCTCCATGGCATGCCTGACTTGGTGCCTTCGTTGTTCAGTTGGAGGCGTCTGGCCACACCTACTGCTCCTGCTGACTTGGTTCGTCGCCGTGCTGCTCCCGCAGATATCTGAAAATTTACAGTGAAAGATCATCAAATTTTGGAAAGCTCAAACTACAAATAGAACTTCTGCAGCAATGACAGTTTGATTAACTTCGAACAATAATGATAACAAAGAGAGGGCAACCCTTAACAGTCATCTGACAATTGACAAATCAATGGACAAACCAGAGAATTTGCTGATGGTGGTCTGACAAATCTGATGAATTCAAATTTTGAACATGCCCTGAAAGTATCAGAAACTCACGAATGTGGTAGACTCTGTAACTGAAAAACTGTTGCACCATCATGTTACAAAATAATTACTGTGGTTACCATACTGAAGTTTTAGTAATAACAAAAAATCTCTTTCTTTTCTTTAAAAAAAAAATCCAAACATTTTTCTCATCGATGTGATTGAAACATGAGAAGAAGTTCCGACTATTTGTTCTAAGTTGGATTTTGGACCATAGTATAAAAATATAATTTGGTAAGGACAATCTCAGGATCACTCCATTCATGGTTGATATCATTGCCACTCCCTGATAAAGTTTTAGGCCACATTTGGTTTAAATGCACCAAAATATTGTCTAAATTCCCAATTTGGGGCTCAACCCCCAAGTCACCAGAGGTCGAATCAACTTTCTGAATTTAAGAAATCATAACCCACCTGCAGTAATGTTTCACACCAAATTTGGTTGAAATCTAACATGGCATTAAGAATAATTATGGTTTTGAAGCAAAATATTGTCTAATTTCCCTGTTTGGGGCCCAATCCCCAAGTCCTTAGGGGTTGAATAAAATTTCTGAATTTAGGAATTATTTGTCAACCCTTAATCATGTTACAGAAAAACACTGAATGAAATTGATTCCAGCATTAAGGATGAGTAGCGTTTTGAATTAAGTATTGTCTAACTACCCTTTTGGGGCCCCTTTCCCTGGTCCCTAGGGGACAAAAACAAATTTCTGAATTTAAGCAATGATCCTCCATCCCTAATGATGTTTTAGACCAAATTTTGTTGAAATCTGTTCAGGCCTTAAGCAGGAGTAATGTTTTAAAGGAAAAAATTACAGATGGTAAATAGCGAACGGTGGATGACAGACAGCACACAGTGACGGACGATGCATGATAGCAATAGGTCATCTTGACCCTGTGAGTCAGTGACCTCAAAAAAAACTTTTAAATTACCCTGATTGTGGCTTTCCGGCCAAAACTTGAGTTTAAGGTCTTTGTCCGACGTTTTTTCGCAGATTTGAATTTTCCTCCTTCTAAGGCATCGTCTGCTTTAATCCATTTGTACTGTCAACAAAAAAGATACCGTGTACTACCACTAAAATAAACATAAACGGTGAAACTGATGAATGCCTTCCAAAAACTGTCATCTGTCCTTTTGCTGACCCTGTGTTTGCCTTTTTATGTCATGTGTCCTTTGCTGACCCTGTGTTTGCCTTTTTATGTCATGTGTCCTTTGCTGACCCTGTGTTGGTCTTTTTATGTCATGTGGCCTTTGCTGACCCTGTGTTTGTCTTTTATGTCATGTGGCCTTTACTGACCCTGTGTTTGTCTTTTTATGTCATGTGGCCTTTGCTGACCCTGTGTTTGCCTTTTTATGTCATGTGGCCTTTGCTGACTCTGTGTTTGTCTTTTTATGTCATGTGTCCTTTGCTGACCCTATGTATATGTTTTTATGTCATGTGTCCTTTGCTGACCCTGTGTTTGTCTTTTTATGTCATGTGGCCTTTGCTGAGCCTATCTTTGTCTCTTTATGTCATGTGTCCTTTCACTGACCCTATGTTTATGTCTTTATGTCATGTGGCCTTTCACTGACCCTGTGTTTATCTTTTTATGTCATGTGTCCTTTCACTGACCCTGTGTTTATCTTTTTGTGCCATGTGTCCTTTCACTGATCCTATGTTTATGTTATGTAATGTGGCCTGTGCTTACACTGTGTTTGTCTGTTTATGTCATGTGTCCTTTGCTTACCCTGTGTTTATCTTTTTATGTCATGTGTCCTTTCACTGACCCTGTGTTTATCTTTTTATGTCATGTGGCCTTTCACTGACCCTGTGTTTATCTTTTTATGTCATGTGGCCTTTCACTGACCCTGTGTTTGTCTTTTTATGTCATGTGGCCTTTTACTAACCCTATGTTGATGTTTTTATGTCATGTGTCCTTTCACTGACCCTGTGTTTGTCTTTTATGTCATGTGTCCTTTCACTGACCCTGTGTTTGTCTTTTTATGTCATTTGTCCTTTGCTGACCCTGTGTTTGTCTTTTTATGTCATGTGGCATTTGCTGACCCTGTGTTTGTCTTTTTATGTCATGTGGCCTTTGCTGACCCTGTTTATCTTTTTTATGTCATGTGTCCTTTCACTGACCCTGTGTTTGTCTTTTTATGTCATGTGTCCTTTCACTGACCCTGTGTTTGTCTTTTTATGTCATGTGTCCTTTGCTGACCCTGTATTGGTAAGCCATTAGTCCCAGCCCTGTGTTGAAGTGACCCTTGACCTACCTCAGTGTCTTGGCCATTACAGTTGATCATTAGCTGCTCCATGATGGAGTGTACCACTTCACGATCTGGCAAAATAAAACAGATTTATGAAATATAGTCTTACTTCTACTGACAAAATTCAACTGGAGTACATTTAACAATGAGGATCTAGTGACTGAACAGATACCCAGGAAGTCTAACATGTCTGTATATCAGGAGAATTCTAGATTACAAATTCCATTTTGAAGAGGTAAAGAAAGAAGTAGAAATAACAAGAGTACCGGAAAGCAGAACAAAATACGCCCGTGGATATCCAAAACAGCAAAGGGGCATAACTCTTATTCAAATCGTCTAATCAAAACCCCGTTCAGGAAAACACAATTTCCTATCATGGTGTTCCATAGTCCCTGTTTAAGGTGATCAAGCTGGAGTTTATTAAAGACAACTAAATATATACACAATGCATTGGTTTATAATGATTAAATATCATGTTTTCTCAGAAAAAACCTATCTATAAGTTATTGTTTTGAATCGGGAAAATAGGTCAAGGTGTTCTATTGTTACAGCGTGAATGACATGGCAATGTGAACCTAACAAATAATTGAAGAAATGCAGATGGCTGTATTTTATGACGAAGTAAAAACTTATCGGTGAAACATCCTTATCAGCTGAGTGAGACGTTGGAGAAAACTGTATCAATGATTAATGAGGAATTAATATATTGATCAGAAAAGACTGCTCTTCTCCTCAGCAGGACTGTTGATGTCTGGTCTCATCTACAGTGGAGGATTAATGACCCTGGGGCAGGTCTGATAGGGTCAGAGAGGATTAACAATTCCCGGGCAGGTCTGATAGGGTCAGAGAGAATTAACAATCCCGGGCAGGTCTGATAGGGTCAGAGAGGATTAACAATTCCTGTGCAGGTCTGATAGGGTCAGAGAGGATTAACATTCCCGGGGCAGGTCTAGAGAGTCTTGGAGGAATAATAATCCCTGGGGCAGGTCTGATAGGGTCAGAGAGGATTAACAATCCCAGGGCAGGTCTAGAGAGTCTTGGAGGAATAACAATCCTGGGACAGGTCTAGAGAGTCACAGGGGAATAACAGTCCTGGGGCAGGACTGGAGAGTCTTAGAGGAATAACAATCCTGGGGCAGGTATGGAGAGTCTTGGATGAATAACAATCCCGTGGCAGGTCTGGAGAGTCTTAGAGGAAAAACAATCCCGGGGCAGGTCTGGAGAATCTTAGAAGAATAACAATCCAGGGGGAGGACTGGAGAGTCTTAGAGGAATAACAATGTCTGGGGCAGGTCTGGAGAGTCTCAGAGGAATAACAATGTCTGGGGCAGGTCTGGAGAGTCTTTGTCTGGGGCAGGTCTGGAGAGTCTTTGAGGAATAACAATCCCGGGGCAGGTCTGGAGAGTCTTAGAGGAATAACAATGTCTGGGGCAGGACTGGAGAGTCTTAAAGGGTAGAGGGAAGATCTGGATAGTCCTGGACAGAAGGGCAAGGTCTGGAGAGTCCCTTGGTAAGAGGGAGGTCATGAATGTCCCAGATTGAAGAGAGGTCTGGAGTGTCCTTGGTAGAGAAGATCTGAAGAGTCCAAGGGCAAGAGGAAGGTCTTGGGTGTCCTGGACAGAGGAAAGGTCTGGAGTCCCAGGGCAAAAGGGAGGTCATTAGTGTCTCAGACAAAAGATGTCTGCAGATTCTAAAAGAGCAGAAAGAAGGTCTGCAGACTCCCATGGCAAGAAGGAGGTCTAGAGTGTCCTTGAATGAAGGGCGGTCTGGCGATTCTAAGAGGGCAGAAGGAAGGTCTTTAGAATCTTTGAGGGCAAATGGAAGGTTTGCAGAGTCTCAACAGGCAGAAGGAAGGTCTGGAGATTCCCAGGACAAGAGGAAGGTCTGGTGTGGCCTTGACAGAAGAGAGGTATGGAGTGTCCTTGACATCAGTAAGATCTGGATTCCCAGAGCAAGAGAGAGGTCATTAGTGTCCCAAATGGAAGAGAAGTCTATAGTGTCCTTGACAGAAGGAAGATCTGGAGAGGGCAAGAAGGGCTGGGGTGTCCTTGACAGAAGAGAGGTCTGGAGTCCCAGAGGACGACACTGGTTTTTAGTGTCCTAAATGGAAGAGAAGTCTGGAGAGTCCTTGACAGAAGAGAGGTTTGGAGAGGTCTGGAGAGTTCTGGACAGAAGGAAAGCATGAAAAGTCACAGACAGAATGAAGGTCAGAATAGTTTCAGATAAAGCAGATGTCTGAAGTGTCCTTAGGTAGGGAGGAGGTGTCAAGGGGTACAAGAGGGAGGACTGAAATACCTGTAAGAGAAAGGTGGTGAGAACGGGGTGTTTAGAGATTCCTGAACAGGTAAGAGATCTGGAAAGTCCCAGGCCTGGTGTGTCCCTGTTAAAGGAAATCCAAGGAGTTTGGAAATGTTAGAACCTTGGATTGACCATCTGCCTGAATAAACAACCTTTTCAGGACGATGGTAAGTGAGACCATCTGAATACATTACAGCAGGCCAGTACTGAAGAGGGACGAGAGGGATCACAGAATCTAGTACAACTATGACCAAGTGTTAAACAAAGTGTAGGTAAATAGACTACAATACATTGTTACCATCTTGTGTATTTTTTACTCTGATCTTTCTACCATCTTGTCACACTATTTTCGACCTGAGTGTACATTGGATTATAGAACAGCCAAAAAAGGTCGGCTGATTCCTTACCATCTCGTACACTAAGTACGTCAGTGTTAGTACACTCCACACTGGTCATTTGTCTGATGGAGGTGACCATGTAGATCTCGTACACTACGTATGTCAGTGTTAGTACGCTCCATGCTGGTCATTTGTCTGATGGAGGTGACCGTGTAGATCTCATACACTACGTACGTCAGTGTTAGTACGCTCCACACTGGTCATTTGTCTGATGGAGGTGACCATGTAGATCTCGTACACTACGTACGTCAGTGTAAGTACGCTCCACACTGGTCATTTGTCTGATGGTGGTGACCGTGTAGATCTCGTACACTACGTACGTCAGTGTTAGTACGCTCCACACTGGTCATTTGTCTGATGGAGGTGACCGTGTAGATCTCGTACACTACGTACGTCAGTGTTAGTACGCTCCACACTGGTCATTTGTCTGATGGAGGTGACCATGTAGATCTCGTACACTACGTACGTCAGTGTTAGTACGCTCCACACTGGTCATTTGTCTGATGGTGGTGACCGTGTAGATCTCGTACACTATGTACGTCAGTGTTAGTACGCTCCACACTGGTCATTTGTCTGATGAAGGTGACAGTGTAGATCTCGTACACTACGTACGTCAAGTGTTAGTACGCTCCACACTGGTCATTTGTCTGATGGAGGTGACCATGTAGATCTCGTACACTACGTACGTCAGTGTTAGTACGCTCCACACTGGTCATTTGTCTGATGAAGGTGACAGTGTAGATCTCGTACACTACGTACGTCAAGTGTTAGTACGCTCCACACTGGTCATTTGTCTGATGGTGGTGACCAATGAAATGTCACACTCTAATCTTTTTTTTTAATCAAGATCTATAGAGTTTTAATGGGTTAGATCATTACTTTTGGTTTTACTTAAGGAGGACTCCTGAAGTGTTAGAACACTGGTTTCACTTTCAACATTCAGGACTGGTGTTGTAATTGGTTTGCTATTGTTGTTGTAAGTTTAAGGGTCTTAAAAATATATTTGTTTTGATGTCACTTAAATAATGGAAACATGAAATTTGTACATATATCTATATTTACCAATGAGAGGGTTGCGTCTCACGTCCAGTACGACCACCGTTGTGTTATATTTAAGTACATCCAGTAATGCCTTTGCACCAGTTGAGGAGATACCACATCCTTGAAGGTCCAGCGCTGTTAACATCAACAAATAATGTTTCAATGCAAATCTAAGATAATACTTCCAATGGTTGTTTAATACAACAGAGTTACCTTCCCTTGATTTGACTACAAATTCATGTCGAACCTTATTAGACACATTTCTAACACTTGGTTTTGGAGTGCTTAAGACACCTATCACAACCCTCTGGAACTTGTATAGATTTAAAACTTCATATCACAAACCTTTTCTTATGAAAGACTGGTGCCCTAGTCACCATGGAAACAGAATGATTTACTATTGAGCCAGAGTTCATCCTTGAGCGTCTTGGTCAATAGATTGGTGCCCTAGTCACCATGGAAACAGAACGACTTACCTTTGAGCCAGAGATCATCCTTGAGAGCCTCTGCCAATAGACTAGTGCCTTGATCTCCTAACATAGGATTGTTATTGATGGTGATACGACGGATGCCAGGCATACGGTCAAGGTCAGGTCGTCTGTATCGTAGACTATCACGCCAAGCCTCATTGTGGCGCTTCATTGCCTGATGCTGTAACATCAAACAAAACATTTTTGAAAATTTTATCTTCTGATCAATTTCATTAGCCTTCTGTTTGATTAACACTTTTCTATCATTCTGAAGTTCAGTCACCTAAACCAGGATGCTGATCTTTGTGGTTGTAGAGCTTAATGTGAAGAAATTTCAATGTGTAGCAATAAACTTATCCATACCAGTTATTCTTAGGAAGAATTACAAGGCAAATTATTTCAGTGAGGCAGCACTATGAAAATTCGGCTTCAGTTCTGCAATATAACACATAAAGAGGCCTACAAAAATATATCATAGCCTGCTACCAACATATACACTCATCTCACCTACACGGGAGGCTGTCTTTAATTGACCTTAGCTATTGATAGGATGTTAAACAATAGGTAGTGGGCTTAATTATTGTTGTAACACTTTTGCAGTCTTACACCAATGAAAAGAGAGAATGCAAATCATCTTATAAAACTGACAAATCATGTAGCCCAATACAAATAATAAGAAAGAAAATTTAACAGAATTGAATATGACCAGTCCTTCAAAAGACATCATGAGGAAAGCATCATCTGGATGGACAGAAGGACGGAAAGAAGGACGGAGGGGTTGGGCCTATTTGAACATCCCCTGCCAGCTTTGTTGGGCGGGAGATAACAAAACAGAGACACAATTTCTCTATACATAATCATAAAATTTATCAATTCTAACAGATTTTTTCCCATTTTTTCATTATAAATTGATGAGTTTTTAATGACAAGGTGACCTTGTTAATTGTAATTCTAAATTTACTGTAAAACAACGGCCGAATCACACAACTTTTAATCGTTTGATATGTATAACGATACCTCTATACAATAAAATCATATGGCTGATAAAACATGAATGTCTCTCCTGAGATTTATTGACAAGAGTTTGCTGATCAATGATTACCGACAAATTGGTCAAATATACTTAACTAATTGTTGGATGCATATGGATAGGTTTTAGAATCTGTATCACTGATCAGATAAACATTTGATCAAAATTATAGGATATTGTCTGTTTACATGCAACTTCTTAATGCAGGTCAGTTTGAAACATTACAATCACAGGACAGGACATTTATAGTCACTGGGTAGGACTGTATACATTTATAGTCACTGGGTAGGACTGTATACATTTATAGTCACAGGGTAGGACTGTATACATTTATAGTCACTGGGTAGGACTGTATACATTTACAGTCACTGGGTAGGACTGTTATAGTCACAGGGTAGGACTGTATACATTTATAGTCACTGGGTAGGACTGTATACATTTATAGTCACTGGGTAGGACTGTTATAGTCACAGGGTAGGACTGTATACATTTATAGTCACTGGGTAGGACTGTATACATTTATAGTCACTGTGTAGGACTGGTATACATTTATAGTCACTGGGTAGGACTGTATACATTTATAGTCACTGTGTAGGACTGTATACATTTATAGTCACTGGGTAGGACTGTATACATTTATAGTCACTGGGTAGGACTGGTATACATTTATAGTCACTAGGTAGGACTGTATACATTTATAGTCACTGGGTAGGACTGTATACATTTATAGTCACTGTGTAGGACTGGTATACATTTATAGTCACTGGGTAGGACTGTATACATTTATAGTCACTGGGTAGGACTGGTATACATTTATAGTCACTGGGTAGGACTGTATACATTTATAGTCACTGTGTAGGACTGGTATACATTTATAGTCACTGGGTAGGACTGTATACATTTATAGTCACTGGGTAGGACTGTATACATTTATAGTCACTGTGTAGGACTGTATACATTTATAGTCACTGTGTAGGACTGTATACATTTATAGTCACTGTGTAGGACTGGTATACATTTATAGTCACTGGGTAGGACTGTATACATTTATAGTCACTGGGTAGGACTGTATACATTTATAGTCACTGTGTAGGACTGTATACATTTATAGTCACTGTGTAGGACTGTATACATTTATAGTCACTGTGTAGGACTCTATACATTTATAGTCACTGTGTAGGACTGTATACATTTATAGTCACTGTGTAGGACTGTTATAGTCACAGGGTAGGACTGTATACATTTATAGTTTCTGGGTAGGACTGTAGTCACTGGGTAGGACTGTATACATTTATAGTCACTGGATAGGACTGTATATTTTTATAGTCACAGGGTAGGACTGTATACATTTATAGTCACTGTGTAGGACTGTATACATTTATAGTCACTGTGTAGGACTAGTATACATTTATAGTCACTGGGTAGGACTGTATACATTTATAGTCACTGGGTAGGACTGTATATTTTTATAGTCACAGGGTAGGACTGTATACATTTATAGTCACTGTGTAGGACTGGTTTACATTTATAGTCACTGGGTAGGACTGTATACATTTATAGTCACTGGGTAGGACTGGTATACATTTATAGTCACGGTGTAGGACTGTATACATTTATAGTCACTGTGTAGGACTAGTTTACATTTATAGTCACTGGGTAGGACTGTATACATTTATAGTCACTGGGTAGGACTGGTATACATTTATAGTCACTGTGTAGGACTGTATACATTTATAGTCACTGTGTAGGACTGGTTTACATTTATAGTCACTGGGTAGGACTGTATATTTTTATAGTCACAGGGTAGGACTGTATACATTTATAGTCACTGGGTAGGACTGTATACATTTATAGTCACTGGGTAGGACTGTATACATTTATAGTCACTGGGTAGGACTGTATATTTTTATAGTCACAGGGTAGGACTCTATACATTTATAGTCACTGGGTTTATAGTCACTGGGTAGGACTGGTATACATTTATAGTCACTGGGTAGGACTGTATATATTTATAGTCACTGGGTAGGACTGTTATAGTCACAGGGTAGGACTGTATACATTTAAAGTCACTGGGTAGGAATCTCATTCTACTCTTCTTAAGGAAAAGAAGACTCTCTTTTCAACACCAAGGGTGAAAAGCTTTCATTTAAATCCAGCAAATTCAGAAAACTTCTCTTGAATTGGCACATTGAATACCTATAAAACAAAATTCTGACATCAAATATAGTCTATTTATACTCCAATAGTTATTCCCCTTGTTGGCAATAAAAACATGTTTACAAACAAGAACGATCGCATCCTTAGTGTTTACCAACACTGCGAAACTTCCTGTCGATGACAGTAAACTACGCAAGGATAATGGTGAAAAAACCACATGGCTTTCTACTTTGTCCCAGAGGACAGCTACTATTGCCTAAACACAAAACACAAACATACATTTGTATTGTCATATACAGCACCTAAATAATGTAATGCTACCACATGTCAGACCAAGTGAGTTTTGGGAATTTAAATTTGTCTATGTATGTTTAAAAATGATATTTAACAACAAATTAGTTACATAAATATGAGGGGATGAGTAAGTAACCCTGACATTACCATGGTAACCGAGAATCTGGTTTATATTCCATCATTTAAGTTGGCAATTCGTCAAGTGAACTGAAGTTTACAGTTTCGTGAATTCTACACCACTGCTTTTGTTACTTCTGTTAAACACCCACATGTGCTATTTTGATTGTTACATTTTGGAATCTCCTCATCAGATACAGAGTCATTGTCCTGAGATATCTCATAATCTCAGAGACATTGTTGTGACAGATCACCTAGTCTAAGACATGCCGTGGCAGAAGACAAATCCAGCTGTCTGTATTTTAAGAGCGAATCTGTCATGAGATAGGACTTCCCTAAGACAGTTTCTATTATAACTGGGCACCTGCTCTCAGGCTGTAACTAATGTCAGGGATTGGCAGGCTGTCTTTAGACATCAGTCCTAACAATGAGTTACACACCTCATCCATAACATCTTCTATCCTATAATGTCACAAGTCCTAAAAGTACCTGTCCTATAACATCACCAGTCCTAAAAGTACCTGTCCTATAATGTCACCAGTCCTAAAAGTACCTGTCCTATAATGTCACCAGTCCTAAATGTATCTGTCCCATAATGTCACCAGTCCTAAAAGTACCTGTTCTATAATGTCACCAGTCCTAAAATTACATGTCCTATAATGTCACCAGTCCTAAAAGTACCTGTCCTAAAATATCGCCAGTCCTAAAAGTACCTGTCCTATACCATCACCAGTCCTAAAAGTACCTGTCCTATAATGTCACCAGTCCTAAAAGTACCTGTTCTATAATGTCACCAGTCCTAAAATTACATATCCTATAACATCACCAGTCCTAAAAGTACCTGTCCTATAATGTCACCAGTCCTAAAAGTACCTGTCCTATGTCACCAGTCCTAAAAGTACCTGTCCTCTAGCATCCTATATCATCATCTGTCCCTGGAAACTTAAATTATTATGAAAACTGTCGAACTTTTATTTTCAAAGACAAGGTTGTGCCTACAACACTTGAAATTTTAAGTAGAATGTAGGTATGTTTGATTATTCCTTGTGAGAACACAAAATTCAGTTAGTGTTTTGATAAGATAGCTACCTCTGTACAAAACCAGGAACTGTTAGAATTGTGTAACATGTCTTCTCCAGACTCCGACTTGAGTTTGTTTTCAGATCCAAACAGAAGCATAAATCTTATTTACATATTTACGTAAATGACCCTTGCTGTTTTCGAGGTTTTGACGCCTGAACAGAACATTGGCACCAACTCCAGACAGAAAACTGGCAGTTTTCAGAGAGAGGTTGCTCACTTGGAAAATTGATTTATTTAAAATCTATAACAAGTATTTCCCAGCTTATCTGCAGAGTATGGAAGGGAGAAAAATTACATGGATTATATATCAGGTTGGAAGATTCTCGTATTCTGTAAATGCAAATATCTGTGATATTTAATCCACTGAGATGATTGAGAGGTGTTTGTGCTTGTATTAGGAAACAAAATAAGCTGACATTGTGAAGAACTTGCTAAATCAGTAACAAAACCTAACCAATTCATATTCTTGTCACGAACTACTTGCTGGACTGAATGACCCCTGAATAGCAGTCAGGTCATTTTGAAGCATATTGTCTCCTTAAGCTGGTGACTACCTCACTGAACAACATACAGGAAGCCTGCCACACGATGTCAGGAGCAATTAGGGTTAAGTGTCTTACCCAAGGACACAAACATATCAGCATAGACTAGTCCATTTATCAGCTTCTTGAGAAACACAAACCACTATGGGTAGGGAGTGTTAAGGTGGGTGGCGTGGGGAAAGGGGTGGGGCATGCACCTTGGACCTTCACCTGAGGTTACGTAGGTCAACAGTATAATTACCTACGCTATTGTGGCCCCTGTTATGTATATGTAACTGATTTATAATCAGTATCAGAAACCAACTAACTGCTCCCCCACACCCCCAAAAAATAAATTGATAAATAAACAAATAAATATCAAACAAATCCATACAGAAATGAAATACATGTGTAATTCCTTTAAAGGCAAATAAAATCTCATGTCTCATCTTATTTGACATGATTAGGCGATTTCAATGATTATTTTAAAATATATTTTGTGTTTTGTGGGTTCATTCAAATTAATCAACATTCCGTGTTCCTGAATCTCAATCTATTTACACAAAACATGAAACGAAAATGCCAATGAGGTTCTGTATATCTGATTATGTTAGGACTTTAATAAAACAAATAATTTTTTGTTTGGCCTGACTGGGTGTTTCAGGCCTGGCCTCATGATTAGAAAGAAAAGTCATAACATCTATATACTGTTTGTGTCTGTGTCAATAACAGCACAGAAAAATCAGCGGTGATCTGTTGAGTTATTGGCGGCAAACTTTGTGACGTATTTATAGTCTCAATCAACAGTCGCCAGAAATTCAAAGCCGTGGAAGAAATCATCGGTGGATTCTGTCCAATATACACAATCTACAGCACTACCGGCACAGGATCGAAAGTTGGCGAGAGAAATTGACATCAATTTTAGTCTGATAATAAGTAGCCATCTTCTGCCCACCAGCCCATTACTCTTTGGCTGCCATCATGACGATTATCTGCAAAATGGTATCAAGACTTCCTCACACAAGGATAAAGCATTTTGTACTCACAATGATGAAGTGTCGGTCAATATTTGTGTTAGAGGGATTTTTATATCGTCTGTGAAATTAATTTCCTCTGGTCCCAGGCAGTATGCACTGGGAAATACAAACAAAGACACTGTTGGCTGGAGCTCACTAAATGGTGCTTGTTATGTGATTCTGATTAAAATCTAGGACCTGATATCTATCATCAGGCCTTTGTTAATAATTGGTTACTATTCAGTGGTGGTTCTTAACTAAAACTTTGTTTTGTTGGTTTTCATTGAGAGGTAGTTCACTATTCAGGTGGCCTACATTGAGAGGTAGTTCACTATTCAGATGGACTTCATTGAGAGGTAGTTCAATATTCAGGTGGCCTTCATTGAGAGGTGGTTCTCTATTCAGGTGGCCTACATTGAGAGGTAGTTCACTATTCAGATGGACTTCATTGAGAGGTAGTTCAATATTCAGGTGGCCTTCATTGAGAGGTGGTTCACTATTCAGGTGGCCTACATTGAGAGGTAGTTCACTATTCAGATGGACTTCATTGAGAGGTAGTTCAATATTCAGGTGGCCTTCATTGAGAGGTAGTTCACTATTCAGGTGGCCTTCATTGAGAGGTAGTTCACTATTCAGGTGGCCTTCATTGAGAGGTAGTTCACAATTCAGGTTGCCTCATTGAGAGGTAGTTCACTATTCAGTTGGCCTCATTGAGAGGTAGTTCATTATTCAGGTGGCCTCATTGAGAGGTAGTTCACTATTCAGGTGGCCTCATTGAGAGGTAGTTCACTATTCAGTTGGCCTCATTGAGAGGTAGTTCATTATTCAGGTGGCCTCATTGAGAGGTAGTTCACTATTCAGGTGGCCTCATTGAGAGGTAGTTCACTATTCAGATGGACTTCATTGAGAGGTTGTTCACTATTCAGGTGGCCTAATTGAGAGGTTGTTCACTATTCAGGTGGCCTACATTGCGAGGTAGTTCACTATTCAGATGGACTTCATTGAGAGGTTGTTCACTATTCAGGTGGCCTAATTGAGAGGTTGTTCACTATTCAGGTGGCCTCATTGAGAGGTTGTTCACTATTCAGGTGGCCTCATTGAGAGGTTGTTCACTATTCAGGTGGCCTTTTGGGTATTATTTGAAATAATGAGTTATCTGTTATCAAGAGGTTTATCTCCCTCCTCTCCCCCAGATTCCCATTTCCCCTATCCCCCCCCCCCCAAGTTTGTGGTTGTTTCCAAAAATTGTGTTAAATTTTGTCAGCCTTGTGTCTCCTACAATAGCCATTCAATAGTTGACAAGTTTTTTGTCTTGTGGTGCCTGTAATAGTTGTTAAATAGTTTTAAGTTTTCACTATTCTTCATTAGAAATCTACAACAGTTACTGTGCAGTAACCTGTAAATATGTCTAAACTGTCTTATTTCCTTTAGAACGTACTGCATCCTTTATTCCAACAACATCTCCGTAGGCAAACAAACTTCCTGCCAAATTCTCAGCAGGCGATCGGCTTAACAATCAAGTAAAACATTACACTGTGAATCTTCAGGGAAAAATCTAATTTAGTTACGCTAATGTTATATAATACAAGGCAGTCTAAACATTTCAGAACTTTTGTGAGGAAAACATAGCATGTCGTGTTACAATTCTGCACCTAAAAAATAGACTTTACAAGAAGTGACATTTATAGCATCATGATCTCCATCTGCTGGGTTGGTTTACACCCTGTAAATATAGTCTTGTTATGTAACTTGTCACCATTCACACTAATAATTGTTTTTAAATTTTCACGTTTTTTTTTTTTTTTACCCAGAAATATTTCCAAACCCAGAAAATAGAGCAATATTGCCTGTCGAAGAAAACTGTAACAATTAGGAACACCTTTTTCTACAGAAAATAAATGATCTGACAAAGCATTGGGCCTGCTGTGTCAGTACCGCTACATTGAAGAAGAGTGAGAAAACTAATGATCATTAGCTGAATTCTGTATCTGTTACTAACAATGAGGCACAATGTCTATCAACCAAATTTGATTAACACATACAGCACAAGGTGTCAATACAGTGTCATCCCTTACAATTTCAGAACTAAACACCCTGCATAGTCTATCATGTGAGTTTATCAATATTCATCTACAGTTTGAGAATTAGCACCATCTGTATTACATAGGCTTTGATGTGAGATTCTCAATATTCCTCTACAGTTTCAGAATTAGCACCATCTGTATTACATAGACTATAATGTGTGGTTTTTAATATTCCTCAACAGTTTGAGAATTAGCACCATGTGTATTACATAGACTTTGATGTGTGGTTTTTAATATTCCTCAACAGTTTGAGAATTAGCACCATCTGTATTACATAGACTTTGAAGTGAGATTATAAATATTTCTCTACAGTTTGAGAAATAACACCATCTGTACTCCATAGATTTTGATGTGAGATTCTCAATATTCCTCAACAGTTTGAGAATTAGCACCATCTGTACTCCATAGACTATAATGTGTGATTTTTAATATTCTTCAACAGTTTGAGAATTAGCACCATCTGTATTACATAGACCATAATGTGTGGTTATAAATATTTCTCTACAGTTTGAGAAATAACACCATCTGTATTACATAGACCATAATGTTTGGTTATAAATATTCCTCAACAGTTTGAGAATTAGCACCATCTGTATTACATAGACTTTGATGTGAGATTATAAATATTTCTCTACAGTTTGAGAGCTAGCACCATTTGTATTCCATGGACTATAATGCTAGATTCCTCTACAGTCTGGAATCATCACCATCCATATCATATAATATCTACGAAGATACAGTCTGACCCACATATAATAACAGAAACCAGTTCTGTATAATTACTACCCACAAATCCTCTTATGTCAAATCTTTAATACTGCAGTAACTGTCTGATTTCTGGATTAGGGTTAGGGTTAGTTATCTTTAGCAATGATAGCCTCTCATAAATCAGCTCTGGCTGGGTAATATATTGTTCAGATTTCTGTATGTACAAATTTTTGTACATAACTGACTTGAGTCAATTTCCCGCCTGTACCACTATTGTATTAGATGTATTATCAGCAGTATAACCACTTGTACAAATTTGTTTTACAAATTTTTGTTCATAATGAACTCAGTTTGACCCCACTTCTACTTTATTTCTTTGATTTTCAACACTAACATAAAGAATCTCTAATGAACCATAAAAAGGTACCTGTACATTTTCTCTGCTTATGTTCTTCATGCATCATTGATTTATGTGTAGCCATATAATGGGGCTCCCAATGTGTAATATTGAAGCATTAAATATATTGGTACACTAGTTCTACAGGTAAAATCAAATGAGTGAATACTGCCCAGTGTTGAGTTGTTATTTCTCTGCGATATATTTGTTTGCGCCAGTAAATTCTAAAAAGTACAGCAGTGGCTTCACGTCGCATAAACGTAACTCTTTGACACTGGAGACGAAGTACATGATCATTTCAGCCATTGATGAAGGGAAAACACCTTCACAAAAAAATATATTGATAATCATGAGGATGATGGTAATCTCTCCTTAGCAAGATTTTGTGACGGTAAAGATGATGAAATGTGCCTTAGGAAACTCACTGAATCGATCTGGAAGTGAAGAAATGACAGGGAGGATAATTACGGAACTGAGTCGGAGTCAGCTAATGAACAAATCTTGGATGTTGTAATATGTACCCCTTTGGAACAAAATGTCATTTGTTTGTGTAATCATTCATGTTGGACTTGTTTGAAACCTGTAATGTTATGATGTTAGACACAGCTTGACTGACAACAAATTTTGTTATAGATTTTACTTTCATTGGTTCTACCTATACAAAGAACTACTCAAATAGCGAAATAAAAACAAATGTCGCTTAAAATTTTTCATAATCAAGTTTTCCTGCGTTGTAATGAACTCTGTGGATCATGTATGTGTATATATTGTGTGACACTTTCATTAATTGGTCGATTGAAATAATTATTCCTGTCATATAATGAATCAGGTTATTATGAAAATCCTATACTATGGAAACTCATTTTAGTTCCTGTAGTTAATTTACCAGGATATAACGTTAACACCTGGCCAGTCAGGCGTGAATGCTCAGAGTTACTTGACCCTGACAGAAAAGCCAATAGGTGAGATTTAAGATCATTAGAACATCTTAGGAAGGGACAAGAGGTAAAAAACAGATAGCCAGGTATTTTGACATCAGATCTAGCACTTTAAATGAAATTTGGAAGCAAAAGGCTCAACTTTTAGAGGCATGGCTTGAAGTGGTCAATTCTTGCTAAAACATAAATGATTTATGATCAGGAAATTACATTGACATTGAGAAGCGTTTATCTATCCCTGTTATTACCAATAAGGGAGATAACTTTAAAAAAATAACCAAAATACCTGTGTTAATACTGAATGTCTCCATTTTTTCTTATATCTGATTTAGATGCACAAATCACAAAAAATATCAAGACAAACTGAAGAGAAACTGCTATCAAAACATCCAGAAAGACTTTTATTTAGGATGGTCAAATGTGGAATCATCGGTCAAAAGGAAACACATCATCCTTAAGGACATAACAGCTACGAAGACAACTAGAAAATAACAATACTTTCTAACAACTGTAGTCATGACACTGTAACCGAATCACATAATTAAGCCATAAATGTAGGAAAGCATAGTGTTGATCCAGGATTTCACCCTAACTATAGTTTTTGTCGATAGATTGTCAATCACTGTCCTGACCGCTCAACCGATTAATTACCTGGTCGTATCTGATTGGTTTTGGGCGATACTGATTAGTAATTTTCCCCCTGTTCTGGATAAGTACAGTTTGCGATTGTAAATTGGAGAAGTGATATATTGATCAGTAGGGAGTGGAGTGATTGTGTTGATCAGCCTGTTTGTGTGAAGACAACAAGGGTCACATAATGTACTTCCATGTCTTGTTGATTTTTTGGAAAGTCTTATTTTAACAAATTATCTTACTAACTTATCAGAGAAATTAAGCTGCCATTAAATAAAATAAACTCTTTATGGAAGTCATTAGATCAGCAGTCTGGATGAGCCACCAATATAACTAATACTGTACCCTCTATGAAACATTAACAAGGTTAGTTTTCATTTGATATCATTCTTCATATATCATACTTCTGAACTGAACTAGAGTTATGTCCCTTGAGGAACTGTCCTTCCTGTTATTTGCCTTCAGGATATAACATATTTGATACATCTAATAACACTAAAAATGACTTCCTTAAGAGGATAAACCACTCTGTTAAGAGTAATCTGCCTTGCCATACATAATACATTTAACACTATATTGATTTAAAAGTTATCTCCCCTTGATGTATTTACTACAGTCAACACAATATATATATATATATGCATCATAAATTATCTCCCTTTGAGATAAATACTACATTCAACACTATATCTGTGTTAAGAATTATCTTCTCTAGAGTCACATATATATATAAATACACATTGTATTAAAAGTTATCGCCCCTATATACAAATAAAATACACTTTATCTATAAGCTACGAAGTGTCTCCCTTTATTTCTACGTAAGCTAAGTTGTAGTTGTTCTCTTAAGATATTTCACAGACCTGACCTCATTTCATGCTATACTGTTGTTTTGGACCGAGTACAAAAATTATCCCACAAACTCTTAAACCATTGCCGGCAAAGCTGATTATTGGTAAAATTCTTTTCGTACACTGACATCTGAAAGTGCTGAAAGTGACTAGTTATTCCCGTTTTTCTAGAATGGTTCTGTAGAGAAACATAAATCTATAGCCACTGCTCCGACAGCTGTTGTGGAGTGGTACAGGCTTTGTTGTCTTTAGAAATGCCTTATAACTAAAAGCTTTGGTCACAAACTCTTCACTGACTTGAGACATCATGCAATTTCAAGTATTTTGTGGACAAAGACTAAACTCTTAGAGAGATGTAGCACTTAAGAAAATCTTGTCTGTCAAGTGCATGATTTAAACATTCTGAAGACAACGATTCATTGATTAAATTGTAAACACAGGAGAGATGATGAAACATCCTGAGGACCAGGACAGAGCAAATAAATTGGTGGAGATGCAGTGGGTGTTTTTGAATGGATTCTATTTAAGTACAAAGCAATTTAAAATTGTATGGCGCTGACACTAAAATTACCAACATTCCTAGGTTTTTTCTCTAGAATTGCTGAGAGTTTTCATTTTCTTTTTTCCAAATCACTTGCCATCCCCGTGTTTACAAAAATTCTCCATCAGAATTTAGATACAACATTTGAAATTCTGTTCACCTCACAGAATCTGTTTAGTCTGCACATCAGCTACAGGTTTACTTAAAAGCTTCAATTCATCCTGGGGGGATATAACTAGGAAAGTGGAGATATATAAAAATATATATACAGTAAAACCCTACTTTCTCAAAGGCTCATTACACCAACACCCCATTCACTGAACTGGTTGCTTGGTCCTTGAACCACTTTCCCTTAAATGCCTGTAACCCTTGAATACCCTACATTCCTCAGAGACACCCTTCTGAATTTCCTGTAGCAGTTGAGGTGAATCATAGTTGGTAATCAGTAGAGAATTGCAGAAGAATTGCATTAGTTGGCCAGTGGCATGCAGAAGCCATTTTGTTACTTTCTACACTGATTCATAACTAGTAGTTTTTCAGTAGTTTCCATTATCGAAATTAACCTGTAATACTTCTGTCTCTACATACTACTGTCTCTACAGTCTCTACTGTCTCTACATACTACTGTCTCTACAGTCTCTACTGTCTCTACATACTACTGTCTCTACAGTCTCTACATACTACTGTCTCTACAGTCTCTACTGTCTCTACTGTCTCTACATACTACTGTCTCTACAGTCTCTACAGTCTCTACTGTCTCTACATACTACTGTCTCTACAGTCTCTACTGTCTCTACATACTACTGTCTCTACAGTCTCTACTGTCTCTACATACTACTGTCTCTACATACTACTGTCTCTAACAGTCTCTACCTTCTCTACAGTCTCTACTGTCTCTACATACTACCTTCTCTACAGTCTCTACTGTCTCTATATACTACTGTCTCTACTGTCTCTACATACTACTGTCTCTAACAGTCTCTACTGTCTCTATATACTACTGTCTCTACAGTCTCTACAGTCTCTACTGTCTCTACAGTCTCTACATACTACTGTCTCTACAGTCTCTACATACTACAGTCTCTACTGTCTCTACATACTACTGTCTCTAAAGTAGTATGTAGGAATCCCATACTGGTTCGACGGTTTCGTTTTTATCGTTCCTGAAGATGCACGCAACCAAACTTAATGTTTATGTTGTGTGTCAATGCACTACTTTTTAATGTACAGGTAAGTTACTGCTACAGGATGGTGACACTAATTAAGAAGCCAACTTTTAATTGGATAATTAAACTGGTAATTATTTATCAGTGACCAAGTGTTGTGTGTACGATGGACCACCGATACGCCATAATTAGCCATGTGTTACACAGGACTTACTACTCTGTGTATCTATTAGACAGATTTCGTCAGAAAACGTTCCAATGTTTTGACAAAAAAAGCAGATTCCCAGTAGTTTTGATTATTTAAATTAGCCAGCAGTCCTTCTGTATTACTACTGCCTCTGCCAATTTACCTGTATAACATTATGACTGTCTAACCTCAGCATATCGATACAAATGACGACCTGAATGGATAACTATACAGGATTATCTCCCTTTACTGTCATCTGCTACAAAATAAGGCTGTTTTATTGAGATATTTACGATAACCTTGAAAAATCAAGTTCTGTTAGAATGAAGTTTGCTTTGTGTTTAGAACTTAATTATAGATTGGCAAATATTATGTGGGCAGGTATGGCAGCACCAGGGGAACAAGCCAAGATGATTCTACCATCATTCCCTGCTATGCTGTGGATGACAAATTTAGGTCATTCTCCTTAGTAAATTGGAAGACATTGAAACTTCAAGTTAATCAAAACTTCAAAATAACCATTAACTGGACTGTCCATGGAATTATTTCACTCCCAGACAATAGCCATTCATTGACAAATACACCGTCCCCATTGACATTGTCCAGGAGAGTTCGACTTGAGATGTTTTTACTGTATCATACATTTTGTCGATGTTTGGTCCCTGTATTCAGATTAAAGGGTTTAACTATGCTAAACATGAAATCTGAATAACGTCACTTACAATCTCCACATTTTTTGTTGTTTCAACAACAGTTTGAAACAAAAAGGAAGTATTTTCAAGGAATTTGTGAAACAAGGGTTTTATAAAATTTATTTTCAATTAACTGTAACTAAAGAGGACAATTTAAAACAAAAAATCTTATATAAAACGAAATGTGTGATTCACGAT
Organism: Ylistrum balloti; assembly: GCF_031769215.1. Taxonomy (NCBI): domain Eukaryota; kingdom Metazoa; phylum Mollusca; class Bivalvia; order Pectinida; family Pectinidae; genus Ylistrum; species Ylistrum balloti. Next base: position 358,885 of record NW_026782800.1, on the reverse strand, counting down.
GCATCTGATCCCATGAAAACATGTGACTTTACAATGGTAACCATGGGAACATTCAGACAATCACATCTCAATAAGATGTAAATACCCAAGTGGTCATAATACAATATATATACGGATGGGTGTTAATACACTGATTACAAGTTAGTCATGTGATCCTTCTAAAACAAGTATTCTATACACAATACCATTATTGAGTTTCAGAAAACAATAAAGTTTGGAAATTCAAATTCTTTTTGAATTTTTTTTTTTTTTTTTAATATTCCATCATAGTATATATCATTAGAATATGTGTTAAATATTAAGATTCTAATGCTGAGTTCAGGCAATATTCAAAATCCCTACTTGTGGTAAGTAAAATGTGCACACACTATAAAAAGCAATGCTAACTACCATACAGATTCTCTCATCAAAATTTTCCTCGCTTGTCCATGCTACATCAGACAGTGATATAACAGACGCTGATGAAAGCCAATGATTGCTTGGCCATTTGTATCCAAATGAACCTTGATCCCTTGGGTTTCGTTGTCATTACCAGCCACTACTACATACATCCCCAACACTTGTGTCAATGAGAACAGAAATATAATACACGCTAGAAAAAGTGACCAAGTTCCTTGCTCCATTTCATCAGTACCACAGATATCTGTTTCATCTGTCAAATCATTGATTTGTTACTGTTTCTCTGAGTTAGGTAAACTCTAGCCAAGATGATTACATCTTAGGATTTCCGTTCTGAGCAAACACCTCAACTCTACAGATTCTGGTTTTCTCCATGATGAATCAACACCATGATACACTCTATAAAACAACATTTATTGTAAGTCAACTTTTGCCGAGTCATTCAATACGGAATCTAACACAGCACGTCATACACCACTCTATCAACAGAAAAGCCTTAGACAGACGCTAGATATCGTTTACAGGTAAAACTGCAGCCATTAAGAGGTATTCCTTCTTACTGTCACATTTCACATCACATCCTTGATTTGTGTTTAATGCTATCTTCCCTTTACAGTTCATTAAAGATTTCTTAGTATGGCTACAAAGTTATCTCCCCTCTATACTTTTTGTTTGGGTTAAGAGTTGTCTCCCCTCTTTACTTCAATTTACACTTTTGATTAGGGCACAGAGTTATCTCCCCTCACAACTTCTCAATAAACTTTTGGTTTGAGTATAGAGTTACCTCCTCTCTATACCTCACACTTCATATTTCTCTTTTTGTTGGAGTAAAGAGTTATGGCCCCTCAATACTTATTAACTTAAGAAATATTGAGGGGAGATAACTCTTTACTAAAACAAAAAGCTTAATAAGCTTTTGGTTTGGGTAAAGAATTATCTCCCGTGTAAACTTCTTTTTTTTTTTTGCTTTTGTTTTGAGTTAAGAGTAACCTCCCTTCTATACTTCACATAACACTTCTGGTTTAATGGGGCCAAGACTTTACATTATACACTGTTATTGAATTCAAATTATGAATGTGTCCTGAATGAGACTGCTGATCCAATGTTCTTCAAGCACTCTCTGCTTTGTATAATATTTCCTGCTAGTAACCAGACTTTGGCTTAGTCTTTTGTTGACATTAACAAAACACAGGAAATTAACTTTCCCCCACAAGATCAGAGTCACTCAGTCTTCCACTTAAAATCAGATCAGACCTTCATCCTCAAACACAACAAATTTCCAATGATTTCACACAACATTAATGTACATCATGTATACTAATTAACACATACATAGTGTCTACAATAAATCATAGGATTCTTTAGTGTGATTCTGTATGCATAACAATACTACAGTGGTGGACATGTCCAGACAGCTAGTATACATAGAATGGGCATTAGTTTCAATCTGCTCACAAGCATGGGGCAAAATAACTTGTTTCTTCTTAAATTCTTCCTCAAACAAATATTAAAACAGTATACACAGAAAATAATCCCATCTGGACTGATATCCCTTCATACTAATGGACAAGTTTTTAACCATCTTCCTGGGATTTTGTCAATAACATATCTGGGATTTAATTAAGATAGACATGACAAGACCAATATCAATACACATCTTAGTGACACCTTGGCAGTTTTATGTGATAATTAGTCACCAGATTACCTTCACCAGACCAATGAAAATATGGCTGAAATCTATTGATATAATTTGTCCTGATATCTTATAAAGACAGGTATGTGCAATCTCAAGGATTTCACAATCCTTACAGAATTCAGCCTTATGTAATGGTGATCTATTGATGTTCCAGGTCTTAATGATATATATATAGTCTTACTGGTTCTACATATAGGGGCAAACTTCAAGAATTTCTCAGTAATAAAGAGAAGAGACAGATGATGAATGAGGAAGCTGGTAGTATTCCAAATATAACAACACAGCTACTACATACAGGCTAGTATACTTATTGATGACTTAAAAATATCACACGGGAAACTTGCTTCGTGATATCTGCAGGATGGATAGCTTTGCAAAACATCATAGAATGTTGAACCAAGTTGTTAATACAAGCAACCTGCTTTGAGGCTTTGATTAATGAGCATTAGAAAGCCTTTAGGACATGACCTTTCTAGGTCTTAAAATGTTTGGTAAGGTAACGAGGTAGAAGTTTACTAGGACTATAAGCCAAATCAAAACTAACAAGATTTAAAAACTATTACTTTTCTTTAAATTTTTTTTAAAGATTTGAACATATTTCAGTAAACAAGCCTCTCAGCCAAATTATAACAGCTGACAGCGGCTCGTTAATGCTGACATAACGCACTAAGTATATCAGAATTATAGGAATTAAATTTCTGGAGCCAAGGAAGTGACGAAATAGGTCCACAGTTTTACTCTTTATAATATCTCATTTAGTCGTACGTAATAGGAATCTATCTATAACACATGCAAATACGTTTCCAGTTGATGTGTTCTATAAATAACATCACTGACCTCAAAAACCAGAAGAAATAATTCGTTCAGCTTATTGTTAAACAAATCCCCAAAAATTGCTGCTTATAGAGTGAAGAGAGAAGTGATTAACATATTTTACAGGTTATAAGCCACACTTGTATATAAGCTGAAGAGCCGATTTTTACTGATATTTTCGATTTGATCGACATATAAGCCACACTTGTATATAAGCTGAAGAGCCGATTTTTACTGATATTTTCGATTTGAGCGACATATAAGCCACAGTTGTATATAAGCTTAAGAGCCAATTTTTACTGATATTTTCGATTTGAGCGACATATAAGCCGCACCTATATATAAGCTGAAGAGACGATATTTATTGATATTTTTGATTTGATTGACATATAAGCTGCACTTGAGCTGATGAGTCGATTTTTACTGACATTTTCGATTTGATCCACATATAAGTCACACCTGTATATATGCTGAAGAGTCGATTTTTACTCATATTTTCAATTTGATCGACATATAAGCCGCACCTGTATATAAGCTGATGAGTTGATTTTTACTGATATTTTCGATTTTATCCACTTAAAAGCCACACCCTTTCTTACAAAGTAATAACAATTACTTTAACCGAAGTTTGTTGATAGAACAGACAACAAAGGGAAATTTACCAAGCTCGTCAGTGAAACATTAAAGAAAGTTTACAAATGAATCATATAATGATAATCCTTTATTTTATTGATTTAGATCAAAAAACATAAAATAGCAAATACCGAGCTTGTTTGACTTGGATGCCTTTACAGATTTTCTATGCACAGAAGTGGTAACTATTACTTTGTCCAAAGTTTGTTGATATAACACACAACAGAGGGCAAATTATCCAGCTCGTCAGTGAAACAGTTAATAAAGTCTGCAAATAAATTATACACAGATACTCCTTTATTTTATTGATGTAGTTAAAAAAACGTAAAATAGCAAATATCAAACTTGTTTGGCTGGGTGCCTTCACAGATTGTCTACACACAAACATAGGGGCTGACATTAAGTACCGTTTACTAAACAATCTCTCCATCGGTGTCTATACTGTTAAATATTAACGAAGGCCCTTGCATGCTGACCAAATTCTTATAGTCCCATATTATTTCTTCTTGTAAATTACATGAAGCCATTAACTTTGTAACCAAGCATGGTGGTTGTTCCAGAATTTGACCTATAACCCAATGACCCATCTATCCCAGGATGCAAAAGGCTATTGTATACTTCCATTATTTCATTGTGTTTCATATTTAAAAGTATAATTAATTAAATCCACAAGAATGTTATTTTTATTTCAATCTTCAAATCATCCTGTATACGATTGCAAATCATGGATCTAGACGATCTGTTTCAGTCATATACATGTGATGGGCAGGTACTTGTAAAAGTAAAACACAGAACCATCTCTACTCCAACACTATTTTAATGTTAGAGGTTTCACACAGGCACCGTCTAGTCGCAATCTGCACAATAATGACAGATAATAAATGGCTGACCAGTGGCCTCTTATGTTATAGGAGTATACTGTCTCATACTGATGTACTGGTATGCTTGTTTTTTTTCTTTTCATTCTGTCAAATTTTTTGTGTCCCTGTATAAGCCGCACTGGTATATAAGCCGCCTGCCTGACGAATGCGGGAAAAAGGTGAGGCTTATAACCTAGAAAATACTATATGTATATCATTTCATCCCAAAAAAGAAGATTTACTTGAATTAAATTCTATCCTTTAGTGGAGTATGGTGTATTAGGTAGCCTTCGTATATCATTACTCTGCTGGCATTGAAGATAATCTGTAGGAATCATTCTCTCAGTATAATTGGTTGACTCAATGGTAACACACTTGTTTTCCACCTCGCTATTTGCGGTTCAAATCTTGGAACAGGCGTGTAAAGGTATGGGGTCACTTGCTTGACCACATGGGTATTCCCCGGGTACTCCGGTTTCCAACCACAATAAGACCTCTCGTGTACTTACATCTGGGCAAATAAGATTGCTAAACATAACTTGAAATAACTTGTTTTGCAATTGTTGTTAAACAGATGAAGTTTATATTGATATCTAAATCTGTCTTTAATGTCAAATCAACAGATTTTAACAGAATTTTTTTAATTATGCACCTGGTAAATACAAATTTTTTAATCAACATAAAGACCTTATCCAATAAATCAATAGATTTACCTCCCTTTGTTGCCAATGTATCTATTGCTGCATCATTGGTACAAACATAAAACCCTATACCCATATGATTTTGTAAGATTTGAATGGTATTTAGGAAGTGGTAGATTCCAGCATATTTCAATGGTATTAAGGAAGTGGTAGATTCCAGCATGTTTAAATGTTTTTTAGGAAGTGGTAGATCCAAGCATGTTTAAATGTTTTTAGGAAGTGGTAGATTCCAGCATGTTTAAATGTTTTTTAGGAAGTGGTAGATCCAAGCATGTTTAAATGTTGTTTAGGAAGTGGTAGATCCAAACATGTTTAAATGTTATTTAGAAAGTGGTAGATCCAAGCATGTTTAAATGTTTTTAGGAAGTGGTAGATTCCAGCATGTTTAAATGTTTTTAGGAAGTGGTAGATTCCAGCATGTTTAAATGTTTTTAGGAAGTGGTAGATTCCAGCATGTTTAAATGTTGTTTAGGAAGTGGTAGATCCAAGCATGTTTAAATGTTTTTTAGAAAGCGGTAGATCCAAGCATGTTTAAATGTTTATTATGAAGTGGTAGATCCAAACATGTTTAAATGTTATTTAGGAAGTGGTATATCCAAGCATATTTAAATGGTATTTAGGAAGTGGTAGATCCAAGCATGTTTAAATGTTTTTAGAAGTGGTAGATTCCAGCATGTTTAAATGTTGTTTAGGAAGTGGTAGATCCAAGCATGTTTAAATGTTATTTATGAAGTGGTAGATCCAAACATGTTTAAATGTTTTTTAGAAAGTGGTAGATCCAAGCATGTTTAAATGTTTTTTAGAAAGCGGTAGATCCAAGCATTTTTAAATGTTTATTATGAAGTGGTAGATCCAAACATGTTTAAAAGTTTTTAGGAAGTGGTAGATTCCAGCATGTTTAAATGTTATTTAGGAAGTGTTTTTTGTTTTGTTTTGTTTTGTTTTTTAGAAAGTGGTAGATCCAAGCATGTTTAAATGTTTTTATGAAGTGGTAGATCCAGCATGTTTAAATGTTTTTAGGAAGTGGTAGATCCAGTGGTAGAAGTGGTAGATCCAAACATGTTTAAATGTTTTTTATGAAGTGGTAGATTCCAGCATGTTTAAATGTTTTTAGGAAGTGGTAGATTCCAGCATGTTTAAATGTTATTTAGGAAGTGGTAGATCCAAACATGTATAAATGTTTTTTATGAAGTGGTAGATCCAAACATGTTTAAATGTTATTTATGAAGTGGTAGATTCCAGCATGTTTAAATGTTTTTAGGAAGTGGTAGATTCCAGCATGTTTAAATGGTATTTAGAAAGTGGTAGATCCAAACATGTTTAAATGTTATTTATGTAGTGGTAGATTCCAGCATGTTTAAATGTTGTTTAGGAAGTGGTAGATCCAAACATGTATAAATGTTTTTTATGAAGTGGTAGATCCAAACATGTTTAAATGTTGTTTAGGAAGTGGTAGATCCAAACATGTTTAAAAGTTTTTAGGAAGTGGTAGATTCCAGCATGTTCTGTAATAGCATGTGAAAGAAATTATAAATTGTAATTGTGGTAGTTTAAAAAAAAGTCTACATGTGTTGAGTTGTGATGTGTTTCTGTTAGCCAAAAAAGACGTTTATTTTTGGGAAGTAATGAATATTTCATGTTGTTTCAATATAACGACTAGAACACCACCACGTCACCATACCCCAGGAAAACAGTCAACCTGCAGGATATATGGATTATCTTCACAGATACAGGCCTATTAAGGTGTAACAATAACTCAGACTCCAAAACATCACACATAAAGTTAACACTACAAGTGTATACAGAGGCACACAGCAAGCAGCTTCTGTAACGCAGAGTTGTAAAGCTTGATCTGTGAGGTCACACTCATACCATCCATATCATAATCTGTTTAAATATTGAAAACGGCTTGAATTGTCTGATATTTCGTCAAATCTACAGGCATGAAAATTTTCAAAATTAATATCAGAAAGTAGAAGATATAGAAAATAGGCATAAATATTACCACAATACATATATGTTACACCACAAAAATATCTTCCTAAACCAGCATGACTGAAATATCCTCTATTCATGAAACTGATCCTGTGGTCCTCTCCTTTGCTACTTAACCTTGGATTTCTCGAACCATTATTCCTCAAATACCTTGCATTTCTGAAACTAATATTCATCTTTGTATTGTGATGTTCATAATATTTCCACCCTCTATTTGTTTAACAGATGGCACGGTTGATTAAGTTTACCTGTGTTACACAAGACTGAGTCCATGTTTATACAGGTGCCTGACAGGACATCTGATAGTTATTAGTTAATGAAGCCATTATTACATACCTAGATCCATCCTGTAACGTAATATGATTGTTCTATCATGACATTTCATATAACTTTGTGTCTTAGATTGACAAAGAAAAAACAACCATTGATCACTACAGAAGTTTGTTTCAGCGTAAAACAAAATGATGGAATGGTACATTGAGCAAAAGATTATGGATGAACCAGTCAAAGAGGGAAAGATTACAGATGAACCAGCCACAGAGGGAAAGATTAAAGATGAACCAGCCACAGAGGGAAAGATTACAGATGAACCAGCCACAGAGGAAAAGATTACAGATGAACCAGCCACAGAGGGAAAGATTACAGTTGAACCAGCCACAGAGGGAAAGGTTACAGATGAACCAGCCACAGAGGGAAAGATTACAAAAGAACTAGCCACATAGGGAAAGATTACAGATGAACCAGCCACAGAGGGAAAGATTACAGATGAACCAGCCACAGAGGGAAAGATTACAGATGAACCAGCCACAGAGGGAAAGATTACAGATGAACCAGCCACAGAGGGAAAGATTACAAATGAACTAGCCACATAGGGAAAGATTACAGATTAACTAGCCACAGAGGGAAAGATTACAGATGAACCAGCCACAGAGTGGAAGATTACAGATGAACCAGCCACAGAGGGAAAGATTACAGATGAACCAGCCACACAGGGAAAGATTACAGATGAACCAGCCACAGAGGGAAAGATTACAAATGAACTAGCCACAGAGGGAAGATTACAGATGAACCAGCCACAGAGGGAAAGATTACAGATGAACCAGCCACAGAGGAAAAGATTACAGATGAACCAGCCACAGAGGGAAAGATTACAAATGAACTAGCCACAGAGGGAAGATTACAGATGAACCAGCCACAGAGGGAAAGATTACAGATGAACCAGCCACAGAGGAAAAGATTACAGATGAACCAGCCACAGAGGGAAAGATTACAAATGAACCAGCCAAAGAGGGAAAGATTACAGATGAACCAGTCACAGAGTGATGATTATGCATGAACTTGCATGGGGTATTGAATATGTCATTTATGGACATTACTTGTTCACAGACGTTAGGAGATCAGGGACATTATATATTTGTTCACGGACATTAATTATTTACGAACATTAATTGTTTACAGACATTAATTGTTTACGGACATTAATTGTTTACAGACATTAATTGTTTATGGACATCAGGCGTTCAGGGATGATTGCTGCCTTTTGGTCTATTAGCAACATCTATTTACTCAAAACTTAATTGCCAAAGTCTCAAGAATTTGGGCTTAGCAGGGCTTTACGATACAATAAAATTGTTTTAAAGTCTCTAAGCTACAGGGCAGGATATTAATTGTTTTGTTCTGTAACATTTCTTGTAAATATTCAATATGTTATAATTTCTTTTAAAGATATATGTAAAATCTATACATATCTGTAGAAAGGTGTAGGTAATATATACCTATATATATGTAGAAAGGTATATGTAAATAAATATATATATATATATCTATAAGTAGAAAGGTGTGGGCAATATATATGTAGAAAATAAACTAAGAATTATATATAAGGGAAGTAAAACTAAAACACAAAGAAGAAAAGTGGCTCAGGAATTCTTTGAGACAATTTGTACATAAAAATTCTATATAAGTTTATCAGTCACTGCCATATATTCATATAACTTATCGTATGTAACATTCAAACCACAACGGGCATATCATGTCAGATAAGGCATATACATCGGCCAATTTGATACATTAATTTTGGCACAAATGCTTGGTGCTTGCATCAATAATTGTTCTGATCACGTTTGCTGGAGGAGACATGGGACTACACAGCTGAAACAGAATGATAAATAAAGAATAATTTATCATTACCATGGCAATACGATCCCGGAACATATCCTCTAAACATGTTCTACGTAGACGAGGTGCCTCACATTTACCAGTTAGTTGTACAATGCCAAGAACAATAGACTTTACACTGTATAACTTTGGTATAACTTTGGTACTTCAGTAAGAAGTTACAAATAACGTTACCAGTGTGTAATGATGACAGTTTCTTGAAGAGATTGCAACCAGCTTTATAGAAAAGTTATGTATTCTGAAAGTGAAAGTGTTTTAGGCAAGATACTGTAGTAATCGGACAGTCTTTGACGTTAGTTTGTACAGATGAAGTATTGCTACCATTAATCTGAGGTTCTGTCATCCATCACTTTCCTCCTAGTCCTGTGAATGTTTTACACGCTACACAGTTGACAATCTCTTTATTTCGTGTAGAAACGAAGCATGCTTCTACATGGTGATTTTTTCCCACACATCACATGCAATTCTGTGATCATCACTTCACCTTAGCATGACATCCCAGACCACAGGAAACCAGAGAAGACGTTAATGGTCGCAAGATTTCTTCAATTTGTGATCCGTCTATTTCATCGGCATTGGTATACGACATCATTATTGTGATAATGTTATTCAAAATCTAAAATGGATCTAACTCTGAATAATACCTAATGACAACGATTTGTATTAGAAACTGGCACTTGGCAGTGTAAGATAGTTACATAAAATATTTCCCTCACAAGTCTGGGGCAGTGTAAGATAGTTACATAAAATATTTCCCTCACAAGTCTGGGGCAGTGTAAGATAGTTACATAAAATATTTCCCTCACAAGTCTGGGGCAGTGTAAGATAGTTACATAAAATATTTCCCTCACAAGTCAGTCTGTCTGGGGCAGTGTAAGATAGTTACATAAAATATTTCCCTCACAAGTCTGGGGCAGTGTAAGATAGTTACATAAGATATTTCCCTCGCAAGTCTGGGGCAGTGTATGATAATTACATAAAATGTTTCCCTCGCAAGTCTGGGGCAGTGTAAGATAGTTACATAAAATATTTCCCTCACCAGTCTGGGGCAGTGTAAGATAGTTACATAAAATATTTCCCTCACAAGTCTGGGGCAGTGTAAGATAGCTACATAAAATGTTTCCCTCTCAAGTCTGGGGCAGTGTAAGATAGTTACTGAAATATTTCCCTCGCAAGTCTGGGGCAGTGTAAGATAGTTACATAAAATATTTCCCTCACAAGTCTGGGGCAGTGTAAGATAGTTACATAAAATATTTCCCTCACCAGTCTGGGGCAGTGTAAGATAGTTACATAAAATATTTCCCTCACAAGTCTGGGGCAGTGTAAGATAGTTACATAAAATATTTCCCTCACAGGTCTGGGGCAGTGTAAGATAGTTACATAAAATATTTCCCTCACCAGTCTGGGGCAGTGTAAGATAGTTACATAAAATATTTCCCTCACCAGTCTGGGGCAGTGTAAGATAGTTACATAAAATATTTCCCTCACAAGTCTGGGGCAGTGTAAGATAGTTACATAAAATATTTCCCTCACCAGTCTGGGGCAGTGTAAGATAGTTACTGAAATACTTCCCTCACAAGTCTGGGGCAGTGTAAGATAGTTACATAAAATATTTCCCTCACCATCTGGGGCAGTCATAAAATATTTCCCTCACAAGTCTGGGGCAATGTAAGATAGTTACATAAAATATTTCCCTCACCAGTTTGGGGCAGTGTAAGATAGTTACATAAAATATTTCCCTCACCAGTCTGGGGCAGTGTAAGATAGTTACTGAAATACTTCCCTCACCAGTCTGAGGCAGTGTAAGATAGTTACATAAAATATTTCCCTCACCAGTCTGGGGCAGTGTAAGATAATTACATAAAATATTTCCCTCACAAGTCTGGGGCAATGTAAGATAGTTACATAAAATATTTCCCTCACCAGTTTGCGGCAGTGTAAGATAGTTACATAAAATATTTCCCTCACCAGTCTGGGGCAGTGTAAGATAGTTACTGAAATACTTCCCTCACCAGTCTGAGGCAGTGTAAGATAGTTACATAAAATATTTCCCTCACAAGTCTGGGGCAGTGTAAGATAGCTACATAAAATATTTCCCTCGCAAGTCTGGGCCATTGTAAGATAGTTACATAAAATATTTCCCTCACCAGTCTGGGCAGTATTAGACAGTTTTATGTCAAAATGTTTCCCTTACCAGCCAAGGGCAGCATCTGATATTAAGGTTATAACATTTCTGTCTCCTACCCAGGGCAGCATTAGATAACTGTGTATATTTCCCTCCCCGACCCAGGGCAACATTAGATAACTGTGCATATTTCCCCTCCCTGACCCAGGGCAGCATTAGATAACTGTGTATATTTCCCCCCCCCCCTACCCAGGGCAGCATTAGATAACTGTGTATATTTCCCCCCCTACCCAGGACAGTATTAGATAACTGTGTATATTTCCCTTCCCGACCCAGGGCAGTATTAGATAACTGTGTGTATTTCCCTCCCTGACCCAGGGCAGCATTAGATAACTGTGTATATTTCCCCCCCTACCCAGGGCAGCATTAGATAACTGTGTATATTTCCCTTCCCGACCCAGGGCAGCATTAGATAACTGTGTATATTTCCCCCCCTACCCAGGGCAGCATTAGATAACTGTGTATATTTCCCCCCACTACTCAGGGCAGTATTAGATAACTGTGTATATTTCCCTCCCCGACCCAGGGCAGCAATAGATAACTGTGTATATTTCCCCCCCTACCCAGGGCAGCATTAGATAACTGTGTATATTTCCCTTCCCGACCCAGGGCAGCATTAGATAACTGTGTATATTTCCCTTCCCGACACAGGGCAGTATTAGATAACTGTGTGTATTTCCCTCCCCGACCCAGGGCAGTATTAGATAACTGTGTATATTTCCCCCCCCCCTACCCAGGGCAGCATTAGATAACTGTGTATATTTCCCCCCCTACCCAGGGCACCAATAGATAACTGTGTATATTTCCCCTCCCCACCCCCTACCCAGGGCAGCATTAGATAACTGTGTATATTTCCCCCCCTACCCAGGGCAGCATTAGATAACTGTGTATATTTCCCCCCCTACCCAGGACAGCATTAGATAACTGTGTATATTTCCCCCCCTACCCAGGGCAGCATTAGATAACTGTGTGTATTTCCCCCCCTACCCAGGACAGCATTAGATAACTGTGTATATTTCCCCCCCTACCCAGGGCAGCATTAGATAACTGTGTATATTTCCCCCCCTACCCAGGGCACCAATAGATAACTGTGTATATTTCCCCCCCTACCCAGGGCAGCATTAGATAACTGTATATTTCCCCCCCTACCCAGGACAGCATTAGATAACTGTGTATATTTCCCCCCCTACCCAGGGCAGCATTAGATAACTGTGTGTATTTCCCCCCCTACCCAGGACAGCATTAGATAACTGTGTATATTTCCCTCCCCTACCCAGGGCAGCATTAGATAACTGTATATTTCCCCCCCCCTACACTCAGGCAACTTTAGATAACTGTGTTTATTTCCCCCCCTACCCAGGGCAGCATTAGATAACTGTGTATATTTCCCCCCCTACCCAGGGCGGTGCTTTTGGACAGCCCTGTTGTATATCACACAGTATTGATCAGTTAGACAGCTAAAAACAAATCTCCTTGCTCCGAATCACATTCTAATAAAACCAGCGATACACCATTTATTGGAGTCTTCTACGACTAATGAATCGACAAGAACTGTTGCCGATCTTAGTGGTACACAGTCAATTCTATAGAAATAGGATATTGTCTCTGTCACTAAAGTAGTTAGAGCTGGGGGCCCTTCTCCCCTGTCAGAGGAACAACCACATCAGTGAATGCTAGACAAACGGATGCTTACACAAAGTTTTATGGAGAGTGTTTATGTACCTCTAATTGGTGGGAATTTAAACAGTAACAAGGTATGGAGCAATTTTCTTCCTTATTCTGAAACCTGTTAGTAATTAGAGAGAGCATTGTGATGTTCATGTGTTACTTGTGACTGCAAATACTGCTATATTTAGGAAAGTTACTTTTTGTCAAGTTAAGAAAATATGTGTATACATGTTATATATATCCATAAATTTAGTGAACATATACAAAACTAGAATACAAAATGTGTTTTACTGCTTCAGAATTCTCTATAATTTTAGTGGAGATACTTGAAGTGACAGATTTGTCTATAATTTTGTGAAGATAAGAAAACAACAGCTTTGTCTATGATTTTGTGGAGATATGAAGTGATGTAACATCACTGACGAGTCCTTAGAAGGACGAAACAGATGTATGATGTATCATCACTGACGAGTCCTAAGAAGGACAAAACAGATGTATGATGTATAATCACTGACGAGTCCTAGAAGGACTGGAGATACTTGAAGTGACAGATTTGTCTATAATTTTGTGAAGATAAGAAAACAACAGCTTTGTCTATGATTTTGTGGAGATATGAAGTGATGTAACATCACTGACGAGTCCTAAGAAGGACGAAACAGATGTATGATGTATCATCACTGACGAGTCCTAGAAGGACTGGAGATACTTGAAGTGACAGATTTGTCTATAATTTTGTGAAGATAAGAAAACAACAGCTTTGTCTATGATTTTGTGGAGATATGAAGTGATGTAACATCACTGACGAGTCCTAAGAAGGACGAAACAGATGTATGATGTATCATCACTGACGAGTCCTAAGAAGGACAAAACAGATGTATGATGTATCATCACTGACGAGTCCTAGAAGGACGAAACAGATGTATGATAAAGCATCACTGACTAGTCCTAGAAGGACGAAACAGATGTATGATGTAGCATCACTGACAAGTCCTAGAAGGACGAAACAGATGTATGATGTAGCATCACCGACGAGTCCTAGAAGGATGAAACAGATGTATGATGTAGCATCACTGACGAGTCCTAGAAGGACGAAACAGATGTATGATGTAGCATCACTTACGAGTCCTAAGAAGGACCAAACAGCTGTATGATGTAGCATCACTGACAAGTCCTAGAAGGACGAAACAGATGTATGATGTAGCATCACTGACAAGTCCTAGAAGGACGAAACAGATGTATGATGTAGCATCACTGACAAGTCCTAGAAGGACGAAACAGATGTATGATGTATCATCACTGACGAGTCCTAGAAGGACGAAACAGATGTATGATAAAGCATCACTGACTAGTCCTAGAAGGACGAAACAGATGTATGATAAAGCATCACTGACTAGTCCTAGAAGGACAAAACAGCTGTATGATGTAGCATCACTGACGATTCCTAGAAGGACAAAACAGATGTATGATGTAGCATCACTGACTAGTCCTAGAAGGACGAAACAGATGTATGATAAAGCATCACTGACTAGTCCTAGAAGGACAAAACAGCTGTATGATGTAGCATCACTGACGATTCCTAGAAGGACGAAACAGATGTATGATGTAGCATCACTGACTAGTCCTAGAAGGACGAAACAGATGTATGATGTAGCATCACTTACGAGTCCTAAGAAGGACCAAACAGATGTATGATATAGCATCACTGACGAGTCCTAGAAGAACGAAACAGATGTATGATGTAGCATCACTGACAAGTCCTAGAAGGACGAAACAGCTGTATGATGTAGCATCACTGACAAGTCCTAGAAGGACGAAACAGATGTATGATGTATCATCACTGACAAATCCTAGAAGGACGAAACAGCTGTATGATGTAGCATCACTGACAAGTCCTAGAAGGACGAAACAGATGTATGATGTATCATCACTGACAAGTCCTAGAAGGACGAAACAGATGTATGGTGCAGTTAAAGTCATTGTTTGGCACCTCATTATCCTATCAAAATTTGTATGAAATGGTGCTATTTATTTGTGTGTCTTTTGTACAATCTTTCAGAGGAGATATCAGATTTAAAATGTCTATAATTTTAGTGGAGAGATCTATCAGTTTACTGTAAAGTGTTATTTAAATGCTTTGATTACTCTGCCATATATCCGGTCATTTCCCCAATAAACCTTATCATGACACTGGTTTCTACTTCATATTGACTGATATTCTTTCTTTTTCTTTAAAAGCTCAATGCGAGGCCAGAAATTTTATAGAAGTTTCCATCACTACTCAGAATTTTCATCTTCAAGAAGCTGATGTAGTCAAGTACACTTACAACAAGTGAGAGGAAAAATGACACAGAAAAATCTTTATCACGTATGAAAACAAAAACATGATTCATATTGAGTATCATGTAAACATGATAGACATTCAGAAGCCGAAATAACACTTATTACTAGATTTTTTTTACAAGATCTACATATTTCTTACATTCTAAAGCTTTCATATATTCAAATTATGGAAAGACCAAACTTTTGGTGTTTTATCTTATTGTCTTACTTTTCCAACACCAACACAAAATGTTTGTGCATATTTTCTGTCCCGATTTGAACCAATTTCCATGGATACCTTATATTTTACACATAGTTCTCTCATAAAAGTTCTATTTGTTTAATTCCTTGACTAGAATTGAGAATGTATGGGATGGCCTGTCTACCTTTTTATACCAGCTCCATCCGTTTCCTCCAACAGCAAGTTTAAGTACAGTCACTAGGCTGATGAACAACAGTTGATAAAAGATTGAACAGAAGACAGACAAGTGAAAAGCATCTCTCAATATTAATATAGAATTAGAGACAGTTAAACCAGAAAATGACTTTTACTGCACCTTCAGCTGTCTTCTACAACTCATTATTTACGTCAGCAATGTTACTTGTGAATCATCTATTGCTGACAAACGTATAAAGAGAGGAAGAGAAATATGATACTGAGTGCTCGTTAACATTCAGATCAGGAACCGTTTTCACGAAACTAGTCTCATGCTCAATATTGTTTTACTTAAAAATGAATAAGAAAGGCTGATTTTGTCAAAGATTTGAAAATACTTTGAAAGGACTTCAAGCCAAATGCTGTATTCAATGTTTATATCTGACATTTGTGTTATTGGATATGATTTAGGTGAATTATGAAAAAGTTATCTTGAGTACAAAATCTATACTTGAGCATGAGAACAGTTTCATGAATATGGACCCTGGTATCCTTATATTATCATACTTAATATAATATTTGTACTTTGGGTAGTTGGGTTGGGTAGTATTAACACACTCTCCTTATACCTAGGTATCTAGGGTTTTATTTCCTGATCAGATGTAAAATTAGGTACTGGGTTACTGGTCCAACCACATGGTGTTTTTTCAAGGTTCTTCAGTTTTCCTCTTACAGCAATACCCATGTATCAATCCCAGTCAGGAAAGCCATTCAAAATAAGCAATAAGATTGCTTAACAATTGTAAAATAAATAAAGTTTATAGTACTTTATTTGTAAATTATTCTTTAAACTAGAAAATGTCTGTAAGACATGAATGCCCCCCCCCCCCCCAACCCCCAACCCCCCCCCCCCATGTGAAATAATAGTGAAAGGTCCGAATGAAGTTGTTAGGTGGTATATAATGATTTGGGACAGGACGCGACGGGACGCGACGGGACGGACGGACGGACATGGGCAACGCTATATGCCCCCGGCCATAAATGGCGGGGCATAAAAATTAATTGACTGTAAAGATATTCCAACATAAATCATATTACACTGGTTCTGTACAGCACACAGACTTATTGTGGGGACTGTACAGCACACAGACTTATTGTAGGGACTGTAAAGAACACAGACTTATTGTAAGGACTGTATAGCACACAGACTTATTGTGAGGAAGAAACACTGGTTCTGTACAGCACACAGATTTATTGTGAGGACTGTACAGCACAGACTTATTGTGAGGAAGATACACTGGTCATGTTCAGCACACAGACTTATTGTGAGGACTGTACAGCACACAGACTTATTGTGAGGACTGTACAGCACACAGACTTATTGTGAGGAAGATACACTGGTTCTGTATAGCACACAGACTTATTGTGAGGACTTTACAGCACACAGACTTATTGTGAGGAAGATACACTGGTTCTGTATAGCACACAGACTTATTGTGAGGAAGATACAGACTTATTGTGAGGAAGAAACACTGGTTCTGTACAGCACACAGATTTATTGTGAGAACTGTACAGCACACATACTTATTGTGAGGAAGAAACACTGGTTCTGTACAGCACACAGATTTATTGTGAGGACTGTACAGCACACAGACTTATTGTGAGGAAGATACACTGGTTCTGTATAGCACACAGTCTTATTGTGAGGACTGTACAGCACACAGACTTATTGTGAGGAAGAAACACTGGTTCTGTACAGCACACAGACTTATTGTGAGGAAGAAACACTGGTTCTGTACAGCACACAGATTTATTGTGAGAACTGTACAGCACACAGACTTATTGTGAGGAAGAAACACTGGTTCTGTACAGCACACAGATTTATTGTGAGGACTGTACAGCACACAGACTTATTGTGAGGAAGATACACTGGTTCTGTATAGCACACAGTCTTATTGTGAGGACTGTACAGCACACAGACTTATTGTGAGGAAGAAACACTGGTTCTGTACAGCACACAGACTTATTGTGAGGAAGAAACACTGGTTCTGTATAGCACACAGATTTATTGTGAGAACTGTACAGCACACAGACTTATTGTGAGGAAGATACACTGGTTTTGTTCAGCACACAGACTTATTGTGAGGACTGTACAGCACACAGTCTTATTGTGAGGACTGTACAGCACACAGACTTATTGTGAGGACTGTACAGCACACAGACTTATTGTGAGGACTGTACAGCACACAGACTTATTGTGAGGACTGTACAGCACACAGTCTTATTGTGAGGACTGTACAGCACACAGACTTATTGTGAGGACTGTACAGCACACAGACTTATTGTGAGGAAGATACACCGGTTCTTTACAGCACACAGACTTAGTCAGGAAGATAAAAATCTTCCTGAAAGGAATCTATAGACAATATCCTCAGTAAATGTGACAGACATCATAGATATTTCTAGTGTTTTAAACAGAAACTGTCACGACTGCGTAACTACTGGTCTATATATTAGTTTTAGAACTCCCAGCGGTATCATTTTCAAATGTGCTTGTCTAAAATTCGTGAATACTTTGAACTTTCAAGTTTAACATTTGTCAGTTTACACAGATCATGTCTATCTTTTCTCTTTACTTCAAATTCCCTATAGGTTTATTTTAAAAAACTACATTCTGATTTTATAGAGTATATTGATTGTTAACATCTGAGTATTCAAAGAACTTCATATTTCAACTGCAGAAACACATCAGCCTTTCAACTTCTGAGGTTTAAACAGTGATATATATTCTAAAATGTGTCCAACTTCAAAATTCTAAGTGTCAAGTTTCGATCCAATTTCACATAAAGTTTTCAACATGAGAGGCCCAATACATAGATGCCAGCTGATAATCTTACTTCAGTAAACATCAAAAGTAGGCAAGAAATTCAATACAACTACATATATGTAGAAGATTACTCTAGATCTGATAAAAAAATTTTTTTTAATTATATTTGTATGTCTTTCAAATATCTACCATGGCATTTGTAAGGACCCCAACCATAATATCTCTTGAGAGGATCACATAAAGTGACTTGGATCTGTATGTGAGCCTGATGTGGGCAATGTTGGTAGATCATCAAGAGGTCGTGAGGATAAAGTGGTGACACATCTGATTGTTTTTATCACTGGCCCTCTACCTCTAGGTAGCAGGTTGGAGACCTACGTGCGTCATTTGCCAGGTACTGGCTGCAGGTGGTTTGGTGGTTTTTCTCCAGAAACTCTGCCTTTCCTCCACCATCCAAACCTGGCATGTCCTTATATAGCCCTTGTTGTTAATAGGATGTAAAGCGATAATGAACTCACACGGAAAACCATCAGACATTCCAACCTCACATGAAGAT
This sequence comes from Ylistrum balloti, assembly GCF_031769215.1. Taxonomy (NCBI): domain Eukaryota; kingdom Metazoa; phylum Mollusca; class Bivalvia; order Pectinida; family Pectinidae; genus Ylistrum; species Ylistrum balloti. The sequence goes on along the minus strand of NW_026782800.1, from coordinate 339,679 downwards.
AAAAAGGTGTGTAGTTTGATCATTACCACAGACAGGTTTGTGTTTCTCAGGATGTCACAGATCGTCTTGTGCTGTAATGGTTGTGTTCTCAGGTAAAACACCTTACCCACCTGCCTCAAAATGACCGTCGCTGTTCATCGAGGGATAAACCAAGAAAAATTCTGCTTAAATTCCAATATACCATTCCACTGTGACCTTGAAAGAGTGTCAAGGTCATTCAACTACATTGATAAATCAATAAGATCTTCTTGAACGTCTTCAAATAAACTTCTTTAAAGATTTTATCATATTTGACTCAATTCACTATGGAAACAGGTCAAAGGTCATTTTCAATGCAACTGAATAAATCTGATAACACTACATCTTAATTGACCAGATGGCCCAATGTTTTCACCATAGGTTTCTTGGCTATTTTTAAAAATACAGTCAAACTTCTATGAATCAAACTTCGATGATTCAAATTTCTCGAAATATATCAAAGTTTTTGTCCAGTTCCAAATTTCATTCCTATATATTATTACTAACTTACCCCTTTATGAATAAAATTTTTTGATTGGTGCTTCATTATTTGAACAAAATATTTACCTGTACTGTACAGGTATACTTGCCCTACAGCAAAGTTTCACACATTTCAATGAAGAGTGCTACCCAACAATGGGATTACGATATCCTACTATCATTAGCTCTGTGTTACGAGGTTGATTAATAACTGGACACAGATTAAAGTATAATTGCTTACTTACAAGCCGTTATATTTAATCAAAGATAATGGGATGTTGTGTGATGTTCACTGCTGCTGTTGTAGTAATGGCATTTAGTTAAGTCTACTCTAAAGAATTGTGAAAACAACTGGAGGAAATCCTATCACTTGTATGATGATTTTACTCATTCCTAAAGCATCACTTTTCAGTTTTAAGCATAACAGCTTAAGAAACACTGTGATTTATCAGTCCATTGTACATTCTCCGATTGATTAAGGCTAGCTGTTTTCAGAACATGGCAAACACTTGTAATTTCTACTATCTAAGTGATATAAGTGCTGTCTTTTCAGAATTTTTGAAAGAAGATACATCATAATACTAATTTATAATCTTTAAAATATATTTACCTCAGATTATAACAAAAGCCTGTAACATTTATGTATCAGTCTTGAAATAATTACTTTAACAGTTGAAACATCGAAGTTTGACTGTATTTGCCAACTTTTGACCCAAATCATCAAAATATTTGAAACATTCCATGTGCAAACATTTAAAGCGAACAACTTTCTTAAACCTTCTGAAGGTCTTTTCAGAATTTTTGAAAAGAAGATAATCATAACTTTTTTATTCTAATTTATAATCTTTAATACAAAATACCCATTTACCTCAGATTATAACAAAAGCTCTGGTAACTTGGTTTATAAGGAAATGTTCTGGTAACTTGGATTATAAGGAAATGTTCTGGTAACTTGGATTATAAGGAAATGTTCTGGTAACTTGGATTATAAGGAAATGTTCTGGTAACTTGGATTATAAGGAAATGTTCTGGTAACTTGGATTATAAGGAAATATTCTGGTAACTTGGATTATAAGGAAACGTTCTGATAACTTGGAATATAAGGAAATGTTCTGGTAACTTGGATTATAAGGAAACGTTCTGATAACTTGGATTATAAGGAAATGTTCTGGTAACTTGGATTATAAGGAAATGTTCTGGTAACTTGGATTATAAGGAAATGTTCTGGTAACTTGGATTATAAGGAAATGTTCTGGTAACTTGGATTATAAGGAAATGTTCTGGTAACTTGGATTATAAGGAAATATTCTGGTAACTTGGATTATAACGAAATGTTCTGGTAACTTGGATTATAAGGAAATGTTCTGGTAACTTGGATTATAAGGAAATGTTCTGGTAACTTGGATTATAAGGAAATGTTCTGGTAACTTGGATTATAAGGAAATGTTCTGGTAATTTGGATTATAAGGAAAAGCTCTGTTAATTAATTTTGACGTTCACATTCATTACAGGCCAGGAAGTCCATGCTAAATCTCCATATTTTCCAATAACTGGGCTCATCAAAGGCATTTCTGTGGGTTGACTATGTAAATACTGTAATACTGTATCACAGATTGGGTTTCTTCTTCAACTAGGTCAGTCTTCACTCATCTAACTTCTCATACAACATGTAGATTTAGATTTATTAACTAATTATAAAAACAAACCAGATCTCGTTTGATTTAGAAAACACTTCTTTCTTGCAAATAAAAAATGAATTAAACTTTTATGTCAATCAAAGCAATCTTTAACTGATGGTAGAAAGCAAAGCTTACTCTGTCTCTAACAAATCCAGGCAGTATTGTTCAAACTTCATAACCTGATGATTTTATTTTTCAAAATTTTTCAAAATCAATTAAAATTTGATAGATATATTTGTATGCTTTTTCTTTTAGCTGATAGTTTTGAATTCTTAAACATGCAAAATCTGTTACCAATTTGAATAAATTTAGAAATAACACTACACTGGCATTCCCTGTAAACTAACTTTAAGCTAACAAGCCTTATTCAGTAATCTTTCCGCCTTACTGCCATATCCAATTTTCCTCATGTAAATGTTCTTATCCTTTATATCATCTGAACGTTCCCGGAAATCACTCTCCCATTTAAAGTCTTCATATTGACCTATATATCGACCAATCAAAGAGATTTAAGTCAGAATACACAAGACCAGCTAGATTGATATCAATATATATTAAATCCTGTGTATATCTAAGTCAGTGCTGGGAAAGTCTAAGGTCTGTTCTTACCAATTACCCTTTTCCTATGTATGCCATCTCTTCAGGATTCAATCATGTGTTTGTCAGATTCATGGAGTATTGAACAGAGTTGGTCTTTTTTTTTTGTTTTATTTTAGCAAAATCTGTAGAATATCTACATTTTGTGTATCAATATCAGTCAATGAATCAGACAAATCTTTATCTACCACAGCTATATTTCACGTACCTGAACCTGTTAAATCTTTATCTACCACAGCTATATTTCACGTACCTGAACCTGTTAAATCTTTATCTACCACAGCTATATTTCACGTACCTGAACCTGTTAAATCTTTATCTACCACAGCTATATTTTACGTGTAAATCTTTATCTACCACAGCTATATTTCACGTACCTGAACCTGTTAAATCTTTATCTACCACAGCTATATTTCACGTACCTGAACCTGTTAAATCTTTATCTACCACAGCTATATTTCACGTACCTGAACCTGTTAAATCTTTATCTACCACAGCTATATTTTACGTACCTGAACCTGTTAAATCTTTATCTACCACAGCTATATTTCACGTACCTGAACTTTATCTGTATATTTCAATCCTTTAAATTTTTATCTACCACAGCTATATTTCACGTACCTGAACCTGTTAAATCTTTATCTACCACAGCTATATTTCACGTACCTGAACCTGTTAAATCTTTACCACAGCTATATTTCTACCACAGCTATATTTTACGTACCTGAACCTGTTAAATCTTTATCTACCACAGCTATATTTCACGTACCTGTGTTAAATCTTTATCTACCACAGCTATATTTTACGTACCTGAACCTGTTAAATCTTTATCTACCACAGCTATATTTTACACCTGAACCTGTTAAATCTTTATCTACCACAGCTATATTTCACGTACCTGAACCTGTTAAATCTTTATCTACCACAGCTATATTTTACGTACCTGAACCTGTTAAATCTTTATCTACCACAGCTATATTTTACGTACCTGAACCTGTTAAATCTTTATCTACCACAGCTATATTTCACGTACCTGAACCTGTTAAATCTTTATCTACCACAGCTATATTTCACGTACCTGAACTTGTTAAATCTTTATCTACCACAGCTATATTTTACGTACCTGAACCTGTTAAATTTTTATCTACCACAGCTATATTTCACGTACCTGAACCTGTTAAATCTTTATCTACCACAGCTATATTTCACGTACCTGAACTTGTTAAATCTTTATCTACCACAGCTATATTTCACGTACCTGAACCTGTTAAATCTTTATCTACCACAGCTATATTTCACGTACCTGAACCTGTTAAATCTTTATCTACCACAGCTATATTTCACGTACCTGAACCTGTTAAATTTTTATCTATGTGTTTACAAATCAACGACTGATCATAAAAACTAAAATCATTTCATTGTAACATGTTGGAAACCAACCATTAATTTCAACTCTTTCTCCATTACACCAAGACACATAAACACAATATCAATAACGCTGTAACGTTACTTCTGTTCTGTCCATATTGGATCAAACATTTCAATGACCTTATCTTTTTAAAGCTATTGTAGCAATGTACACATTTGCAATATTTTTCTAGATGCCTAATAAATTTGATTTGAAAAGGATTATACAAAAGACACATAATAATAGTAATTTAACAGTTAGTTACGGATTCTATAGGTGCCTTAGAAATTTGAACCTAGAAGACAACCGACTCAAATAAAAATCAGTCAAAATAAATATCTGTATGTAGTTGGTGCACTAACCCTTTAAATCATTTCAAAAGATATTCAGTACAGCAGTATATTCTGAATAACAGCAGAATTCAAATTATTTTAAAAATTTGATCCAGGTTACAGTAAACCTCTGGATTCGACTGTCTATCACCTGGCGTCTCTAAGGACTGTACAACAGACAATCCAGGAGTTTCACTACTGATGTACCTTCCCCACGGCCCACCTGTTGGTCGTAGGCATTAGTCCTATTGATTTTATATCACTGTATCATATGACCACCGTATCTCGGAAACATTTCCTATACTATAGCAATTTTATATGCTTGCCTCACAACTGTCAGTATCAACTCCAGAATATTTATTACATTAAATGATAATATTTTCAAATCAAATGTTTTAAATGGTAAGTAATTAAATAAGAGGAGAAATGTAAATCAAATTTTAGAACAAAGTGATACAAAATATTAAGTTTCGTATTCCATCAATGGCAAGTTAATATAGCTGGAAATCAATATTTCATGGCAATACGAAATTTGAGGCAGAATTTTAATTTTTTTTACTTTTTGGGAGTGAGGGGTGGTGGGGCCTAAATATTATTACACTGGTTGCCATGGAACAATAGTCTTGCCTGTTTGCGAAGATGTGAAGATTATTTCAGGGGCCTATATATCACATTGGTGGCCATGGAACAATTTTGTCAAGCACTAGTTCTGTGTATCTACCATTGTTTGATAAACTTTATGTGTCAGGGTGGGATCTGTTTGATGTTGATTTTCACAGATTTTCTTTTAAAAGGATCAAATTATATTTCAACTCTTTGAAAATTTGTAATCTGTATGTAAGAGGGTATTTCATACAAATGTCTCATTATCTCTCGGGTGAAATTTTCACTGTCACATAAATGTACTGTGAAATAGCAAAAAAATAATTCATGTAAAAACAAGAGACTATATAGCTAACATTTATATTGTTTTATAAAATAAACTTTCTTTATTTTACTATAATTGTAAAACAAGTTTTTTCAATTGATACTAATCCCTTTTGTTGACTGGATGTAAGCCAATGAGGGGGTATAGCTGTGGGCAGAAACTGGAGTAAACAGGGACAATCCAAGAGGTCAAGCAGATGACCCCTTACATTTTCACCTCGTCGTTAATGGGAACCCCGGCAACATAATAAACCATGAGAGCCAATATATACCATTAAATGTAAAAGATCTAATGGGCCTGTAATTTTGGTAATAAAATCAGAAATGTAAGAGGTATAAATGGCCTGTTTGTGCAGGTCATTTCTGCTTCAGTGAGGGCCCATATATACTGAAAAAAGTAAAAGGTATAATGGGCATGTAGTTGTAGTAGTACAATAAAAGTAAGAGGTACAAATGGCCTGTTTGTGCAGGTCATTTCTGCTTCAGTGAGGGCCCATATATACTGAAAAAAGTAAAAGGTATAATGGGCATGTAGTTGTAGTAGTACAATAAAAGTAAGAGGTATAAATGGCCTGTTTGTGCAGGTCATTTCTGCTTCAGTAAGGGACCATATACCGAGAAATGTATAAAGTCTAATGGACAAGTAAATGTTGTAAACTAGAAAAATCAGAGGTGTAATTAGTCTGTTTGTGAAGGTGAGCACCTACATCAAACTGTTAGAGGCGTAAGAGGCCTTATAGGCCTGTAGTGTTACCAAGCTCTTATGTGGTAAGAGCCACAATAGCAGGAAATAAGAGATATACCGGTATCTAAGATACTGATACCACAAAGTAAGGTTTTTCTTCTCCAGAGAAAACATCTCAGTCACATAGGAATATAAAAGGTGTGAATGACTGGTAACATCAGATTTGTTCTGCAGGTTTTAATTGTCTGTAACATAAGATTTGTTCTGTAAGTTTTAATTGTCAGTAACATCAGATTTGTTCTGTAAGTTTTAATTGTCAGTAACATAAGATTTGTTCTGTAGGTTAGAACTGTCTGTAACATCAGATTTGTTCTGTAGGTTCTAATTGTCTGTAACATCAGATTTGTTCTGTAAGTTTTAATTGTCAGTAACATAAGATTTGTTCTGTAAGTTTTAATTGTCTGTAACATCAGATTTGTTCTGTAAGTTTTAATTGTCAAGTTTTAATTGTCAGTAACATAAGATTTGTTCTGTAGGTTAGAACTGTCTGTAACATCAGATTTGTTCTGTAGGTTCTAATTGTCTGTAACATCAGATTTGTTCTGTAAGTTTTAATTGTCAGTAACATCAAATTTGTTCTGTAAGTTTTAATTGTCAGTAACATCAGATTTGTTCTGTAGGTTTTAATTGTCTGTAACATCAGATTTGTTCTGTAAGTTTTAATTGTCTGTAACATCAGATTTGTTCTGTAGGTTTAAATTGTCTGTAACATCAGATTTGTTCTGTAGGTTAGAACTGTCAGTATTGTAAGACTTATTCTGTAATGCAAAGCTTCTCAGAGCAGCACCTAAGGTTTTTCAACTGAGGAAACCTTAATCAAGCTAATTAGCTTTTCTCTGGGAAAAAATCCAAAGTAATTGCTTGGATACAATTCTGTAGGGGAAGGCTTAATATAAAATAGTTTTCAACTGAATAATCAAATCTTAATGATTATTTTTAAAATCAATACATTATGAGATTGCTTTAGCACACATTCATAGGCTATGATAAAAAGCAGTACTCTGTGGCAAGTTTTTCTTCACACGTTTCAAACTTACAATCATAGGCTTACTCTATGCTTTTCATCATTATGCTCGTTGCTTGTTTTGCTCGGTTTAAAGCCAATGAATAGCCAGAGTCATAATGAGGCAAGAGTTTCTTCGTACTAGCTGTCATTGACCTCTTTGAAAAACATATCAGCGGCCTGCTGCATGTCATCACAAGCAGTTAAGGTAAAGTGGGTCTTGTCCAAGGATGTAACCAGCAGACTGGTCAGTTTCATTCTGAGAAACACTGACCACCACAGCTTTCTAAGAAACACTCACAACCACAGCTTCCTGAGAAACACTGACCACCAGTTTCCTGATACACTGACCACCACAGCTTCCTGAGAAACACGGACTACAACAGCTTAATGAGAAACACTGACCACCACAGCTTCCTGAAAAACACTGACTACCACAGATTCCTGAGAAACACTGACCACCACAGCTTCCTGAGAAACACTGACCACCACAGCATCCTGAGAAACATGGACCACAACAGCTTCCTGAGAGACACTGACTACCACAGCTTAATGAGAAACACTGACCACCACAGCTTCCTGAGAAACACTGACTACCACAGCTTCCTTAGAAACACTGACCACAACAGCTTCCTGAGAAACACTGACCACCAGTTTCCTGAAACACTGACCACCACAGCTTCCTGAGAAACACGGACCACCACAGCATCCTGAGAAACACTGACCACCACAGCTTCCTGAGAAACACTGACCACCACAGCATCCTGAGAAACACTGACTACCACAGCTTAATGAGAAACACTGACCACCACAGCTTCCTGAGAAACACTGACCACCACAGCATCCTGAGAAACACTGACCACCACAGCTTCCTGAGAAACACTGACCACCACAGCTTCCTGAGAAACACTGACCACCAGTTTCCTGATACACTGACCACCACAGCTTCCTGAGAAACACTGACCACCACAGCATCCTGAGAAACACTGACTACCACAGCTTAATGAGAAACACTGACCACCACAGCTTCCTGAGAAACACTGACCACCACAGCATCCTGAGAAACACTGACCACCACAGCTTCCTGAGAAACACTGACCACCACAGCTTCCTGAGAAACACTGACCACCACAGCTTCCTGAGAAACACTGACCACCAGTTTCCTGATACACTGACCACCACAGCTTAATGAGAAACACTGACTACCACAGCTTCCTGAGAAACACTGACCACCACAGCATCCTGAGAAACACTGACCACCACAGCATCCTGAGACACACTGACCACCACAGCTTCCTGAGACACACTGACCACCACAGCTTCCTGAGAAACACTGACCACCACAGCTTCCTGAGACACACTGACCACCACAGCTTCCTGAGACACACTGACCACCACAGCTTCCTGAGATACACTGACCACCACCGGAAGGGAGCGTTGAACCACAAACTTTGGATCTTTTCCAGAAGTCAGTACTTGAGCCAACATTCTACTGCAAGAGCTACAACAGTCATTTCTTCAACCTGCTGTCTCTGTATAAATCTGCTTCACACGTATACAAAGGGCTTTTCCATACCTATTTATAGAACTATACTTAACACCTTTATAGCACTATCTACATTACCTCTATTGGGGTCTCCCTTAGAGCATACAACCTTTCACCTACCTGAAAAGATAAAAAAAAACAATTATTTCCTTCATTATTTAAAGATACCATATTAGCAATGTTTTACATACACCAAAGTATGGAGTTGAATGTTTCATGACTTAAATCTGTCTAAAGTTTTCAATAAAACTACAATTTTTTTTTTTTTTTTACAATATCCTTACCAGAGGCAGGGGAGATAATCACATTATACAACAATTGCAGTATTAAATACAACTACAGGCCCCAGAACACAGAACAGTTATATGAACATACAACACAAGTCTCGCTTAAAAGGAGACTCAAGATCACCAAGATCAGCAATGGAGTCTCGTGTTCTAGGAAACTCAATGTAACTGAAGCTCAGGCAGCTAGTGACTCATCTCCCAGGAGACTCAGGGTCACTGAGGTCAATCTGGAGTCTCATGTTCTAAGAGACTCAATGTTACTAAAGGTTAGACTACAAGAGACTCATTACCCAGGAAACTCAAGGTCGCCAAGGTCAGGCTTCAAGTGACTCATCTCCTAGAAGATTAAAAGTCACTGAGGTCAGCCTTTGCATGGAGTTTCCATCGTGTTTGAGTATTTGACAGTTGACCAAGGTCAATTGAAGTCCTTAGAGCCAGTGGTCAAACTACCACAGATCAGACTGAATGGTTGTCAGGACAACATCAAACTGACAGCGGGAGACAGACAAGTCAGTACAGTTATAATGTCTGATCACTGTTCATGGTCCCGCTTGATTGGAGAACACAACAGTGTTTACGATTCCACAGCTAGAGATTGAACTTCGGACTCTGGCTTGCTATTATGTTGCTTTACTTGATCTATAAGCCTGTGTTAAATTCTATGACATCCAGTCAACAGAATTCTACATTATTCTTCTGGACAGAAGTCATCCGAGGTTTCAGGGGTAACAGAGATGATGACAATGGGAAAACTTGTGCATTGCCCTTCACAGGGTGACATTTTAATAGATTTGTAGTTCTTTACTGAATCAGAGGGACCTTTAACTTATTGGTCAGCCCTGAATTATCTATAGGGAATTTTTTTCTGACTGGGCAGGAGCTGGATGGTAATTGTACCAAAGTATTTAAGTATCATCAACTCAGAATTTTTTAAGTTGTTTCTCATGATGTGTGTAATATTATGTGACAAGTTTGTACTAAATGGATATAATCTTATAAAATTCTACTAAACTCTGACGGTATTCATATCAGCTATGAAATCACGACCTCTATGTAGAGACCTCCTTATTCTCTTTATAACTTACAACACCAATAGCATTTGCTTTCTGATGTTCAGATAAAAGTCTGTTCAGTTTACTAAGAAGACAACTCTCTAAGGAAGTAGCATTCCATCGGGAGATGTTAAGAAAGCTATCTATCATTATACTACTGGAATTAACAGACTATACTGATGTGGCACCAGTCATTTGTCTGGATTTTCCTATTATTCTAGATCCCTCTAAGAGAAATCTTATTTGTTTTTCTTTGGGATATAGATTATAAAGATGGCCATTAATACAGGACTTGCCAGGCAGATCCACAAGGATCTCTAAATTATTTTCTCTTGGGTTTTGGAAATAGCAGAAGCAATATGTACATTTGAAATCAAATCTAGTATTTATCAAATCAATATTTTCTTATTTAAATTGGTAATATTCCAATATACAGATACATGCACATATCAACAGATGATCTGACGTGAAAAAAAAATAACCTGACATATAAGTATTTAATTTCAAATACAAAAATTTAGAGATTTAAAATGGTCATTAAGACGAGAAATCAATATGCCAAACAAAATATAATGTAATTCAAACCTGACAACATTTTATGTAAGTTAGAAAGCTCAGACAGTTTTAATTAAAAGATAAAATCATGTCATTAAGTTTATCAAAATATTTAATATCATATCTTCAACTTAATTTTGAATTTCCAAGTTTCCTTCCAAAAAACATCAATGACAAACATTTCACCAGATGCATTATTAAGCTTGATATAGTTAGTTTCATCACAGCCTCCACAAAAACCCTGTAATATACCGCCAGTGATAAGATCCTTGGCATGGCCAGTAAGCTCGGTCATACATGAAATGAAATTTGAGCGACAGAGAGTAAATATCTGTCAATTGAATTGTGCTATGCTGAAGCTGCAATAAGACAACTTGTGTGGGCAGACTTTCGGGAACAAATCAGGGTCGACACTCCAGCAGCAACAGCAGCAGTGTGAAGGTATTAGCACAGAGCAATAACAGACTGGTGTGCTATATACAGGTTAGTGGATTCAACAATATATTTATCCTGTAATAAGCCTGAGGGGTGTGGGGGGGGGGGGCAACATCTTACCTCTTAGTTTAAGTTGGCGGTGGGGCAACACGTAACTTCTCAATCAGTGTCAAGGGTTTGGGTTTATTACAGGACCCCAGGGGTCAACACATTACTCCTCACTCACAGGGCAGGTAAACAGTATTGTTACATCATTTGACTTCTTTCAAGGAATGGGTTTATTGGGGACAATATGGTTTCCATAACTGTGATACAGGACAGTGTAATATGAGGTTACAGTCTCTGTGATACAGGACAGTGTAATATGAGGTTACAGTCTCTGTAACTGTGATACAGGACAGTGTAATATGAGGGTACAGTCTCTGTAACTGTGATACAGGACAGTGTAATATGAGGTTAGTCTCTGTTACTGTGATACAGGAGAGTGTAATATGAGGGTACAGTCTCTGTAACTGTGATACAGGACAGTGTAATATGAGGTTACAGTCTCTGTAACTGTGACACAGGACAGTGTAATATGAGGTTACAGTCTCTGTGATACAGGACAGTGTAATATGAGGTTACAGTCTCTGTGATACAGGACAGTGTAATATGAGGTTACAGTCTCTGTAACTGTGACACAGGACAGTGTAATATGAGGTTACAGTCTCTGTGATACAGGACAGTGTAATATGAGGTTACAGTCTCTGTAACTGTGATACAGGACAGTGTAATATGAGGTTACAGTCTCTGTAACTGTGATACAGGACAGTGTAATATGAGGTTACAGTCTCTGTAACTGTGATACAGGACAGTGTAATATGAGGTTACAGTCTCTGTAACTGTGATACAGGACAGTGTAATATGATGTTACAGTCTCTCTCTGTGATACAGGACAGTGTAATATGAGGGTACAGTCTCTGTAACTGTGATACAGGACAGTGTAATATGAGGTAACAGTCTCTGTGATACAGGACAGTGTAATATGAGGTGTAGGTGATACAGTCTCTGTAACTGTGATACAGGACAGTGTAATATGAGGTTACAGTCTCCGTAACTGTGATACAGGACAGTGTAATATGAGGTTACAGTCTCTGTAACTGTGATACAGGACAGTGTAATATGAGGATACAGGACAGTGTACAGTCTCTGTGATACAGGACAGTGTAATATGAGGTTCTCTGTAACTGTGACAGGACAGTCTCAGTGTGATACAGGACAGTGTGAGGTTACAGTCTCTGTGACAGGACAGTGTAATATGAGGTTACAGTCTCTGTGATACAGGACAGTGTAATATGAGGTTACAGTCTCTGTGATACAGGACAGTGTAATATGAGGTTACAGTCTCTGTAACTGTGATACAGGACAGTGTAATATGAGGTTACAGTCTCTGTAACTGTGATACAGGACAGTGTAATATGAGGTTACAGTCTCTGTAACTGTGATACAGGACAGTGTAATATGAGGTTACAGTCTCTGTGATACAGGACAGTGTAATATGAGGTTACAGTCTCTGTGATACAGGACAGTGTAATATGAGGTTACAGTCTCTGTAACTGTGATACAGGACAGTGTAATATGAGGTTACAGTCTCTGTAACTGTGATACAGGACAGTGTAATATGAGGTTACAGTCTCTGTAACTGTGATACAGGACAGTGTAATATGAGGTTACAGTCTCTGTAACTGTGATACAGGACAGTGTAATATGAGGTTACAGTCTCTGTAACTGTGATACAGGACAGTGTAATATGAGGTAACAGTCTCTGTGATACAGGACAGTGTAATATGAGGTTACAGTCTCTGTAACTGTGATACAGGACAGTGTAATATGAGGTTACAGTCTCTGTGATACAGGACAGTGTAATATGAGGTTACAGTCTCTGTAACTGTGATACAGGACAGTGTAATATGAGGTTACAGTCTCTGTGATACAGGACAGTGTAATATGAGGTTACAGTCTCTGTAACTGTGATACAGGACAGTGTAATATGAGGTTACAGTCTCTGTGATACAGGACAGTGTAATATGAGGTTACAGTCTCTGTAACTGTGATACAGGACAGTGTAATATGAGGTTACAGTCTCTGTGATAAAGGACAGTGTAATATGAGGTTACAGTCTCTGTAACTGTGATACAGGACAGTGTAATATGAGGTTACAGTCTCTGTAACTGTGATACAGGACAGTGTAATATGAGGTTACAGTCTCTGTAACTGTGATACAGGACAGTGTAATATGAGGTTACAGTCTCTGTAACTGTGATACAGGACAGTGTAATATGAGGTTACAGTCTCTGTAACTGTGACACAGGACAGTGTAATATGAGGTTACAGTCTCTGTGTAATATGATACAGGACAGTGTAATATGAGGTACAGTCTCTGTGATACAGGACAGTGTAATATGAGGTTACAGTCTCTGTAACTGTGATACAGGACAGTGTAATATGAGGTTACAGTCTCTGTAACTGTGATACAGGACAGTGTAATATGAGGTTACAGTCTCTGTAACTGTGATACAGGACAGTGTAATATGAGGTTACAGTCTCTGTGATACAGGACAGTGTAATATGAGGTTACAGTCTCTGTAACTGTGATACAGGACAGTGTAATATGAGGTTACAGTCTCTGTGATACAGGACAGTGTAATATGAGGTTACAGTCTCTGTAGTGATACAGGACAGTGTAATATGAGGTTACAGTCTCTGTAACTGTGATACAGTACAGTGTAATATGAGGTTACAGTCTCTGTAACCGTGACACAGGAGTGTAATATGAGGTTACAGTCTCTGTAACTGTGATACAGGACAGTGTAATATGAGGTAACAGTCTCTGTGATACAGGACAGTGTAATATGAGGTTACAGTCTCTGTAACTGTGATACAGGACAGTGTAATATGAGGTTACAGTCTCTGTAACTGTGATACAGGACAGTGTAATATGAGGTTACAGTCTCTGTAGTCTCTGTAACTGTGATACAGGTCAGTGTAATATGAGGTTACAGTCTCTGTAACTGTGATACAGGACAGTGTAATATGAGGTTACAGTCTCTGTGTGATACAGGACAGTGTAATATGAGGTTACAGTCTCTGTAACTGTGATACAGGACAGTGTAATATGAGGTTACAGTCTCTGTAACTGTGATACAGGACAGTCAGTCTCTGTAACTGTGATACAGGACAGTGTAATATGAGGTTACAGTCTCTGTAACTGTGATACAGGACAGTGTAATATGAGGTTACAGTCTCTGTGATACAGGACAGTGTAATATGAGGTTACAGTCTCTGTAACTGTGATACAGGACAGTGTAATATGAGGTTACAGTCTCTGTGATACAGGACAGTGTAATATGAGGTTACAGTCTCTGTAACTGTGATACAGGACAGTGTAATATGAGGTTACAGTCTCTGTAACTGTGATACAGGACAGTGTAATATGAGGTTACAGTCTCTGTGACACAGGACAGTGTAATATGAGGTTACAGTCTCTGTAACTGTGATACAGGACAGTGTAATATGAGGTTACAGTCTCTGTAACTGTGATACAGGACAGTGTAATATGAGATTACAGGACAGTGTAATATGAGGTTACAGTCTCTGTAACTGTGATACAGGACAGTGTAATATGAGGTTACAGTCTCTGTGATACAGGACAGTGTAATATGAGGTTACAGTCTCTGTGTGATACAGGACAGTGTAATATGAGGTTACAGTCTCTGTAACTGTGATACAGGACAGTGTAATATGAGGTTACAGTCTCTGTAACTGTGATACAGGACAGTGTAATATGAGGTTACAGTCTCTGTGACACAGGACAGTGTAATATGAGGTTACAGTCTCTGTGATACAGGACAGTGTAATATGAGGTTACAGTCTCTGTAACTGTGATACAGGACAGTGTAATATGAGGTTACAGTCTCTGTAACTGTGATACAGGACAGTGTAATATGAGTTTACAGTCTCTGTAACTGTGATACAGGACAGTGTAATATGAGGTTACAGTCTCTGTGATACAGGACAGTGTAATATGAGGTTACAGTCTCTGTAACTGTGATACAGGACAGTGTAATATGAGGTTACAGTCTCTGTGATACAGGACAGTGTAATATGAGGTTACAGTCTCTGATAAATACAGGACAGTGTAATATGAGGTTACTGTGATACAGGACAGTGTAATATGAGGTTACAGTCTCTGTAACTGTGATACTGTAATATGAGGTACAGGACAGTGTAATATGAGGTTACAGTCTCTGTGTGATACAGGACAGTGTAATATGAGGTTACAGTCTCTGTAACTGTGATACAGGACAGTGTAATATGAGGTTACAGTCTCTGTGATACAGTGACAGTGTAATATGTAATATGTTACAGTCTCTGTAACTGTGATACAGGACAGTGTAATATGAGGTTACAGTCTCTGTACAGTCTCTGACTGTAATATGAGGTACAGTCTCTGTAACTGTGATACAGGACAGTGTAATATGAGGTTACAGTCTCTGTAACTGTGATACAGGACAGTGTAATATGAGGTTACAGTCTCTGTGATACAGGACAGTGTAATATGAGGTTACAGTCTCTGTAACTGTGATACAGGACAGTGTAATATGAGGTTACAGTCTCTGTAACTGTGATACAGGACAGTGTAATATGAGGTTACAGTCTCTGTAACTGTGATACAGGACAGTGTAATATGAGGGTACAGTCTCTGTAACTGTGATACAGGACAGTGTAATATGAGGTTACAGTCTCTGTAACTGTGATACAGGACAGTGTAATATGAGGTTACAGTCTCTGTAACTGTGATACAGGACAGTGTAATATGAGGTTACAGTCTCTGTAACTGTGATACAGGACAGTGTAATATGAGGGTACAGTCTCTGTAACTGTGATACAGGACAGTGTAATATGAGGTTACAGTCTCTGTAACTGTGATACAGGACAGTGTAATATGAGGTTACAGTCTCTGTGACACAGGACAGTGTAATATGAGGTTACAGTCTCTGTGATACAGGACAGTGTAATATGAGGGTACAGTCTCTGTAACTGTGATACAGGACAGTGTAATATGAGGGTACAGTCTCTGTGATACAGGACAGTGTGATACAGTCTCTGTAACTGTGATACAGGACAGTGTAATATGAGGTTACAGTCTCTGTAACTGTGATACAGGACAGTGTAATATGAGGGTACAGTCTCTGTGATACAGGACAGTGTAATATGAGGGTACAGTCTCTGTGATACAGGACAGTGTAATATGAGGGTACAGTCTCTGTGATACAGGACAGTGTAATATGAGGTTACAGTCTCTGTGATACAGGACAGTGTAATATGAGGTTACAGTCTCTGTAACTGTGATACAGGACAGTGTAATATGAGGGTACAGTCTCTGTGATACAGGACAGTGTAATATGAGGTTACAGTCTCTGTAACTGTGATACAGGACAGTGTAATATGAGGTTACAGTCTCTGTAACTGTGATACAGGACAGTGTAATATGAGGTTACAGTCTCTGTAACTGTGACACAGGACAGTGTAATATGAGGTAACAGTCTCTGTGATACAGGACAGTGTAATATGAGGGTACAGTCTCTGTAACTGTGATACAGGACAGTGTAATATGAGGTTACAGTCTCTGTAACTGTGACACAGGAGAGTGTAATATGAGGGTACAGTCTCTGTAACTGTGATACAGGACAGTGTAATATGAGGGTACAGTCTCTGTAACTGTGATACAGGACAGTGTAATATGAGGTTAGTCTCTGTTACTGTGATACAGGAGAGTGTAATATGAGGTTACAGTCTCTGTGATACAGGACAGTGTAATATGAGGTTACAGTCTCTGTGATTTAACACAATCAAACTGAAGAGTAATATTACTTTTTGACAAATTAGTTCCATGATGAATTTGTGCATTCCAGAATAACTGCCATATATAGCCAATGTACAGAAACTTTGTAATTAGGACAAACATATTTTTGCACAATAATGAAAAACACTACAACAAGACTACAATGCTAAGATACATGTTTTAGTATGATGCTGGTGTTAAAATGAGTTAACTTCCATGTCTTAAAAGGAAAAATCTTCCACATATAGATCATATCAGAACCATCGGAGAAAATAAAGAACAAGATGTCTTCGAGAAATGGATATAAAAAGGATGTTTTTAATTATGACAAGGCAGTTCTCAGTTACTGAGTGAAGCTCTTAAATGACTGGGGTATAATGGTAATCATATAGGCGTCACTGAAGCGCCACAAAGATAGGAATCCACAGTATCTAATAATTAACATGTCTATAAATAGGAATTTCTCTTGAGAGTCTGTGATGTCTTCACACCAGGTGTCTGATCTCATCCCTTAAAGGTGTTTTTATGTCGCAGTTGATTCCATATTCAAGGGCCTGTTCCTAATATCACACAAGGTCTCAGAAGGTGCTTATTGGTTACTTCAGATTACGGAGAAAATTCATTTGTCATAAGTTGGTGTCGTCGATGGAGGAGAAGATGCTTACTCTACCAGAAGACTTTGCTGTGTTCTTCTTGTACTGTTTCAGGAGTCTACGTTTAAGTATTTCTTTTGTTCATATTTTTTGTCCAAGTTTTAAAAATTTGTGTTTGGATTATGATTATGTTGACATATTGGTATTTTTTTTCAATTGACAAATACTGTTGTGCTTTGTGTGTGATATGAAGTTGGATATGTCTGAAGCTCGTTATTTTACCTGTTGGTTCTGTTGTATACCTTGTTTTCATTTGAAAACATGACATTACTTACTTGGATTAACCAAGATTTACATGGTGGGTGTGGTCAATGAAGCAGAAAATGCTTTCTCTTCCCGAACACCTGGTCTTATTCTCTATCTAATTTCTGCAGGAATCTCCATGAAAATCTTTTGTTCATATTTTATCCGGATTTAAACAAATTTTGAATTTGAATTTGAACTAAGATTCCGTTAATATGTAATTTTTTTGTCTCTTGTTGACATATAAAAGTACATATCAGGATATCCTATAGTTGTATCTTTTATCAAAATCTTCACTATGAAAGTTATATAATGTTTGCAATGCAGATCATAAGCTACATACACTAGGAGAAATATCCTAACACACACAGCACCAGTACAGATGCTGTCAATTTTCACTGGATTTTTTTCCTTTTCGTTTTTTACAGATTTGGTGCCGGTTGAAGCATATCATTTAAACCTCCATGTAAAATTCTAAATGTGGAATGCAGTGACAGCACTTCTGGATCAGCAGTGAAGGGATATTAATTGGAATCGTTCGTTGTGAGATTGTGAACTTAGAATCTGATTGAAGTAAGGCTGAATTGATCTATAGTGAGTATGACAAAATATGGCCATTCTAACTGTAAAATACCTGTTTACCTCTAACACAAGAGTTCTGAAAGAAAGTAAGAATTCTGACAGAGTCTCAGAGTCCTGACAGAGTATAAGGGTTCTGACAGAGTGTAAGAGATCTGACAGAGTGTAAGAGTTCTGACAGAGTGTAAGGGTCCTGACAGAGTGTAAGAGTTCTGACAGAGTGTAAGGGTCCTGACAGAGTGGAAGAGTTCTGACAGAGTGTAAGGGTTCTGACAGAGTGTAAGAGTTCTGACAGAGTGTAAGGGTCCTGACAGAGTGTAAGAGTTCTGATAGTCTAAGAGATCTGACAGAGTGTAAGGGTTCTGACAGAGTGTATGGGTTCTGACAGAGTCTAAGAGATCTGACAGAGTGTAAGGGTTCTGACAGAGTGTAAGAGATCTGACAGAGTGTAAGGGTTCTGACAGAGTGTAAGAGATCTGACAGAGTGTAAGAGTTCTGACAGAGTGTAAGGGTTCTGACAGAGTGTAAGGGTCCTGACAGAGTGTAAGAGTTCTGATAGTCTAAGAGATCTGACAGAGTGTAAGGGTCCTGACAGAGTGTAAGGGTTCTGACAGAGTGTAAGGGTCCTGACATAGTGTAAGAGTTCTGATAGTCTAAGAGATCTGACAGAGTGTAAGGGTCCTGACAGAGTGTAAGGGTTCTGACAGAGTGTAAGAGTTCTGATAGTCTAAGAGATCTGACAGAGTGTAAGGGTTCTGACAGAGTGTATGGGTTCTGACAGAGTGTAAGAGATCTGACAGAGTGTAAGGGTTCTGACAGAGTGTAAGAGATCTGACAGAGTGTAAGAGTTCTGACAGAGTGTAAGGGTTCTGACAGAGTGTAAGGGTCCTGACAGAGTGTAAGAGTTCTGATAGCAGAGTGTAAGGGTTCTGACAGAGTGTAAGGGTTCTGACAGAGTGTAAGAGATCTGACAGAGTGTAAGGGTTCTGACAGAGTGTAAGAGATCTGACAGAGTGTAAGGGTTCTGACAGAGTGTAAGAGATCTGACAGAGTGTAAGAGTTCTGACAGAGTGTAAGGGTTCTGACAGAGTGTAAGAGATCTGACAGAGTGTAAGGGTCCTGACAGTGTAAGGGTTCTGACAGAGTGTAAGAGATCTGACAGAGTGTAAGGGTTCTGACAGAGTGTAAGAGATCTGACAGAGTGTAAGGGTTCTGACAGAGTGTAAGAGATCTGACAGAGTGTAAGAGTTCTGACAGAGTGTAAGGGTTCTGACAGAGTGTAAGAGATCTGACAGAGTGTAAGGGTCCTGACAGTGTAAGGGTTCTGACAGAGTGTAAGAGATCTGACAGAGTGTAAGGGTTCTGACAGAGTGTAAGAGATCTGACAGAGTGTAAGGGTTCTGACAGAGTGTAAGAGATCTGACAGAGTGTAAGAGTTCTGACAGAGTGTAAGGGTTCTGACAGAGTGTAAGGGTCCTGACAGAGTGTAAGAGTTCTGAAAAAGTCTCAGAGTCCTGACAGAGTGTATGTGGGATTATCCAATTGAGATAACATATTTACATTTCTCTCAGAAAACCTTGGGTTTTTGTTTTAAACCAACAACAGTCAATATCTGGTACACACAGAATTTACTGAGTTTTCCCGGATATCAAGATGCCCTACCATTACCCTGTAATTATACTTAATTTAAGGCGAGGATCATGACTTAATTTAAGGCGAGGATCATGACTTAATTTATGGCGAGGATCATGACTTAATTTAAGGTGAGGATAATGACTTAATTTATGGCGAGGATCATGACTTAATTTATGGCGAGGATCATGACTTAATTTATGGCGAGGATCATGACTTAATTTAAGGCGAGGATCATGACTTAATTTAAGGCGAGGATCATGACTTAATTTAAGGCGAGGATCATGACTTAATTTATGGCGAGGATCATGACTTAATTTAAGGCGAGGATCATGACTTAATTTAAGGCGAGGATAATGACTTAATTTATGGCGAGGATCATGACTTAATTTAAGGCGAGGACCATGACTTAATTTAAGGCGAGGATCATGACTTAATTTATGGCGAGGATCATGACTTAATTTAAGGTGAGGATAATGACTTAATTTAAGGCGAGGATAATGACTTAATTTAAGGCGAGGATCATGACTTAATTTAAGGCGAGGATAATGACTTAATTTATGGCGAGGATCATGACTTAATTTAAGGCGAGGATCATGACTTAATTTAAGGCGAGGATCATGACTTAATTTAAGGCGAGGATCATGACTTAATTTATGGCGAGGATCATGACTTAATTTAAGGCGAGGATAATGACTTAATTTAAGGCGAGGATCATGACTTAATTTAAGGCGAGGATCATGACTTAATTTAAGGCGAGGATCATGACTTAATTTAAGGCGAGGATCATGACTTAATTTAAGGCGAGGATCATGACTTAATTTATGGCGAGGATCATGACTTAATTTAAGGCGAGGATAATGACTTAATTTAAGGCGAGGATCATGACTTAATTTAAGGCGAGGATCATGACTTAATTTAAGGCGAGGATCATGACTTAATTTAAGGCGAGGATCATGACTTAATTTAAGGCGAGGATAATGACTTAATTTCAACTGGCCGCCTAAATAATGTGGTTTGGAAAACTGACGTAATTTCTCTTCAATATCTTAGCTCTCACATCCCTTAACTTAATTAAAATGTAAAATATTACATAATGAGAAAAGAGATAAAATTCTTGAAATTTTTAAAACTTTAATATGAAATGTTTTATGACATATCATTATGTTTATAACCTCACAGCTCAATTTTCCAGATCATCACTTATTTAAAAGACAAACACAAAACTACACTGTAAGGCTGTTCAGCTTGATGTATATACCTCATTATAAGAGATTTAGTAATCACATCACTATCAATTAAGTGAACTCTATCAATAGATTAGGTCCTACATCTTCATTTGTGATAAACTGTCAATTACAACGACACATTTCTGTTACATTTCTGTTCTCAGTGATTGACAAGGATATAACATTTTTGTCATTATTAAATCAATACTTGAATCAGATTTATAAAAATAATTTCCCAGTGACATTCTGTGCTACACACATCGCCAACATCAACATATCTCTCTTACTTCAAACAGACTTCTATCAGTAGATGGTACTGTGATATAAAAATATCTCTTATTTCCTACAGAACACCAGTTAGGCTGTACTCTGATAAAAAAATCCTATAGACTATACTCAATTTTAGGCTTTATTCCATTTTAAGCTATATTCCATTTCAGGTTATACTCCAGTTCAAATAATACTCCATTTTAGGCTGTATTCTATTTTAGGCTTTATTCCATTTTAGGCTTTATTCCATTTTAGACTATACTCAATTTAAGGCTTCATTCCATTTTAGGCTGTACTCTATTTTAGGCTGTTCTCCTTTTTAGGCTGTACTCCATTTTAGGCTGTACTTGATTTTATTATTGTCTTACTTTCCCTAAAACCTTCAGCGTAATGCTTTACCTTGAAGATTTGTACAGGGTACAGTTCATACCAGTGTAAATAATGACATACCATAATCTGACATTTTACACAAATCCCCCGTTTCTGTATAAGTACGGCAGCAGGTTTTCAAAGGTATCTTCACAATGGTAGAAGCCAAACAATCGGTTTCTAGTTGTGAGTGAATATATCAGTGTACTGTTGTAGAGGAAGAAATCAATGGATGTCAGGAATTGTTACAGCCATTAAAATATCGGTGTTTATACACCAGGACGATTCTGTCCTGACATTTCACAACTCAGCTGGACAGACCATCAATTGTTAGGGTCATAAATGATTTATTTACTACAAGTGTCATTTCACATTTCTGAAGAGCAGGAAAGTATAGCTAAATGTGATCTCATAATACTTGTTTTACTGACTATATCTGGTATACTTTGAGAAATATTACCCTGTAGTTTATGGACCATAAATTGAAAATAAAAACTAGATAGTAACCAGGCAGACTTGACCAATACTGATTTCTACACCACAGAACAAATTTTATTTCCACTTACAAACAAGTACTATCATTATTATTGATGTCTTCGATATACAAGATATGAAAGTTCATCAGCAGTTAAACCTGTATCTTCCTTGTATGTAACTACATACTATACTTCACTTCAGTCTCTCTCAGAGTAAATCGGCAAAACTAAAATGATAATGGAATGATGGCCAGGAGGAAGATGGTGCTATAGAGAGACAGGAGGGAGATGGTGCTACAGAGAGACAGGAGGAAGATGGTGCTACAGAGAGACAGGAGGAAGATGGTGCAAAAAGAGAGACAGGAGGAAGATGGTGCTATAGAGAGACAGGAGGGAGATGGTGCTATAGAGAGACAGGAGGGAGATGGTGCTGTGGAGTGGTAGGAGGGGATAGTGCTATAGAGTGGTAGGAAAGGGAAATAGGAAGAAAATGGTGCTATGGAGAGACAGGAGGAAGATGGTGCTATAGAGAGACAGGAGGAAGATGGTGCTATAGAGAGACAGGAGGGAGATGGTGCTATGGAGAGAGAGGAGGAAGATGGTGCTAAGGAGAGAAAGGAGGGAGATGGTGCTATAGAGAGACAGGAGGGAGATGGTGCTGTGGAGTGGTAGGAGAGGATAGTGCTATGGAGTGGTAGGAAAGGGAAATAGGAGGAAGATGGTGCTATAGAGAGACAGGAGGAAGATGGTGAGGTGGAGTGGTAGGAAAGGGAAATAGGAAGAAAATGATGCTATGGAGAGACAGGAGGAAGATAGTGCTATAGAGAGACAGGAGGAAGATGGTGCTATAGAGAGAAAGGAGGAAGATGGTGCTATAGAGAGACAGGAGGAAGATGGTGCTATAGAGAGAAAGGAGGAAGATGGTGCTATGGAGAGAGAGGAGGAAGATGGTGCTATGGAGAGAGAGGAGGAAGATGGTGCAAAAAGAGAGACAGGAGGAAGATGGTGCTATAGAGAGACAGGAGGGAGATGGTGCTGTGGAGTGGTAGGAGGGGATAGTGCTATGGAGTGGTAGGAAAGGGAAATAGGAAGAAAATGGTGCTATGGAGAGACAGGAGGAAGATGGTGATACAGAGAGACAGGAGGAAGATGGTGCTATAGAGAGACAGGAGGAAGATGGTGCTAAGGAGAGAAAGGAGGGAGATGGTGCTATGGAGAGAGAGGAGGAAGATGGTGCTATGGAGAGACAGGAGGAAGATAGTGCTATAGAGAGACAGGAGGAAGATAGTGCTATAGAGAGACAGGAGGGAGATGGTGCTGTGGAGTGGTAGGAGGCGATAGTGCTATGGAGTGGTAGGAAACGGAAATAGGAAGAAAATGGTGCTATGGAGAGACAGGAGGAAGATGGTGCTAAGGAGAGACAGGAGGGGGGATGTTGCTGTGGATAGATAGGAAGGGTTATTAGACTGGAGATAAGAGAAGAGAATGGTATTCTGTCAGTGGGGACAAAAGGTGGAGAAAGTCAGGCTGTTGCCTTTGACTTGGCTAAATACAATGTATACCAGTCATCACTACATGCATCCTTACACCATCCCTGAGAACCTTATATTGATTTTCTTAGATGTTGTAAGCCAAACATTTTGTCGTTTTATCAAATTTCATCTGGACATCTTTTCTGTATAAACTGATTAAGGTAATGAAACGTCGTGGAGGACCAAGAGATCTACAGCTGAGAGAGAGACAGCATTGATTCAATTTGTCCTGTAAACAAAATTAGGAAGAAAACTTATCAGTTATCTTTTCTCTTGGTCTTTCAAAAAAACCCATTCCAACATTGGTTACTGATGGGGGTAGAGTGTCGTCTTGTTGCACTTTAAACATCTTCACATCAATTCTGTTGTCAGGCCATGCTAGAACTTCTCCACATCAATTCTGTTGTCAGGCCATGCTAGAACTTCTCCACATCAATTCTGTTGTCAGGCCATGCTAAAACACCTCCGCATCAATTCTGTTGTCAGGCCATGCTAAAACACCTCCGCATCAATTCTGTTGTCAGGCCACGCTGAAACACTTCCACATCAATTCTGTTGTCAGGCCACCCTAAAACACCACCACATCAATTCTATTGTCAGGCCATGCTAAAACACCACCACATCAATTCTATTGTCAGGCCATGCTAAAACACCACCACATCAATTCTGTTGTCAGGAGATGCTAGAACTTCTCCACATCAATTCTGTTGTCAGGCCATGCTAAAACACCTCCACATCAATTCTGTTGTCAGGCCATGCTAAAACACCTCCACATCAATTCTGTTGTCAGGCCATGCTAAAACACCACCACATCAATACTGTTGTCAGGCCATGCTAAAACACCTCCACATCAATTCTGTTGTCAGGCCATGCTAAAACACCTCCACATCAATTCTGTTGTCAGGCCATGCTAAAACACCTCCACATCAATTCTGTTGTCAGGCCATGCTGAAACACTTCCACATCAATTCTGTTGTCAGGCCATGCTAAAACAACACCACATCAATTCTGTTGTCAGGCCACCCTAAAACACCACCACATCAATTCTATTGTCAGGCCATGCTAAAACACCACCACATCAATTCTGTTGTCAGGAGATGCTAGAACTTCTCCACATCAATTCTGTTGTCAGGCCATGCTAAAACACCTCCACATCAATTCTGTTGTCAGGCCATGCTAAAACACCTCCACATCAATTCTGTTGTCAGGCCATGCTAAAACACCTCCACATCAATTCTGTTGTCAGGCCATGCTAAAACACCACCACATCAATACTGTTGTCAGGCCATGCTAAAACACCTCCACATCAATTCTGTTGTCAGGCCGTGCTAAAACACCTCCACATCAATTCTGTTGTCAGGCCATGCTAAAACACCTCCACATCAATTCTGTTGTCAGGCCATGCTAAAACACCTCTACATCAATTCTGTTGTCAGGCCATACTAGAACTTCTCTATGTCAATTCTGTTGTCAGGCCATGCTAAAACACCTCCCAAATATTTGTATCTTGGTAAAAAAACCAATTACCAATATCTTGTTACTGGACCTCTGTTAAACAATAATTTCTGACAATGATAATGTACCTGTGACTGGACAAACTCCAAAACAATTTTACCCAACATTGATAGCATGTCTTCCAACAGACACCACTCCTCATCATTAGCCTTCCTCAATGTCCAGCAGTGTGCTTATCACATACTAATAACATTAGTGGTAGTTATATAGAGGAATATAATGTGATTGCAGGGTTGTGACACTATTTATTATAAAGTCTTCGGAGTAATTATAAATCATATACTTCCCATGAAGGTTGCAAAATTTGGCTTTGCTGCACACTATCCATACACTAAAAACACCTTCCATTATTAATAGGATTTTTTTCTAACTTCCGTTTATTGTGGGATTTTTTATTTCAAAATACACAGGAGAATTGTTGAACATCAACTTGCTTTGTTTTAAATCGAATTTCAGTGACCAAACCTAATAAAAGCTGTATCATGCATGTACTTGTAGAGCAGTTGGTGACAA
Organism: Ylistrum balloti; assembly: GCF_031769215.1. Classification (NCBI taxonomy): domain Eukaryota; kingdom Metazoa; phylum Mollusca; class Bivalvia; order Pectinida; family Pectinidae; genus Ylistrum; species Ylistrum balloti. The sequence continues at coordinate 313,720 of NW_026782800.1, read as the reverse complement.
AGCAGTGTGTATGGCTGTACTTATAAAGTACGCAGACTGGCATAACACCAGACAGGCAGTACATGTTGGTAAACTTGATGATTGCATACTTTGTATGTGTGAAATGGGAGGGTAATTGTCACTTGTGATTTTTATTAGGGGATTTAGCAATGATTAAAAGTCAACTACATCTTTTTTTTCACACAGAAATATATTTCTATAGAATTTCTAAAGCTATGTACCACATGTTTATGTTGGAATGACATATAATCCTATCTAATTGATAATTAGAATTTGGTACAGTACAGTCAAGCAATGAATTAAACTGCATCATACATCTGTTTCGCCTTACTGAGTCTCGTCAAGAATCCTAATGGTCTCAATTTTGAAGTCATTGAGGCAAGTGAGGAAACTCCAATGTGATGGAATGAAAAGTCAAAATCTAGACAGGAAGGTACAGCAGCAGCATCATAATCAAATAAATTCGATTCTCTTAGATCAGATATTTTTTGTTTATGAAGCTTGCAAGTGTTTTTGTAGCTTACCTATTAACTTGTGATGAGAATGTTAATCAACATGGTGTGTCGTCAACACCAAACCAAGTGAACTATCAGGAAGGAGGAGGGATCAGGGTTGTAAACAAACCAACTGGTCGGCTAAACATTCACATATTAAAACTTTCATTTCAGTAATAATTACCATAACTTTAGTATGCATATCTTCCACTACTTCCCATTCATTTCTATATCATATAGACATAAAAGATAACCCAATAATTCCCCATAGGGAGCCCCTCTTCCTGTCCAACAATAATTCCCTGTTGGGAGCCCCTCTACCTGCCTGACAATAATTCCCCGTTGGGTGCCCCTCTTTCTGTCCAACAATAATTCCCCGTAGGGAGCCCCTCTACCTGCCTGACAATAATTCCCCGTTGGGAGCCCCTCTTCCTGTCCAACAATAATTCCCCGTAGGGAGCCCCTCTACCTGCTTGACAATAATTCCCCATTGGGAGCCCCTCTACCTGCCCAATGTACCTACTCATGACCTACGACCTTCTTTATCTATGGCGCTGGGCTGGCTGGACGTGTTCTACCTATCTACATACAGGGCAGTATTCCCCATTTGGTTTCTGATAATTGGTTCATTTTCATAGCGGGTTTACTGCTTTTTATTTCCATTTATTTGTGTTGCGTTGGCTGTGTGTTTCTGGCCCATTTACTCCGTCTGTGTTCAGACATTTGGCGGTAAGTTTACATTGCTGTTGTGGTTTTTTTTTCTGGTTTTTCCGCTCTCACCACTACCCCTCTGGTTTTTACCAAACTGTTGCAGGTGGTGGTGAGTTTCCTGCAGTTGTCAGGGACTCATGGTGCGGGACACCTGCTTGGTCCTGAAGCTCATGCTGAAGGTAGGCTTCATTCCCTCCAGAGAGAAGTCGGAGGTGTCCCCTTCTCAGGACTTCGTGTTCCTGGGTTACTGTTTCGACATTCGACATTCGAATGGGCATTCTCCTCCAACCAGAAGGCAAGCTTGTGAAGGCTTGTGACTTAGCTCTAACCTTCATGAACATGTCTCAGGTTCAGGTGTGTTAGTTTCTCAGGTCTCTGGGATGTCTCAACTCCCTGGCAGATGTGGTTCCTTTGGGGCATCTTCACATCAGACCCTTGCAAATGTTCCTGCTTCGCCAATTGGGTCCCTGCTCCAAGGGATCGAGAAGCAATGCTTAACCAAGTCGGTGAAGGACTTTGCAGCTTGGTGGACTTGTCGGGATAACGTTTTTACATGTGTCCCCCTGTACAGGCCAAGTCCCTTTATGACCCTGTATACAGATGCTTTCATGACAGGTTGGAGGGGGCCTATCTGGCCAGCCATGTCCCCCTCCGTCCTCTCCAATTAGGTATTACTCTGCTCTTCTCAATGCCCTGTATTGGATTTGGTGCTGGGATGTGAGAGCCTTCTCTACCATAAGACATATTTGCAAACTAAAGTTGTAGTAAGTATTACATCATGAAAATTGGTTTTACAAGAAAACCCTCAAATTCACACTTTAACAATGAAAGCCTACTACAGCTTTCCTTCAGGGTGTATGCTATGTTAAAAATACCACATCCTTATCTTGCAAAATCATTTTTTTTATCAAAATTACCCCTAGTTATCAATATTTTCTGGAGGTCCTTTCTAATTGGCACTAGAATTAAAGAACTTTGTTCCCACATTGTATTTTAAAATGAATCATAAACACGTCATGGAAAATTTGGGTTTTGAAAATATGTAAGAGATCAGAATATTAATAAACTTCGGGAAATGTTTGATTCTGGCGACAAGTGATATAATGCATGTGTTCTCTTTAATATTTACCAACTATTATGGGATGTCAGAATTGAATCAGATATGTAAAAACCTCCTGAGAGTTCCAGACAGAATTTAAATCACAGGAATAATTAATCTTTACAATACTGGAGCTATGCTGAATCCTTATGTAAAAATTATTGGCATTTCGACAATGGTTCAGGGACGGAGGATTCGGAGATACACAATCAAAATTCAAATACAGAAATTGACATGATTTTTCCATTACATATGGAAATCAGCTGGAAGTCAAACTTGAACTCAACATCAAAACACAAAAGTTTGGCATTTCTGATTGGCATTTACCAACCTAAAAGTACATACATTTTATAACAATTTGACACAAAAACACAAACAATCTGCAATCAACTTAAGCATGTCAGATGCATGACTAATCCGTTTGTCTTTTAAAAAGCACATGAATGCAAATTTCGCAAAGTCTCCACAACATTTTCACCTCAAAGTCATTTATTTGCAATTCTCTTGAACAACAACAAAATATGGCTGGGCTTATGTACATGTACATTTTCAATAATGCTCATTTAGTCAAATTCAGCTCATTCAAATTGCCCCTTTAAGATTATTTTGCTAAATTTAGAACAGTTGATAGCTGTTTGTCATTTCCAGGGTTTTCCCAGACTAATTAACCTTGTAATGGAAAAATGATTTCAGACAACATTACATGATACACTGTATATCCTGACATGATTCTGTTCTATAAAACACAGGTTTCTGATATTGAAACTGATGACAACAGAGATTACATAGTCTGTGTCGGTGTAATTTTCATTTTCAACCTGCTCTTTTTCTCTAGTTCTCTCTGCATACCTCTAATTCTGGTTCAATAAAACCTGCCCTCCCCTTTCTTCTTAAAATGGAATCTACTTTACATTGATTAGGTTGAATCCATTGTAATGTCAGGGAGGTTGTAAGTTAATGAATATTTGCCATTGTCCTTAAGATTAAGATTGGGTTGCTTGCATAGAACGTTGTTCCTGCCCTAGGTTATATAAAGTCAGTACACACCGTCTCAAGTGTCTGAAGAAGTTGTTCACCATTGTAGTATAAAACCCAGTGGAACCCTTAACTATTTGTAATCTCGCCATCGTTTGTTACATTTTATTACTACTAATGTATTCAAAAGTGCTGGTTTTTTTCTCTCCCAACAACACTTGTATATCATCTACTTTGATCCTTTGTAAAGTCTATAAATATTGAAGGTAGAAATGTTAGCAGTATAACAATAGCGTATAGATGTTCAAGATCTCACACATGTGTATCCAACATGATTTTTGGTTTTATTTTTCAATGTTTCTCCTGGCTGTCTTGTCTAATCTTGTTTCCTTAATTTTTCATTTTCTTCATTCCCTCCCCTTTCCCCTATCCCCCATCAACCTAAATCATCACAGATCTCTAACATTTTCTATTGTCTATTTTCAATTCTTATTCAAAGAATTTTTTGACATATTGGGGAAAAAATCTTTTATCTTAATAATATAATGAAATATAAATGAAGTTTAAATCAACTATGTATAAAAATTCTGATAAAATAGAAAAAAAATAATTATGAAGACATTACTTCCTTTCATTATTTCAGAAAAAACAATATTTTAATTCAAAATTAGGAATCTTCTTTTTATATATTTGTAAAACCTAGACAGAAAATTCCTTAAAGAGAAGACAAATTCATTTTTTAAAAACTTGAAATAAATTTCAAATGAGATTTTCTTGAAGATTTTGCAAAGAAAATTGACTGATTTGAAAGCAAATTTCCATAAATAGATAACAAATTTGCTGAATTATGTGTAAAATTTGCTACAATAGGACAGGTCACTGGAGTAACAGAGAAAAATACTCGTGAAAATTTAGCTCCGTATATGATCTTTCCTTTCATTTGTATTGTGCTTGATTATTTATGACTAATTGTTGATGAAATTCTATTTTTAGATCTGGCAGATAGACTTCTCACTCTTGAACACCTGATGGAGATCGACAGGCAGGTAATGGCTTTCTTCGAGAGCAGCACCTGATAGCGACTCACAGATATACCAACAATCAAAGGCCTTACATACACAGGACGAAATATCGTAGGAATGACAGTTGTAGTCCACAAGATCAATAACATCAATATGTTATAACAATAATCACCGTCACATTTACCGGTCACTGTTACATAAAAACCCCAGGCCTCTATGTCAACAATATCACAGAACCATCTATATACTTTGTGGTAGATGGATTATCATACACGGAAGTGTAATGTACTAATATGGCATGTGATTGAATTACCACTCAAAGTGGAAAAAACGTGTTTTGCTTTAAATGTGAACTATACCACAGTGTGTGATCTGTTGTAGGTGGATATCACTCATAGAAATTACTGTGTATTTTCATTAGAACTGTACATTACGAATGGATTTAAAGCAAAATATGTACAACAAAAGACAGATTTTTCATGTTTTATAAAAAATGAAAAGAAAATATATCTAGACTAAATGGATTAGCTTCCAGTGTGTAATCTTAAGCTGAACATATCCATGGATTAGTGAACATCTCAATGTGGTATTGAAGCCAATTTTCTTCATGGCTTAATCAATTTCCCTAAGAGGAATTTTATTCTAACATCAGATGATAGTTAACCTTCCTGTGTATCATTGGAGTCAAACTCACTCAAACATTAGTTAACCTTCCTGTGTATCAGTGGAGCCAAATTCACTCAAACATTAGTTAACCTTCCTGTGTATCAAACATTAGTTAACCTTCCTGTGTATCGTTGGAGCCAAACTCACTCAAACATTAGTTAACCTTCCTGTGTATCGTTGGAGCCAAACTCACTCAAGCATTAGTTAACCTTCCTGTGTATCAGTTTAACCTTCCTGTGTATCATTGGAGCCAAACTCACTCAAACATTAGTTAACCTTCCTGTGTATCATTGGAGCCAAACTCACTCAAACATTAGTTAACCTTCCTGTGTATCATTGGAGCCAAACTCACTCAAGCATCAGTTAACCTTCCTGTGTATCATTGGAGCCAAACTCACTCAAGCATCAGTTAACCTTCCTGTGTATCATCTGAGCCAAACTCACTCAAGCATCAGTTAACCTTCCTGTGTATCATTGGAGCCAAACTCACTCAAACATCAGTTAACCTTCCTGTGTATCACTGGAGTCAAACTCACTCAAACATTAGTTAACCTTCCTGTGTATCATTGGAGCCAAACTCACTCAAGCATCAGTTAACCTTCCTGTGTATCACTGGAGCCAAATTCACTCAAACATCAGTTAACCTTCCTGTGTATCATCTGAGCCAAACTCACTCAAACATCAGTTAACCTTCCTGTGTATCACTGGAGCCAAACTCACTCAAGTATCAGATAACCTTCCTGTTTATACTTGCACACAAACTCACACAAGTGTTTGTCATTCATGATTTATGGGAAACTCCTAATGTTGATAATGCCACTTATAAATATCATTACAAAGATTAGATTAAGGATGTCATAAATAGACGACAAAGAAAAATTGAGCCAAAAAAAAGACAAAGTAATGAAGATTTGAAAAGAGCACAAGTCCAAAGACTAGAGTGTGGATTTCATATATGTTTGGTGTAATGTGGATTGTTTATGAAAGATAGAATAATGTGGAGTTGATGGAATACTTGAAGATTTCTATAAAGATAAAATTATTGGATACTGTGGATTAAGTTACCAAGTAACAAAATTACTAAGAAATTCACTTCAAGGTTATAATGAATTTTATAACACATGATTAAAATTTACATGATGTAACTAAACTGTGGAATTTAGTTACAGATTCTCGTGGAAAAATTTAAGGATTCTTGTGGATTTAGTTACAAAATTGGTAACAGATTCCTTTGGATAGTTACGTATCATAGTATACAAAGTTATATATCATTGTGGATGAAGTTTGATGTGTGACACACAGACCCTTTACCCTTGAAGATTAGGACTTAGCTGTCAGTTTCAATGTATCACACGATCAGACTAACTGTCAGCTGTATGATTAAGTTATCTGCCCTTTGGTTGTATGTGGGAATAATCTCCAATGCTATTTCCCAGGAAACGTTTAATGCAGAAACAGGGCAGACATATTCCATGTGGGAAAACAGCACAGCTACTGACACTAACAACACAACAATAACCATGGTAACAGGTTACCAGCTCTCTCGGGTGGAGTCAGGACTAACGAAAGGTGTGATTTACTCCCACAGAACCGCTATCATTGTAATTATGAGCATTTTTGTGTCAATTACACTAACAATTACAATCGCAATTCTCATGTTCTGCAAGAAGAAAAATTCTGTGTTTATTTTACAGAAATGTGAGCAGGAAACTGACACAGTATATGAAATGGATGACATGAATACAGAATGTGATTTCAGTGACCAGGAACTTGATATTGACAGTTATAATGAAAATTTACAGGGCCTCAGATCACAAACATACCCAAAAATGTCCAGGCTATGTGAGTATGAATTAGACAGTCCCGTACCAGGTCGCACATCCTGTTTGGATGCTAAAACCTCAAATCATACATCAAACTCATCTATACCAAAATCAAAGACATTTTCTGGATTGAGGAAAAATCGTAATTTAAGAGAATGTGATATTATGTTTGCATTAAATAAACGACGTACATTTTCTCGATCTGATATTAAGCGACCAACAAGTCTTCCACTTTCATCTAGTTTTTCCAGTTCTAGTTCCTGGTATAACTATCAGTCTATGGTTATCACTGCTGATGTGGAACCCTGGGAAAATTCTTCCTCGGATCTCGGTCTTCCTAATACATCGGAAAATAACAACACCTCTCTAGGGGAAAACTCTAAACAGTTTGATCAAAATGATGAAAATTTTTTAAGTTCAGCGAGACGTTCAGGGATGAAAGATGAAAGTTTCAATGAGAGAGATGAAGAAATGCAAGCCTGTACGCCCTTACTACAAAGTAACAGCCATAATACCTCACACAAATTTCTGTTCCCAACAAAAACAAACCAAGAATTTGTTCCAAAACTTTTTTTTTCAGATCAAGACACATGTTACAAACCTTTATTAGAACCAGATCAGTCATTCAATCACTCAAATGAACAAGATCTGGCTCTTCCAAAGACTTCACAATTGCCAACAGAAAAACTTTCTACAAAACAAAGTTCAACTTCAAAAGGAGGTTTACCACAAACTCCTGTTACTACAGTGACAACAAATGTCTCAACCGTGACAGGTTCTCATTCAGCTGATAAGAACAAATGTGAGTTGGGTACAAAACCACCTATTTCACCTGATGATATTCAGGGCAAGCTGCGATTCTACTGGGACAATGACTCATGATTTACGTATTTATCACTGTATTCTGGCAAGTTTTCCGATGTCTGCCAATTAGTCTGTCTAATGTCTATTATTGTTCATTAATAATGACAACAATTACAACGTTACAATCTAATCACTAGATAACTAGTATATATAGTAGAAACAGATATATTCACTTGCTTCATTCCGAACATTAAGCAAATGAAAGAATTTCCAATTATTTTTGGACCATAACGAAAATAAAATACTTTCAGATTTTTAAGATATGTATATTGTACAGTGTCCTTTTATCAATGGTTAAACATTTCCCTGGCTTAAAGCTTGGATGTAATTTTTACAGAATACATTAAATGGCCTTTGATATCTTCTATTTATTTTACTTTTGAGGTGTAAATTTTAAATGGTTTTTTCTTTGATTCTCAAAAAATATAACCTCTCAAAAACAATAAACTTTACAGTAGTTACGAAATTAATTATTTATTATTTTTATTAAATAACAATTTTTGATATATAACATTGAGACGTATCCAGCTAACACAACCTTCATTCCTATGAGAGCTCATGTGTTGGATTCTAGTTTTCTGCATCACTGTCTTAAAAAAATCAATTTTGGAAAATTTGATATAAAGTTAGAATATTTAATTCTCAAGAAATTGTTGCTATATGGTTAACAGTCATTTCCACAGATCATGAATCTGCCTTCTTTGGTACTACCTTGACAGAGGACAGAAAACTGTAGAGGGTTAGAGTTGGATCATAAATCTGCCTTTTTTGGTACTACCTTGGCAGAGGACAGAAAACTGTTGAGGGTTAGATCATAAATCTACTTTCTTTGATACTACCTTGGAAGAGGACAGAAAACTGTAGAGTCACAAATTATGGATAAAACAACCGAAAATCTCTGAAGCTGATTATTTTTCCTCAGAATCTGATTGTTTTACCACAGAATCTGATAGTTTTACCACATAATCTGATTGTTTTACAACAGAATTTGATAGTTTTACCACAGAATCTGATTGTTTTACAACAGAATTTGATAGTTTTACCACAGAATCTGATTGTTTTACCAAAGAATCTGATTGTTTTACCACAAAATCTGATTGTTTTACCACAGAATCTGATTGTTTTACAACAGAATTTGATAGTTTTACCACAGAATCTGATTGTTTTACCACAAAATCTCATTGTTTTACAACAGAATTTGATTGTTTTACCACAGAATCTGATTGTTTTACTTCAGAATCTGATTGTTTTACCACAGAATCTGATGTTTTACCACAGAATCTGATTGTTTTACCACAGAATCTGATAGTTTTACCACATAATCTGATTATTTTACAACAGAATTTGATAGTTTTACCACAGAATCTGATGGTTTATCTAGGAATCTGATTGTTTTACCACAGAATCTGATTGTTTTACCACAGAATCTGATAGTTTTACCACAAAATCTGATTGTTTTACCACAGAATCTGATTGTTTTACCACAGAATCTGAATCTGATTGTTTTACCACAGAATCTGATTGTTTTACCACAGAATCTGATAGATTTACCACAGAATCTGATTGTTTTACCACAGAATCTGATTGTTTTACCACAGAATCTGATTGTTTTACCACAGAATCTGATTGTTTTACCACAGAATCTGATTGTTTTACCTCAGAATCTGATTGTTTTACCTCAGAATCTGATTGTTTTACCACAGAATCTGATTGTTTTACCACAGAATCTGATTGTTTTACCACAGAATCTGATTGTTTTACCACAGAATCTGATTGTTTTACCACATAATCTGATAGTTTATCTAGGAATCTGATTGTTTTACCACAGAATCTGATTGTTTTACCACAGAATCTGATTGTTTTACCACATAATCTGATAGATTTACCACAGAATCTGATTGTTTTACCACAGAATCTGATTGTTTTACCACAGAATCTGATTGTTTTACCACAGAATATGATTGTTTTACCACAGAATCTGATTGTTTTACCTCAGAAACTGATTGTTTTATCACAGAATCTGATTGTTTTACCATATAATCTAATTGTTTTACCACAGAATCTGATTGTTTTACCAGATTATTTTACCTCAGAATCTGATTGTTTTACCACAGAATCTGATTGTTTTACCACAGAATCTGATTGTTTTACCACAGAATATGATTAGATCTAACCTTGATCTAAACACAAATTGTATGTATTTGTTTTCAAACAAAAATCAATGCAATCAAAATAATTTATGTTGTATAAGGAAAACATTGAATTTTTTTCCTGACAGTTTTGTTTCTGTTTTAGGTACTACACTACAAAAATCATTTATCTAAGGGCAACATTGCCAAAAGTGTAATTGTGAAGGATTGGAATTCTCAAATGAAGTTGCTTATGACTATTGCTTGAAAAAGAGGTGCTTCACAGTATGATCTTACATCTAGAATAAACTTCAGTCATAATCAGGTAAATTAACTGTTTGAATTATATATTTTACAAAGTTTTCTGATGATGGAAGTTAATGTGTTACAAAGAATTGCAGCAAAATCATTGTTCTTTATTTTGTACAAATTTTATCCAGTAAATATTTCTGGTTTAACTAGTCTCTGTAAAATATATCATGGTTGTGTTATTTCCTTAACTAATTCATTATAAATTTAGTATTAAAAAATATGCATTTTTTATAGTGTTGATGAATCTTTGCAATATTCTCGTAATACTCAGAACATATCATTAATATATTATACCAATTACACTAAATTTTCTTGTAGTTATTTCTCATACAAAGTTAATATCTGAAGTGTCAGTTCCTGCCTCTTCTAAAAATTATTTGATATTACAAAATATCCAATTCATATGCAATGATGTCAAATTCATAGTTACACAGGATTAAATTACAAAGGTCAAAGTCAATTCACAGATTTAATATTACCAAGGTCAAGGTCAATTGCAAAGGTTTGTATTACCAAGGTTAAGGTCAATTTCACAAGTTTTATATTACCAAGGTGAAGATCATTTGTTTATTTTACCAAGATAAAGGTCAAAATCATTATTACACAAGTCAAGGTATTACCAAGTTCAAGGTCAATTGCATAAGTTTATATTACCAAGGTTAATGTCAAATTGATAATTGCACAGATTTATGTTACCAAAGTCAAAGTCAATATCACACTAGTTTGAATTTTTCATACAATAAGGTCAGGTTGAACATGAGTTGGTGAAAATACTTGACCAGTAACTATTGACCTTGTCCTGTCTAAAAGTCACAATATTTGACCAATGGCTATTGACCTTGTTGTCCTGTCTGAAAGTCACAATACTTGACCAATGACTTTTAACCTTATTGTCCTGTCTGAAAATTACAATACTTGACCAATGACTAATTACCTTATTGTCCTGTCTGAAAGTTACAACACTTGACCAATGACTAATTACCTTGTTGTCCTGTCTGAAAATTACAATATTTGACCAGTAACTATTAACCTTGTTGTCCTGTCTGAAAGTTACAATACTTGACCAATGACTAATTACCTTATTGTCCTGTCTGAAAGTTACAACACTTGACCAATGACTTATTACCTTGTTGTCCTGTCTGAAAATTACAATACTTGACCAATGACTAATTACCTTGTTGTCCTGTCTGAAAGTTACAATACTTGACTATTAACCTTGTTGTCCTGTCTGAAAGTCACAATACTTGACCAATGACTAATTACCTTGTTGTCCTGTCTGAAAGTTACAATACTTGACCATTAACCTTGTTGTCTGAAATCACTGTTTATACCATTTTAATTCATGTTGATAAGGATAGTATTTTTTCTCCTTTATAGCACTTGATTATTAAAACATTCCTGTATAAATGTTTATTTCATCATTCTATATCCAGATGACATAACAATGATATTCAAAAGCAATAATTAAAATGTTTATACAGATTTAGAGACTTGTATGTGTTGCTGTGTTATATTCTAATTGCTCTGGATAGCATGCCACAGGTTCCATACTGTGTTGTCTAGTGAGGTAGTCACCAGCTGGTCTACAAGGATATCTGCCTCAAAATGAGCTTGTCTAACTAACCAAGGGCAATAAACTCAGCACAGAAACCAAACAAAACAAGTTTTTCTACTGTCAGATTTCCTCGTAATTATATCGTAGTCATAAATTCAAATTTAGTGACAGGATTTCAACGGATGCACTCTACCACTCCTTCATTTTAATGAGGAACAATCAATACGATCAGAGACCCTTCCTCTATAACATTTGTAAAAAATTTAAATAAAGAGCATTCAACTCTAAATTTGATGCCATGTCAGGGAACTGTTTTGTTCAGGAATTAAGGGTGAAGTTTCAAATTCACCTCAGTTATCTTTCTCAAATAAATCAACATTACATGGTTAAGAATAACAGTAACATATTTACAAAATCCTTAGTCTAAATTTTCTTTATCACTGAAAGAAAAAGAAATTTGATTTAAAACTCTTAGTGAATACACCAGGATCATGAGGCAACCTTAAGTCTAAAACCGTCTTTAGTTTTGACTTTGTCAAATGCAGATCATAAATGTCATAACAAAGACAGCAAATATAACTGGCTTAGCAACACGTTTAAGGACCATTTAAGGATCCCCAGGTTTAATAGCACGGCTGTATTATATTCTTCCTTCCTGTGTTCCTATATTACCAGCCCTGAGGGAAACAACACATCAAATCTTACCCAAAGTCACTTTGGGATTGTAACAAGAATGTAAAATTTTACATTATATTTATCACACAATCAGCCAGTTATCCAGAGAATTTGTCCGTGTGGACAAAATCAGAAATTAATTATGATGTCAAAATATAGACATGCAATGACATTATGTCATTAGCTGAATATTGCACAACAAAATCGCTGCCTCTATTTGATTTTGTCCTTGACATTTTCACTTCAAGTCTTGTCAAACTTCAATTTGTTTACAATTTATATGAGATTTTATGCAACTCTTGAAGTTAGGATTTTTTCTTAGCCTTAACTTCTAAGACTCATTTCATAAAATATGAAATTAGAACTCATTTATAATGCTAAACATATGTGGGAAGACATGATAATCATCAGGTACAAGCTTTCTGATATATATACGTGAAATTTTTAATTTGAAATGAGAGCACTGAAACAGTGAACCTTTGGTGACATGAAACAAACAGAGACCTTTATATTTATTAAAAAATGAAGTTCATTTTTATCAAGTGAACAATTATTCACTTAATGCAGTCAAATGCAGTACTCCCAATTATCCTTGAAAAAGGGAAGAAACTCCTTAAATTTCCAAAATTTAAGATTTGTACCCCTAGTTTTCAAGAAAGTTTTCAAGAACTCATCTATATGAATACATTGTTAGAGATAAGGTGTACCCATTTCAAAATATAAGGGTGTGTGTGTGTGTGTGCATGCATGCGTGTGTGTGCGTGTGTGTGGTTGTGTGTGGTTGTGTGTTTTGTGTGCGTGTGTGTTTCTGTGTGTGTGTGTGTGTGTGTGTATGTGTGTGTTGTGTGTGCGTGTGTGCGTGCGTGAGTGTGTGGGTGTGTGTGTGTGTGTGTGTGTGCGTATGTGCATGCGGGCATGCCTGTGTGTGTGTCTGTGTGTGTGTGTGTGGTATGTGTGTGATGGAGGATACTGAATATTATTTTAAAAAACAAATAACAAGAACCAGAGACATTTCCTTGTCAAATCTCCGCTCTATATTTTCATTATCTTAGCCAATGACAAGTCAGTTATATGATAAAGGGAGCGAAACTATCATTACATTTCTGAGGTGAGACCAGTAGTCACAAGTCAGACAAGGTTGAAAGGCCTGTCGAGATATACTAGACTACATGTGTGAGCTTGACAGGTCAGCGAGGATACACTGGACACGATTTATTGGAGAATTTCCCAAACACTATGAAATATTAGCTTAAATAGTGATGCAAACACTGATAATTGTGGGGTATTGATTCTCACACTGTTAACATTACAGACATATTTACATCGCACATCAATTAACCACGAAAGTCAGTCCTGATTGTATTGTACAGGGATGATATGGTAGTTGTGATATCGTAGTAGACTGTCAATATTTGTCAATCTAGAACTAGCAATACCAATAACAGTCTACAGGCATGAGATTCCTGACCATAACTTACTCCTCACTAAATCATGTAAAATAACTAATTTTGTTGGATTTTCTTTTCATTGATTTCATGGTAAGTTTTAATCCATCAAGTACATCCCCAAAAAACCATACACAGATCAAAATTAACAAAGTAAAGTAAAATTTTATCTATAGAATCAAATAGCCGTGGAGATGCATAATTTATGAAAAGCATGGAGGTTTGTGGTGAACAGAAAATGACAATCTGATTATGATGTTTATCTTATTGTAAGTCAATGGGTCAACATCTAATATACGGCTCGGGGGGGGTGGGGGCTTATTACAGGGTCATGACCTCATCTTTGACTCAGGGAGTGAGCTTATAACTGGGCTTACACCTAATCTTTGACCCAGGGACTAAGCTTATAACTGGGCTTACACCTAATCTTTGACCCAGGGACTAAGCTTATAACTGGGCTTACACCTAATCTTTGACCCAGGGACTAAGCTTATAACTGGGCTTACACCTAATCTTTGACTCAGGGAGTGAGCTTATAACTGGGCTTACACCTAATCTTTGACCCAGGGACTAAGCTTATAACTGGGCTTACACCTAATCTTTGACCCAGGGACTAAGCTTATAACTGGGCTTACACCTAATCTTTGACTCTGAGAGAAGGCTTATTACAGGGCCAAAGTCTAATCAATGACTCAAGGTATACACTTATTACAGGGTCAACACCAAGTCTATGACTAAAGGATATGAGCCTTTTTCAGGGTCAACAACTTATCTTTGACTCAGGGGTTAGACCTATTTCAGGGCAACACCAAATCTCTGGCTCACTGAATGGGCTTATAAAGGACAAACTATCTGAGTCAGGAGATGGGCTTATTACAGGGACAACACCTTATCTCTCAGACTGAAAATTAAATTATCACAATTAAAGACAGAGCAGAATCTACATATGAAATTTGTCACAGATCCAATCATTACATCCAAAAAAAATTGTGATTACAAACTATCACTTTAAAAGTTTTTTTGGATCAATCCAAAATGTAGGATGAAGCAAAACTAGGGACCAAAGGGTCCCAAAATATGAAATTTAAACATTTCAAGAAGTAGCAATAACAAAATATTCAAAATCCAAATTGGCCATTAACTTCTTTCTGATCAGTCTCAAAATGGAGCCTTGCACAACTAGGGACCAAGGGGAACATACATACTAATTTAATTAAGATTCATCCATTACTTCTTATGTCACAATAACAATGTATAAAGACTGACAGAAACAGCACAGACCCAGGGCAATTTGTATAAAATACCAATAAATACCATTACAGTCCAATCACACTCCCAATATCCCATCTCTGATCTTTATATTTCCAACTAAATCTGCTAAGGAATTCATTATCTATCTTCTACCTGATTTTAAAAAGGGTGGTAACCAAAATCCAATCAGGTATAGAAATTTATTGTGTGATTTTATGGTGTACATAAAAACAAAATCTATTCTTCCACAGTTCATGATATCTTATAACACAAGCTTTTTATGGCAGGGAACATGCAAGCATGCCGGTATATACAGACCAATAGACAATGAGATTACTGTACCCTTTTCCTTATTAAATAGAGGGTATAATTATAGGATATGCAAAATGATCAGTAATTGATTCATTCCTTTTTTGGTTCCTATACACTGAGAAATTTCAACTCTATTAATTTCTTGAGATTTAGAAAGAAAATTCGAGTGAGTTCTGAACTTCTTTAATCTTAAATTTGAGTTCCCTCCCTTAATGTACATCACACAAAAGTGATCATTTTTCTCTTGTCCTTCTAACCTATTAGACTAAAACTATTTACTATTTGGACAACAATTGTGATAAAACAAGCTATGAGCTTGTATCATTCAGTCTTATTGGTCTTGATGGAAGAAAACTTCCAGTTAGAGGAATGTAGTGGGACAGGTGATCCCTAACCGATGTCCGATCAAATAATTGGACCCAGGTCCCCACTGTACCACTCTACAGTCCAGCCATAAGAAAATGGTGACCACTTTAACAAACCTTATCTACACCAATACACAATTCGTTACCTATTAAACATGAAATATGCACCAGCCATTCTATTTGAATGTTGCTGTGCTACATCAGCTGAGAGCTTGGTATCAATACTATATATTCTCAGACTGAGCAATCCTCCATGTAGGTTAAAACACACTTGTCTTCACCAACAACTGGAATATAAATTAAGTGATGACTGATTTAAACCACACAACAGTATTGTAAGGGAATCTATTAGATATACCATACCATATATACTAATGAATTCTCTGAAGGATGATGGAGGGGAGACAACTCTAGGCAAAATAATGATCTTACAAACAAATACACAAAACCAAAGATATCCAAACAGACACTTTCACACACAACACCGCCCACTTATTTAGACAGGGGACATGACCCCTAACCAGTTAAGCAGTAGAGTTGACTTCAATTATTCATAAGTTGAGGTAAGACAGTTTGTAAGTAAACTTGATTAGCAGTGGTACATAGTGGAATTGTTATGTTAAAGAGCCGGACCCACTCTGTTATAGATTTTTTTTCATATTTTATTGACTGGGAATGTTGTTGTATACTAACAGATAATATATAAATAAAGACTTGTATAAAGTTTCAAACTTGAAATTGAAAGGGTACCGGAGATATCGGTGCCGGAATTAGTCTCATTAATCAACACCAGGATATGAATATTGATGAGGAAAAGTCATGTGATACGTTCAGACGCGGTCAGAACCAAAACAACAAGAGCACCGCAAAGGAGAACAAAATACGCCCGTGAATATCCAAAACGGCAAAGGGGCATAACTCTTATTCAAATTCTCTCATCAAAACCCAGTTCAGGAAAACACTATTTCATATCATTGTGATTAAGCCTACCAAGTTTCATAAAGATCGGCTGAAAAATGTAGGAGGAGATCTCCGGACAAATAAAAGTTTACGACGGACAGCGGACGGATGGACAACGCCATCCCATAATACGTCCGTCTTTCGACGGGCATATAAAAATGGAGGAAGAGGTGAGTAGTACGTCCATGTGACATCGATTGTAAAGAGATTTTACCAATAAATGCAATCAATACTCTATATATCCTGTATGGAAATCATCTAATGTATATATTGATCACATCTTTCAACGCTTAGTTATGACACAAAAATGTGCATATTACAAGAAAAACTACAATTTATTGCAAAGAGGCCCTCAAATGGGGGCTACGATATGGTAACAAATATATAGAATATCGCAAAATAGATCTATTTAAAGCGAATATTGGACAAGTATTTATGAACATGATTTTAGAGTGATACTACACGAGAGAGCCAAACTTAGAGCGATACAGAATATGAACCAGCCATCTTCCTTCTTTTCACCTCAAAGTCCGTCAAAACATGTTTTCTTCTCTGCTTCCCTCGCACCCTTTCTGCCATGTTGGAAGACGGCAGATTTATTAACAGTTCTTTACGCATGCGTCAGAGGGCAGGACTTCCCCTATTACGTTAGATTGGTAGCGATTTACTTTAAAATTGCGATATTACAGGGTTAGTCAGAATATTGCTACTCGAGAAAAATAGAAAATCATGATTTTTTTATATATAAAATAACATTGGCCGAGGAGTGGGTCTGGCTCTTAAAATAAAATTTATAAACATGACTTACCTTGATAACCTTGGCCAAAGATTCAGACCCGCGCCCTGTCAGACTGCAGCCAGTAAAGTTCACTGAGTTGATGGTTGTGGAATTCTTGATACCCTTACTCACAACTATAAAATATGGAAAACATTATTAAGCTACAGTTCTTAAAATGGGGAAATCTGGACAAAGAGGAAAAAGAAATGCAGCTACAACTTAACAGTTTAATAACATAATGACGAGCAACATACCTAAATGTGACATGCTGCACTTGGAATATTGAACCATCTGACTTCAAACTGTCAGAGATTTATAGCAAATGAGGACTTCATCAGGCTACAAGAGTTGGGGTATCCTAATGTACACAAAGTTTAAATGATGACGGCTGTCAGATCTATGTATAATATCCTGTGTGCCTTCCCTGAACGACGGTTGTCAGACCTATGTATAATATCCTGTGTGCCTTCCCTGAACGACGGTTGTCAGACCTATGTATAATATCTTGTGTGCCTTCCCTGAACGACGGTTGTCAGACCTATGTATAATATCCTGTGTGACTTCCCTGAACGACGGTTGTCAGACCTATACATAATATCCTGTGTGCCTTCCCTGAACGACAGTTGTCAGACCTATATATAATATCCCGGTGCCTTCCCTGGACGACGGCTGTCAGACCTATGTATAATATCCTGTGTGCCTTCCCTGAACGACGGTTGTCAGACCTATGTATAATATCCTGTGTGACTTCCCCGAACGACGGTTGTCAGACCTATACTTAATATCCTGTGTGCCTTCCCTGAACGACAGTTGTCAGACCTATATATAATATCCCGGTGCCTTCCCTGGACGACAGCTGTCAGACCTATGTATAATATCCCGGTGCCTTCCCTGAACGTCGGCTGTCAGACCTATGCATAATATCCTGTGCGTCTTCTCTGAATGACGGCTCTCAGACCTATGTATAATATCCTGTGTGCCTTCCCTGAACGACGGCTGTCAACCTATATATAATATCCCGGTGCCTTCCCTGGACGATGGCTGTCAAACCTATGTTTAATATCCTGTGTGTCTGCCCTGAACGACGGTTGTCAGACCTATGTATAATATCCTGTGTGCCTTCCCTGAACAGCTACAGTGTCTCTAATTCTGTGTGGCATGGAGTTCATAAGGACATTGACTGTCCATAGAGAAATGTTATTACAAACTCTTGCAACGTGTAGTGTTACATGCTGAAAGGTCAGCTAGTGCTTTATAATGTAAGGCAAAACATGAGGCCTCAGGATCACATCTCAATAGTGCACATCCCTAAAATTCCTGTTAATGATCAATAAATATGACTTTAAACCATAGAAAATTCCTTCCCAAACCATAACCGATCCAACCCCAAAACACAAGCATCTGCAAGATGCCCTCCTCAACCCTGGTACACATGTAAACAGCCATCTAATTGAAATAATGTGCATCTGTGAAGAGTACGCCCTCTGACGTCTCATAGGGAAATGCCCTGGCACGTGCCTTCAACCATCGCATACGATAAGTTCAACATTGAGGTATCTGGATAACCAACATACTGGTGACGTGGGCGTAAATTTGCCTCTCGCAGCCTTCTTCTCAACTTCTCACTATTTCTGCATGGATTCATCACTTTTCATTACCAATGATATTTTATGCCTTTTCATTTGATATTAGTCTCCTGTCATGTGAATCAGCAAGCCTAATAAAGCAATCTTAAAATAATGACACTACATCTTTGCATATCAATATGTCATCAACTTTTTCTATGGTGTTGAGATGTAAAACTAACCCAATTAGTGAACTCAAAGTGAGTAGTGACCTGCTGTCGAGTACTACTTTCCATAAGCATTGCGAAAGTCTGCCCTCTATCAAGTTGGAATAGTCTTGGCATGTTTATAAAAAAAGATTTTTAATTGCAAATACATTGATGATCTCGAGTCTTAGTGATGATCAGAAATCAACACTAGTTTAAATGGAAAAGGCATGAAATAGCACAGTCATGGTATATTGGTAATTTAGGTGTACTAGAGGTGGGTAAGTGTTTTGTCACAGACGACAGATTTTTAACATTTATTGGGGGATAGGTAAAGTGCCCTAAGATTCCTCTTACATTTTGCATGGCTATGTATATTCAATACAAAATGTTTAACAATTAGAAGTTGCATTTCTAAAGCCAGTCAGTTCATATACCATCTCAACAAGTTTATCTACACCACAATATACACAGGGAGGGGAGATAACTCTCCTACCATACACACAGGAAGGGGAGATAACTCTCCTACCATACACACAGGAGGGGGAGATAGCTCTCCTGCCATACATATAGGAAGGGGAGATAGCTATTTACCGCCTCAACAAGTTATCACTACCACTATATCCAAAACAGGGGAGAAAACTCAATATCATCTGAACAGATTTATGTTTACTACTGTAAATGAAGGAAGGGGAGATAATTTAACACTTACTATCTAGACCAGCATCTCCGATGCGACAGTATTCCAATGATAAGTGATTTAATGTTGTATTCTTTACCAGGCCCTGCAACACAAGAAAAATCTATGTCACAAAAAATGACTCAAGAATACACATTCTCAGACTGAAATGATTCAAAACTTCTTAATCATGTATGGTTGATCCCACAATTCCTATATGACTGAAAAAGAAAAGGTTTCGTAATATTTGTCTAAAGTCATTTTTATTTCACTGTCTTTCCAACTAAATGTTACATTATCAGTAATTAATTTTCCCATGGCTTGTAAATCCATAGGTTTCAGAACAAGACCTAATTCTCTATATATAGTAAAGAAAGACCCAGGACTCAGGTAATTAAGAAAGAATAGAAAAATCAATGGAGATAACACAGGAAAAGGAGAGTACCTTCACCAGTGTGGATAGATCCCGTTCCCGAAGCGGTAGACCCTGAAGCTCCAGACAGGACAATGTTGGAGTGTGAATCAGACATTCTTTTAAAGCCTTACATAGCCGGTAGGTGATCTCTTTGGACCGTACAGCTGGCATCTTCCTCTTCTCAATCATAGCCTTCTTCTCTGTAAAGTTACACACAAAATTGTAACATGAACCTAAACATTAAAGACAAATTTCTGTGAATGTGTTATTTGTGTTTTGTGGTCTTACGTAATAAATAGGTGACTAGACTGTACCTTTTCTGTGATTGATTGAATATAAATCTAGATTTTTTGTTAAATATCAGTGCAAGATATGAAATTTCTCTTGAAGGGATCCACTTTTTATAGTATGATCAGGCATTGTGGTCACAATACAAAAAGAAGGACATGGAACTTACAGAAAAAGCTAATTCTATCATTGAAAGACATATATTATAGTGACGTTTTGAAGAAACTAAAGATGCCAACACTAAAATATAGATCTTTAAGAGGTGATAGACATGTTTAAGATCATGAATGGTATATACAACAAAAAAGTAACTGATGGATTCTTCACTAAAACAAAAAGTACATCCACATGGGGACACAGTAAGTACATAAACAGTGCTGCAACACAAATGTGAGGAAGTTCAGCTTCACTTACAGAGCAATGGATAATCAGAATAATCTACAGGAATGAGTGGTGCAGACAAAATCTATTCAATGTTTTGAAGCGAGATCAGATAAATTTTGGAAAAGACCATGATGTAAAATACAACCACAACTCAGACAACACCAGAAGGTCTCACGTAAACAGTACAAATAACAAAACTGATCATTTAGATGTGGTAATAATGGTCGAATAGACCAGCATCCATTGAAGATCCCAAGGTATCATGACATAAGGATATTAACTATATATTATATACAGAAGATCATAAGGTATCCTGACGTAAGGATATGAACTATATATTATATACAGAAGACCCTAAGGTATCCTGACGCAGGGTTTTCCATAAGTGCCGGTAGCCGGCCAATTTGACCAGCTACTTTGATCATTTGGCCGCCTACACCAATCCAGTTCCATAATAACGTTCCGTACACGACTACTCATACACGGCAGGCCAGCCTCCTACTTTCACTACACAGCCTATACTAATAAAATTATGGAAAACCCTGCTGACGTAAGGATATTGACTATATATTATATACAGATACTAAGGTATCCTGACGTAAGGATACTGACTATATATTATATACAGATCCTAAGGTATCCTGACGTAAGGATATTGACTATATATTATATACAGATCCTAAGGTGTCCTGAGGTAAGGATATTAACTATATATTATATACAGATCCTAAGGTATCCTGACATAAGGATTAACTATATATTATAACAGATACTAAGGTATCCTGACGTAAGGATATTAACTATACATTATATACAGATCCCAAGGTATCCTGACGTAAGGATATTAACTATATATTATATACAGATACTAAGGTATCCTGACGTAAGGATATTGACTATATATTATATACAGATACTAAGGATATTAACTATACCTGACGTAAGGATACTTTTTACTATATATTATATACAGATCCTAAGGTATCCTGACGATAAGGATATTGACTATATATTATATACAGATCCTAAGGTGTCCTGAGATAAGGATATTAACTATATATTATATACAGATCCTAAGGTATCCTGACATAAGGATTATATATATATTATAACAGATACTAAGGTATCCTGACATAAGGATATTAACTATACATTATATACAGATCCCAAGGTATCCTGACGTAAGGATATTAACTATATATTATATACAGACCCTAAGGTATCCTGACGTAAGGATATTAACTATATATTATATACAGATCCCAAGGTATCCTGACGTAAGGATATTAACTATAAATTATATACAGAAGGATATTAACTATATATTATATACAGATACTAAGGTACCTCACATAAGGTATCCCGAGGTAAGGATATTAACTATATATTATATACAGAAGACCCTAAAGTATCCCGAGGTAAGGATATTTTTAACTATATATTATATACAGAAGACTCTAAGGTATCCTGAGGTAAGGATATCAACTATACATTATATACAGACCCTAAGGTGTCCTGACGTAAGGATATTAACTATATATTATATACAGATACTAAGGTGTCCTGAGGTAAGGATATTAACTATATATTATATACAGATCCTAAGGTATCCTGACATAAGGATTAACTATATATTATAACAGATACTAAGGTATCCTGACGTAAGGATATTAACTATACATTATATACAGATCCCAAGGTATCCTGACGTAAGGATATTAACTACATATTATATACAGACCCTAAGGTATCCTGACGTAAGGATATTAACTATATATTATATACAGATCCCAAGGTATCCTGACGTAAGGATATTAACTATAAATTATATACAGAAGACCCTAAGGTATCCCGAGGTAAGGATATTAACTATACATTATATACAGAAGACCCTAAAGTATCCCGAGGTAAGGATATTTTTAACTATATATTATATACAGAAGACTCTAAGGTATCCTGAGGTAAGGATATCAACTATACATTATATACAGACCCTAAGGTGTCCTGACGTAAGGATATTAACTATATATTATATACAGATACTAAGGTATCCTCACGTAAGGATATTAACTATATATTATATACAGAAGACCCTAAGGTATCCTCACGTAAGGATATTAACTATATATTATATACAGAAGACCCTAAGGTATCCCGAGGTAAGGATATTTTAACTATATATTATATACAGAAGACTCTAAGGTATCCTGAGGTAAGGATATTAACTATATATTATATACAGATCCCAAGGTATCCTTAGGTAAGGATATTGACTATTTATTATATACAGAAGACTCTAAGGTATCCTGAGGTAAGAATATTAACTATATATTATATACAGAAGACCGTGAGGTAAGGATATTGACTATTTATCATATACACTACAATAATTGTTGATTGTTTCCCTTTGTTGAATCTATTGAAAATATTTAAAAGACTGAAAATATCACCCTTTTTCAGGAAAGTGACATTTTCAATTTGACAACGTAGATTTAGTTGTTTATATAGTTACCATTGTCCTCAGAAGGAGGTTGATAGTAGCTACGGAAGGCAATAAACTCCAGGTTCTTATTGATGCGGAGAGTGTTTAGTATCGGCTGCCAGTCATTAGCTCTGGAACGCAAATCAAATCAAGGATTCAATTTCATTAATATACATTTTGAATTGAAAGTCTGCATATTTTAGCATGTTTGAAACAGGATCCATGAAATTTGATTATATATCATGTATACATGTCTTCGAAGGCTTCAGATGATTCCCATTTTCAGTTCTATATAATAAGTACAAGCCAACTTCAAAATCTGAATCCACAACTGCCTAATTAGGAGTTTAAGTGTTTACAGGACAATCAACATACCATGGATGATAAGTTCATTCATATTTATATGCATTTTACTTCTGTAGAAATATCAATGAATGCCAGCTGATCATGAGCATCCTGTGCTTACTGTAAGATCACATTTCAGGTTTATAAATAATTATATCTCACCTGACCCTGTCCCCATTGAGGTCAAGCACTGCCTGACCCAGATGGGCTTTGACTGCAGGGAGGGGGCAGGAATCCTGCATGGCACACAGGTTGTCATAGTGACCCTCAAAGTCATATGCTCCTCGTTGACGTGCTTGTACACTCTCAATCATAGTGCAGCGGTAAACAATATTGTTCTAAACATGAAAAAAGTATATAAATACACAATTTCAGAATATATGTGAATGATAGATATCTAGAGCTCAGTGAATTAAATATCAACGTGAAGGTATCCATTTACTATAGGAAAATAAATTAAAATGAATTATTGATGATAAAAGCACTGATATTGTAATAAGTACATCAACTTGTCACAAGTTTTCTAGGGATAATAAACAGGGCAGTTGGAGATGCAAAAACCTGATCCAGTACTTATATTTCAACATGACAAGAAATTATATCTGATCAATCTAGAAGTGAACGCTGAGCATAAATATTACTGTTTGATGCATCAACTTCAAGCTATTCAGTAGAGTTGACTGTCTGTGATTGTGATAGGTTGGCATTCAAGCAATTTCTATGTATTATACAACAATGCAGTAGTTGAAAAACATACATTGATGGAAAGAGAAAATATTTTTCTACCAACTAGCATATATGGTTAAGCCATTAAATATTGTTAACAGCAAAATTTGGTTTGGAAGAATGTTTCAAGAGGGATTCTGAAGTGGTGGCCATTGAAATATAAGCTTGGATGTGAGGTTGCTCAGAAAAATGAGTGGATATTTTTAGTTTAGGACATTTCATGCAAACCATTGGATTGACATATATGCAAAACAGAAAAAAAGTTTTAACTTTCCATTGAGGTATTTAAAATACAAAAAATTTCCTGAAAGCCAACCCTTGTAAGGGCAACAAAATTTCACAAGCGACCAAAACAGGGAAAACATAAATAACAGCAGATAATTAGCACCCTTTGGACTAACTCCAAGCTTGCTTAGTGCTTGTAAATGCGTTTCTAGATATAAGCAGTAATTCAATCAAGCCACAGAAATTTACAAACAGAGCATGAACCACAAATAAAAACGTAAACATTGACAGATCGACACCAAGCTGCATTGTTTACATTTTTATTCGTCCAGTTGAACCGAAAATGTTTACATGTCTAACAGAAGATATCAGAAAAGTATAATCACTGGATTGTCTTAAATTTATTCTGTGAGAGAAAATATATGACAATACGTCGAGTTTACTCATCGCCATAATTTGTAGTTTTATGTGTTAAAGCTAGCCGGCGTAGCCACTTATTGTTCAGAAACATGCTCGTACTCGCTTTAAGAAAATGAAGTAATGCATTCGTAATCTTGTTTGTGTTGTATGCAATCTGTTTAAAATCTTGTTAACGGAAACACATGGATACCTTTGCAAATGATTTTTTAAAAAATTACTACCTGTCATCCACAATACACGAATACTCATAAAAAAATCGTGTGTTTCATCGCTTTAAAAATCCAGGAAATGGCGCTTTTAGTTTACGTCCCAGAATTCAATGCACTGTGACGCAATTTCCGGTTTATTGGACCATGAGTCTGGAAGTTTCTACATGTTCGAGAAGGATCATTGACATAAAAGTGATATTTCTGTAGCTGAGTGGTTAATTTTCAGTCGTTTAAGAGAGAAGACACATATCCTGCATCAGAAACGGATACGTGTTAGAAGTTAATTCAAGGTAAGGCATTTTTATTTCTTTTCCTTTATACACACGGTTTTATTCCATGCGTCGATCCGAAGCAACGCGGACGTCTTGTCAATGAAACGGCGTCAGAATTAACTGACTCGTATATATCCATTATGATTGAAGACGTTAAGAATACCAAGTTAAAATTGAACTCTTTGTTTTTAAGAATGTTTGTTCTCAATTTGTACTCGCAAGTTATCATTGTTTTACCGACTTGAAATTACTAGGCAAAAAACAGGTTCCCGGTTCGTTTTAAAACCTGCACAGAGACGAATCTTTTGTTTAATTATCGTTTCGTGACCGTGCCCATACCAAAGTCATGACATGAAGTAGAAGAATTCGACGAACAAAGAACAATGTAGAATGAGGTTTAGATAAGCTTTGTGGAAAAATTCATTTATTGGCTTTCTGTCTTTTTATCACAGACAAAAATGGTGAAAGAAACAGCATACTACAAAATACTGGGAGTTGATCCCAGTTGTACTCCTGAGGAATTGAAGAAAGCTTACAGAAAACTTGCTCTGAAATATCATCCTGACAAAAATCCTGATGAAGGAGAAAAGGTAACACGAATTGGAAAACACAATGTTGGTTAGACTCCTAAGAATTTTGATAAAACATTTTTGTCAATTACATTTTATTCATAGCATTTCCAGACTCTTTACACCTGGTATCTTCCATCAATACATTGAAGAGTAACACTTAGTGATAATTTTTTGAAATGCTAACACATTTAGTAAGGAGACCTATTGTAAACATACATTTTTATTGTTAATCTTTAAAGGAATTTTTGAATCCAGAATGGTTTTAAACAGATTGTATGATCTATATAATTTCATTTATTAATATTTGCTTAGTTCAAAGCAATCAGCCAAGCTTATGAAGTACTGGCTGACCCTAAAAAGAGAGAGATTTATGACCGAGGAGGTGAGGAAGCCATTAAAGGTGGTGATGCTGGAGGTGGTTTCAACTTCCACTCACCCATGGACATTTTCGACATGTTCTTTGGAGGTGGTGGTGGTGGAGGTCGCAGGGGAAGAGGTCCAGCCAAAGGAAAAGATGTTGTTCATCAAATCAAGGTTTCTTTAGAAGACTTATATAAAGGAGCCACAAGGAAACTGGCTCTTCAGAAAAATGTAATCTGTGATAAATGTGACGGTAGGTAGTTGTTTATGTTGCCATCAATGTTCTATGTTATATTTGAAACTGAGAGTATATTGCATCCCTGACAGTATATTTGTATTAGAAAGTGCTTGAAAACTGGAGTTACAAGTCTTGAATTGCAAGTGGTTTGTACCCTTATTTTGGGGTAATAGGGAACACTGACCATTAACTTTAGTCATTAGTTAATATTGCAAATATGTAGGCATAATTCTCAAAATTCGTTCTCAAAATTCTTCAGTTTTCTACCATAGCAATGGAAAATGATGCCTGATCCATCCATATCGATAGTAATCTAGAGGGGTGACTCTCTGCTATAGTGTTAATATAATATTATTGATGTCAAGTTGTTATAAGAAACAGCAACTCTTACTATACTGAATTTAAATTTCACTGTTACTGGAAGTTACTTTTTGGACGGTCCTCTGTCTCGGCCCATAACGCATATCGGAGCACATGGCTATAGTGCTTGCTTCAATAAAACAATTATTTATGACTGTGTGGTGCTAATAATATTGATATGTTGACATTTATTTGCTGTAATCTATCATATGAAATGAGTTGAAATATTTTTATTGAATATCTGTGAGATCCATCCGTTAAATAAACTAATAGAAAGTATGTGCTCATCATGTCACTCGTGTGTAATTCATCACTCATTAGTAATCTTGTTATTTTGTTTTATGCACAAGTTCTCTATATTCTTGTTTCTGCCAATAAACTGTACTTTTTTTTTAATTGAATTGCCGTTGATGGTTTAATTCTGCTTTTCTTATCATAAATGCCCCAGAAATTGAAAGTAGAATCCAAGTCTGTCATTTTGTTGTCTGTATAAACAACATGGCAAAATCCAACAGAGTTCTGAGTGTTTGATTTAATACATAACTAGACTTGAAAAAATATAGTTATTGTCATCATAATTCTATGTTTAATACTTGTTTGTTAGATAAACACTTTGTCTGCCTATTCCTATACATGACTTTGCCTACTTACAAGTAACGGAAACATGTTTCACAATGTCTCAAGGCGTCTGATAGGAATGAAGGCATGTTTACTGTGATGTCTCAATTCAAGACATCACAAAGGACATAGGAGCAAGTTTTTGTGATAACACAAACTTACATGGGTATGCAGAGAGTTAAATGGTTTTGTGATATACCAAATCTTGTTTTTCTTTTCTCGCAAATTACTGTTGATGGTTCAAATTGTTTCACATGTGGTTGACATTCAATTTTTTTTTCTACCTTTTACTTCATCCAAGACTTTTTCACATTCCATTGTGAATGTTAGTTTTCAGTGTTCCTCTTTAGTACTTGGCTACATCTGCTTTCTTGCTTGTCATAGGTCGTGGTGGTAAGGAAGGTGCAGTAGAGAAATGTACACAGTGTCGTGGAACAGGTATGCAGGTACGAATACAACAGATAGGCCCAGGAATGGTCCAACAGATACAGAGTGTATGTGGAGATTGTCAGGGACAGGGAGAGCGTATCAATCCCAAGCACCGCTGTAAACATTGTCAGGGACGAAAAGTGGTGCGTGAACGAAAGATCCTTGAGGTCCACATCGACAAAGGTGGGTTACATTGTATATTGCTCTGTTCCTTTTGTTTTCAGTGTTATAATGGCTATGAAGTTGTCAAATATCAAGATAGTGTGGACACCCAATACATTTTTATAAGAGGAACATTTCTTGCCCTGTTTCAAGAGTTGAAAAAGGATATTGATCAAGATGATTTAACCAAAACTATGGAAAAATTAACTCCCCAATACCTTAGAAAGTAATTGAGCGATGTTTTCCTGGATTTGTCACTGGCTGTAAAATTCTACTAACACTGGCACAATTGCCATAAGATGAAAACACATGGAACAATTGGGTTGCTGGTACAGTTTTCTTCATATTTTCAAAATTCTGTCTAAAGTATTTCAAATCTTCAGAAAGACCTAGTTTTGATTCTTTGTGTTGAAATGTAACGAAATGTGTGATATTGTCACAATGTTAAATTGAAAGACTTCTGTCTTAAGGCATGAGAGATGGACAAAATATCCGTTTCCATGGTGAGGGAGATCAGGAACCAGGTCTTGAGGCTGGTGACATCATCATTGTCCTGGATGAAAAGGAACACTCAGCCTTCCGGCGACATGATAACGACCTTATTATGGAGATGGAGTTGAATCTTGTTGAGACTCTTTGTGGCTTCCAGAAAACCATCCCCACACTTGATGACAGAACTCTTGTACTCACAAACCTACCAGGTATGTCAGCACCATGTAATGTCATTCTTAAATCCTGACCAAAGGAAACACACACAAATATTCTAGATCATGATTTGGTTTTCACCATACAGAAGAATTTTGAGAATCTCAAAAAGAAATTGTAGTTTTTATCGGTCTATTCATACTTTCTTTTTTTGGAATATTTCTATTTCTCAAATTTCAAAAGATGAAAATTTCTGAATTGACTGACGATTGAACTAAATGTGATTGTTTATCTTTCAGGGGATGTAATCAAACATGCATCTGTTAAGTGTGTTATGAATGAAGGCATGCCTATATACAAGGACCCATTTGAAAAAGGACGACTTATAATCAAATTTAGTATTAAATTCCCAGATAAAATAGACCCTGCTTGTGTCGGTAGTCTGGAAAAAATATTGCCACCCCGACAGGAAGTAATTATTCCTGATGGAGCAGAGGAACATGACCTTGTTGAATTTGACCCCAAGGCACAGTCAAGTCGACGACGAGACGAAGCATATGGAGACGATGAGGACGGTGATGGGATGGGTGGACAGAGAGTGCAATGTGCGTCACATTAATATTATGACAAGCAAGAGACGTTTTAGAAAGACTTGTTTTTAACTATTCCTGTGACCATTTTAGCTGATGTATTTGTGATTCCATTAAATGAAGGTATATAGATTATTGATAAGAATTCACTCCACAGTTTTTTATAGGTTTGTGTATCTTTTAAATAACTATGATTCCAAGACTGAAATATATCTTTTTGTTAATATTGATAAATATACATTACAAAACTAGGTAATTCTGCAATAAAGTAAGTGTCTGATTTACACCAGTGTAGATTGATTTACTGAATTATATCATTTCCACATCAGAGAAATGTCTGTTAATTGTGAAACTGATAGGTTTTATATATATTGAACAAGACCTTCTGATGAAGTCACAGAAATTACCATGAATTCCTATATTTAATGTAATTTCTTACATTGAAGTTTTTATGAATAAGAAGTCAGAATACTCTAGTCACCAGTAAATTGAACAATATAATTTTGGTGTCAATAGATTATGAAACAAATTTGATATGGTGTTGTGAACTCATACACTGTAATTTCAGCAAGTAAACAAAAGAATTTTATAAACAATAAAAAGATTTTAAATGTTATTGTTTTTTCACACAGATTAAAAAAATAACACCATTTCTGTTTTTTACTGCGTATATGTGTACACTGTTATCATATGTCGACAGCATTTGGTTGCATGTCATTCCAATTAAGTAATTACTTTATTAAGATATAAAAATCAGTGACTGTGCAGAAATCAATAGGTCTAAATGATGTAGTCAGTTTGCTGTAGATTTCATTATATTTGCAAAGGATTCAATTGCGATATAGGAAATATTTTGCAAAATGTCGAAAAAGGAATAGTTTTATCTCTGAAATCTTGAAATGTATTACACTTTTTGCTATTAATTTCAAGGAATACAAATTTTAACAATTTCATGCCTAAAAATAATTGAAAATCAAATTCAGGCTGTAATTCAACAAAGATTTTATAGCATGGTCAATAACATCTACTCATCTTTTACAATACTGTTGTGGCCCTAATATAGCAACAAGAATGGGTCGCCAAAGAACAACAGCCTGACCAGGTAATAGAAAGTTCACAATATTCTGTCTGTTCGTAATGCAGAGTTATCTGCCCTTGTGAGTTGGCATTGATAGTTATGTCTTTGGTTTGAAAGTAATGTTATGAGGAAACAAAAAA
Source organism: Ylistrum balloti (assembly GCF_031769215.1). NCBI lineage: Eukaryota > Metazoa > Mollusca > Bivalvia > Pectinida > Pectinidae > Ylistrum > Ylistrum balloti. The sequence goes on along the minus strand of NW_026782800.1, from coordinate 282,876 downwards.
AAACTTCCTTGTGTAAACTAATGATGAAACAATTTTAACTGCTTACAAGAGGAGATAACTCTGTATTATAAAAAAAATGGAATTTGTTTACTGACTCTGATAATTGTAAGTATGCTATGTGGTTCCATTGTTGTAAACCTTGTTCTCATTTGAGAATGCGACAATACTTACTTGGATTGACCAAGACTGACGTGGTGGGTGTTGTTGATGAATCAGAAGACACCCTTCTGGATCACCTGGTATTATTCTCCTTGTACTTTTTCATGATTCCTCTTGTAAATTTCTCTTTTTGTTCATACTTTGGCTCATTTTCATCTATTTAGGGGCTTGCTAAATATCTGTTTCTATTGAACATAATGACTATAGGTGGGCTTATTACCAGACATTAACTTATTGTTGTGCTGAATAAATAGAATACATTAGGTTGTTTCTCTTCTCCAGTGTCTGGCCTTGATGTGTTCTCTGTAAATTTATCCTTCCTAATGATATGAAGACAGTGTTTTCTCATATTTTATTTAAGGTAAACATCAGTGTAAATTCTTGTTTGGAACACAATTAGAATACCCATAATGCATTTGTATTTCCTTCCTTCTGTCTCCATGAAAATTTTCTATAGAATTTAACGGACAATAAAACCTCCATATCAGTATAAAGTCTTTCACATGCTGTGAAGCTTTCCTGATGCTTGGTGTATGTTGAAGTTACAAAAAACATTTGAAGTATCTCTAGCCTGTATGGCATCATTTCTGATGTATGACGAGTCCAAGTCCAGCAATACATTGGCCATTGTATGTTTGGTTACTGATGAATTCCTGAATACAGATATTCCATTCTTTTGTTACTATTGAAGCATCTTGTTGACAATTTTCTATGATTAATATATAATCCAACCTCTCAGTGATCATATGTAAGATTTACATGTTAAACTTTCATTCATGATATTTTGTCATATTCTTTAAAAAAAAGAATTTCGCACTAATTTCTAGAAAAGTTCAATGATCTATGTAACTATTAGTACTAGAGTTGAATAACAAATGAATAATTTGCATATTGTGATAAAAATTTGATAGCAAATGCCACGGATATGCTTGTATAAAATCAATATCTGGTTTACCAATAACTAGTTTGAATTGATGTCGAGTAAAACAAAATTTTTAATATTTAGTACAAAATATTTAATTTTCTGGCTTTCAAAATCTATACAATGATACATCTTAAATTGTAATAAGTTCAACAATTATGTATTATTTGTAAATGTTAAACAATGTACTACAGGTCCCAATACTATACATTGTAATACTTGTATACTGGTTATATTAGATGTCTGCTTTTGTATTAACATGTATATTTACATATTTATACATACAAATGAACAACAATGTATTGGAAATCTGTAAGTGGTCCAATAAGGCATTACAACCTATCAATAATGATTTTTATGCCAGTTTTACAAGAGGCATTCACTATTCCGTCATAACATCTTCAAACATCTATAATATTTATGTATATAATTTCATGCTGATAAGCTCCTCCATGTTACAATATTAAGGTACACGACTCCTGAATAACATTATTGAATGTTTGTCAATACTTCGGCCGTGGTGACTGAGTGGTTATGGTGCCTGACCATCTTTATCAGTAGCCCTTCACCATCAGTTTGAGGCCTTTGTGTGGCAGTTGCTAAGTACTAGACTCCACACTGCAGTTTTTCCACAGGGATTCCTGTTTACCTCCAACACCCAAACCTCGCACATTCTTCAAAGACCTTAATGGTTAATAGGATTTAAATCAACAAAAAATAACAGTGTTTTCATACAGCAAGGTATAAAATATAACATGTTATTAATTGACTTTACTGTAGATCTATTTATAGGATATTTTGGATCTTGTTTTTTGGGTTTTTTTCACCATCTGTTACTGAGTGAATTCTGATCGGTAGTGTGGAAAATTTGTTTGACTTTTTGGGGTTATGATATTTATCTGTGTTTTGTGGTAGAGATGTAATGTGAACGAATCTGGAGACTTGTATATTTGATATAACCTTGTGATGTTTGGTCATTATTTACTAGTATCATATCAGAAAACACGCTGTACCTGCAACTTGTGTAAGGATTATCTCCCTTGGCATGTATGCTCCTATTTTAAACTTTATTTCTCTAATGCACACATCCATGTGTCTTCACTAAAACTTCAGACATCATTTTTTTTATTTATGAAATAATGAAACAGTTATTGGCGATTGTACAGAATGTAAAATGGATAAGGATAGGCTTTAGATAAGAGGTGGGGTAAATTTGAAGTCTGGAGACAGAATGGTGTAGTAGGAATAAAATCTTATGTACATTGATAATGGAAGATATTTAGTTTGATGTGCTAGTGGTATCCAAGTCCTGTCCCATCATTGGAGAGGCAGTGGATGGACGAGTGTTTAATGTATCTGACCATCTTTATCACTAGCCATCCACCTCCGGTTCACATGTGTGAGGCCTACCTGGGACAGTCACCAAATACTGACTAAAGGTTAATAGGTTTTCTCTTGGAACTTTCCTCTCCAACCCAAATCTTCCATGTCCTGAAATTACCTTGGCTGTAAATAGGAGGTTAAGCAAAAATAAACAAGCAAATAAGTGTTTGATAAAGACATTTAGAATTAATTTTATGGCATTTGGTTGCTTTGTTACATTTTCATCCATGACTCTTCCTATCACTAAGCGTTGTACCACAGACAAACATTATTTTTCTGACAATATTTTGTGGGATTATTTTAAAGATAACTAGAAGAATTTACAAAGGGAGATAATTCATTCCTTGCTAAAAATCTAAACAAGTCTGTGTTCAATTATAGATGTTAGATATACAGCCCTTCAATTTGAAAACCAATGTGATAATTTAACCTTTGTTCTGTGTACACTTCTCATGGAAATGCAGACAATATTGGGGTATAAAGTTTACTACAGGAATCACCTTACAGTATATATGTGATGGGAAACAATTTGTGCAGCATTGATGTGCAAGATATTTTTAATTTGATGTTACAGTGTAACTACAGGAACAGTCAAATTTGATTGTATTTTATCTTGGACAACAATCTCAAAATAAAATTATGAAATGCTGAGCTTTAGTTTTCTGTGGTGATTTTTTAACTGGCATGTTGTCTACAATTAACATGGCATCTTAAGATACGGTTATCTTTCATTCTTCATATGAGTTAAGCTGGTGACAAGTGATGTGAACAGTCTGTCCATCTCTCCATTTTTCGTATAAACATTAGAGAAAAGTATGTTTATGAAATATATTTAGCTAGATTCTAGATTTTGTATTTGTGTTTTATTTGTAACAAGTTGTTTGCAAATGATTCAGTCAGAAATATATCTGCCCTAATACCAATTCTAAGGTGAAAAAGGTACTTATCAGAGAGCTGTGTATTGTTAAGGATTCCATGATAAAATCTCATAGCCAGATTTTTGCTGACAAGGATGAATTAGCAAACAAACCTATGTTGTTTATTGTCACGTGACAGAAAGACATTTGCCCAAACTCAAGGTGAAAGGAATCAATCTGTTTTACACTTAAATATTAGTGAACTGCTATTTTGGGTGAGTGGTTCTGAAGTTTGTAAAAAGAATTATGATATTAAAGGTCAAGACTTTTTTCGTAAGGACTGACCTCGCTAACTGCAACTACCTCAAAAGGATGAGTTAGAGTCATTTGGTGTTAGTTGAAAACAATTATTTAAATGTGTTTCAGAATGAGTGGAAAACAAAGGATATTAGAACAGAATGAGTGGAAAACAAAGGATATTGGAACAGAATGAGTGGAAAACAAAGGATATTGGAACAGAATGAGTGGAAAACAAAGGATATTGGAACAGAATGAGTGGAAAACAAAGGATATTAGAACAGAATGAGTGGAAAACAAAGGATAGTAGAACAGAATGAGTGGAAAACAAAGGATATTAGAACAGAATGAGTGGATAACAAAGGATATTGGAACAGAATGAGTGGAAAACAAAGGATATTGGAACAGAATGAGTGGAAAACAAAGGATATTGGAACAGAATGAGTGGAAAACAAAGGATATTGGAACAGAATGAGTGGATAACAAAGGATAGTAGAACAGAATGAGTGGAAAACAGGATATTAGAACAGAATGGGTGGAAAACAAAGGATATTAGAACAGAATGAGTGGGAAACGAAGGATATTGGAACAGAATGAGTGGAAAACGAAGGATATTGGAACAGAATGAGTGGATAACAAAGGATATTAGAACAGAATGGGTGGAAAACAAAGGATATTAGAACAGAATGAGTGGAAAACAAGGGATATTAGAACAGAATGAGTGGAAAACAAAGGATATTAGAACAGAATGAGTGGGAAACGAAGGATATTAGAACAGAATGAGTGGAAAACAAAGGATATTAGAACAGAATGAGTGGAAAACAAAGGATATTAGAACAGAATGAGTGGAAAACAAGGGATATTAGAACAGAATGGGTGGAAAACAAAGGATATTAGAACAGAATGAGTGGAAAACAAAGGATATTAGAACAGAATGAGTGGATAACAAAGGATATTAGAACAGAATGAGTGGAAAACAAAGGATATTAGAACAGAATGAGTGGATAACAAAGGATAGTAGAACAGAATGAGTGGAAAACAAAGGATATTAGAACAGAATGAGTGGAAAACAAGGGATATTAGAACAGAATGAGTGGAAAACAAGGGATATTAGAACAGAATGAGTGGAAAACAAGGGATATTAGAACAGAATGAGTGGAAAACAAAGGATAGTAGAACAGAATGAGTGGAAAACGAAGAATATTAGAACAGAATGAGTGGAAAACAAAGGATAGTAGAACAGAATGAGTGGAAGACAAAGGATATTGGAACAGAATGAGTGGAAAACAAAGGATATTAGAACAGAATGAGTGGAAAACAAAGGATATTAGAACAGAATGAGTGGAAAACAAAGGATATTAGAACAGAATGAGTGGGAAACGAAGGATATTAGAACAGAATGAGTCAAAAACAAGGGATATTAGAACAGAATGGGTGGAAAACAAAGGATATTAGAACAGAATGAGTGGGAAACGAAGGATATTAGAAAAGACTTCTTGATAGCAATTAAAATGTTGTTGGGGAGTAATACGGCATTTAAGTAATTCTTCTTGTGAAACTTGTTATTGACTTACATATCAAATATACAATTGTTGATATTGTATAAAAGAGTCAAGGCAAAAATGTTTAGGATAATTACATTCATATATTACAAACCATTTTGATGGATATTTGGAAAAATGTCTTATTTTTTCGAAGTTAACTGTTCTCGAAGCAAAGACTTGCTAAATTGACATTTTATCATTTCTAACAAAAAGAAAACAGAAGTGTGGAATTGAAATTCCTGTCCATAACTATAAACACAACAGCATTTTGCTCTCGTTTACTGATTATGTCTTATTTTAATGAGATTTGTTTCAGTTTACGTTGGAAGGGAGATAACTCGTCTATTTACCACTTGGAAGATTCCAAAAGACAAGTGATTAGCCAGCACCTTCGAACACAATTTATGAATTTATTCGGAATAATGAACTCTAACATAACTACCAAAAACTCGCACGTTTCGCTTTTCTTTAATTGGATGTTTTAGTATTCATTAATTCGTTATTTTGCACTACTAATTCTAGATGCGTGTTGTGCAAACTGCAAAGATATAAGAGTTATTCCCCTTCATACGTAAATCGTACAAAGATTGACCTATCTCGGCTATCTTGTCCTAGGACTCGTCGGTGATGTTAAATACCTAAATTATGAAGCCTCACAGGCGACCGAGGAAAATCGAAAGTGACTGAAAGAAAAGTGAAAATCAAGAAAGGGATATGCACTAACCATATAATTTAATCGATTTCGTAGAGAAAAAAAACGAAAAAACAAAACAGAAGTGTCCACACGAAGCTGTAGCTCTTGAAACAAATCAATATATATGTCTCATTTTCGCTCCAGACCTCATTACGTGAAAAAATATATGTATTGTTCGAAGTGAAATGAGACGTCTTAATCTTAACTGTTTGAAACGTGACAACTGAGCAAAGGACGAACAAATTATTAAGATAAAAGAAATTCTTACTACGGAAAAAACATGGAGCAGTGGTATTAATCCGACTTCGATTCGAACACATGAAATAATACACATGGTATTTCTGCATATCGGGATTTCGCATGCAAGTTAGCGTACGTGTCGACTGGAAATTTCGTGATATCAGAAAATTAAAATAACAAAAGACATCACATGGTTGTTAAACTTTGTGTGGAATTAAAATCTGCCAGAGATATATGACTCGGTACAATTTTGTAGAGACGGACAGAGGAGGTGAATGTCGGATGTTAGTCTTACGGCAACGTAAGATTCTAGGTGACGTTATACTGACGAAGAAATCTATCAACGTGACACAGAGTCTTTATAGATATATATTAAATAAATTCCAATTTTATCACGCGTTCGAGCTATCATCAAGACGTTCAAGGCACACTTTCCCGTACACGAGGTCCGCAAGTTTACGAACAGATCGTACAAGTGGAAATTTGTCTCTAGCATTTGTGAATATTATTTCTATTCAATGTACTGTCGACTGTCTAACATCTGCTGTACATTGTTAAAGTAGCCACTGTCCACTGTATAGTGTCCACTGTATAGTGTCCACTGTCCACTGTTTAGTGTCTGCTGTCCACTGTATAGTGTCTACTGTCCAGTGTCTGCAGTCCACCGTTTAGTGTCTGCTATCCAGTGTCTGCAGTCCACCGTTTAGTGTCTACTGTCCACTGTATAGTGTCTACTGTCCACTGTTTAGTGTCTACTGTCCACTGTTTAGTGTCTACTGTCCACTGTGTAGTGTCTACTGTCCACTGTATAGTGTCTACTGTCCACTGTTTAGTGTCTGCTGTCCACTGTATAGTGTCTACTGTCCAGTGTCTGCAGTCCACCGTTTAGTGTCTGCTGTCTACTGTATAGTGTCTAATGTCCACTGTTTAGTGTCTGCTGTCCACTGTTTAGTGTCTACTGTCCACTGTTTAGTGTCTGCTGTCCAAAGTTTAGTGTCCACTGTATAGTGTCCACTGTCCACTGTATAATGTCTACAGTACTATGTTTAGTGTCTGCTGTCCACTGTTTAGTGTCTACTGTCCACTGTTTAGTGTCTACTGTCCACTGTGTAGTGTCTACTGTCCACTGTTTAGTGTCTGCTGTCCACTGTATAGTGTCTGCTGTCCACTGTCCAGTGTCTGCAGTCCACTGTTTAGTGTCTACTGTCCACTGTTTAGTGTCTGCTATCCACTGTGTAGTGTCTACTGTCCACTGTATAGTGTCTACTGCCCACTGTTTAGTGTCTGCTGTCCACTGTTTAGTGTCTACTGTCCAGTGTGTAGTGTCTACTGTCCAATGTAAAGTGTCTACTTTCCACTGTATAGTGTCTACTGTCCACTGTTTAGTGTCTACTGTCCACTGTATAGTGTCTACTGTCCACCGTTTAGTGTCTACTGTCTACTGTATAGTGTCTAATGTCCACTGTTTAGTGTCTACTGTCCACTGTTTAGTGTCCACTGTCCACTGTATAATGTCTACAGTACACTGTTTAGTGTCTGCTATCCACTGTGTAGTGTCTACTGTCCACTGTATACTGTCTGCTGTCCACTGTTTAGTGTCTGCTGTCCACTGTTTAGTGTCTACTGTCCACTGTGTAGTGTCTACTGTCCACTGTTTAGTGTCTACTGTCCACTGTTTAGTGTCTACTGTCCACTGTATAGTGTAAATTGTATAGTGTCTACTGTCTACTGTTTAGTGTCTACTGTCCACTGTATAGTGTCTACTGTCCACTATATAGTGTCTACTGTCCACTGCGTAGTGTCTAATGTCCACTGTTTAGTGTCTACTGTCCACTGTTTAGTGTCTGCTGTCCACTGTTTAGTGTCTAAAGTCCAGTGTTTAGTGTCTACTGTCCACTGTGTAGTGTCTACTGTCCACTGTATAGTGTCTACTGTCCACTGTATAGTGTCTACTGTCCACTGTTTAGTGTCTGCTCTCCAGTGTTTAGTGTCTACTCTCCACTGTGTAGTGTCTACTGTCTACTGCTTCGTGTCTACTGTCAACAGTTTAGTGTCTACTGTCCACTGTTTAGTGTCTACTGTCCACTGTTTAGTGTCTGCTGTCCACTGTTTAGTGTCTACTGTCTACTGTTTAGTGTCTACTGTCCATTGTGTAGTGTCTGCTGTCCACTGTTTAGTGTCTACTGTCCACTGTATAGTGTCTACTGTCCACTATATAGTGTCTACTGTCCACTGTTTAGTGTCTGCAGTCTACTGTTTAGTGTTTACTGTCCACTGTGTAGTGTCTGCTGTCCACTGTTTAGTGTCTACTGTCCACTATATAGTGTCTGCTGTCCACTGTTTAGTGTCTACTGTCCACTGTTTAGTGTCTAATGTCCACTGTATAGTGTCTACTGTCCACTGTTTAGTGTCTACAGTCCACTGTTTAGTGTCTACTGTCCACTGTATAGTGTCTACTGTCCACTATATAGTGTCTACTGTCCACTGTGTAGTGTCTACTGTCCACTGTTTAGTGTCTACTGTCCACTGTGCAGTGTCTACTGTCCAATGTTTAGTGTCTGCTGTCCACTATATAGTGTCTACTGTACACTGTATGTCTACTCTCCACTGTGTAGTGTCTGCAGTCTACTGTTTAGTGTCTACTGTCCACTGTTTAGTGTCTGCTGTCCACTATATAGTGTCTACTGTCCACTGTGTAGTGTCTGCTGTCCATTGTTTAGTGTCTGCTGTCCACTGTTTGGTGTCTACTGTTTAGTGTCTACTGTCCACTGTGTAGTGTCTGCTGTCCACTGTTTAGTGTCTACTGTCCACTGTATAGTGTCTGCTGTCCACTGTGTAGTGTCTGCTGTCCACTGTTTAGTGTCTGCTGTCCACTATATAGTGTCTACTGTCCACTGTGTAGTGTCTGCTGTCCACTGTTTAGTGTCTGCTGTCCACTGTTTAGTGTCTGCTGTCCAGTGTCTGCAGTCCACTGTTTAGTGTCTGCTGTCCACTGTATAGTGTCTACTGTCCACAGTTTAGCGTCTGCTCTCCACTGTTTAGTGTCTACTGTCCACTGTATAGTGTCTGCTGTCCACAGTTTAGTGTCTGCTGTCCACATCGTAGTGTCTACTGTCCACTGTATAGTGTCTAATGTTTAGTGTCAGCTGTTCACTGTTTAGTGTCTGCTGTCCACTGTTTAGTGTCTTCTGTCCACTGTTTAGTGTCTGCTGTCCACTGTATAGTGTCTGCTATCCACTGTTTAGTGTCTGCTGTCCACTGTATAGTGTCTACTGTCCACTGTGTAGTGTCTACTGTCCACTGTTTATCGTTAACCGTCCAATGTTTATCGTTAACTGTCCACTGTTTATCGTTAACTGTCCTCTGTTTATCGTTAACTGTCCTCTGTTTATAGTTAAGTGTCCACTGTTTATCGTTAACTGTCCTCTGTTTATCGTTAACTGTCCTCTGTTTATAGTTAACTGTCCACTGTTTATCGTTAACTGTCCTCTGTTTATCGTTAACTGTCCACTGTTTATCGTTAACTGTCCACTGTGTATTGTCTGCTGTCCACTGTTTATCGTTAACTGTCCACTGTTTGTCCACTGTGTATCGTTAACTCACCACTGTTTATCGTTAACTGTCCACCGTTTAAACTATTTGCCGTCGATTTTATTGTCAATTTTCCATTGCCTTCTCTTTAACGTCAACTGTTAAATGTTTATAACTTAGTCAAATGTCTACTATCTACTCTTTACAATCTACTGTCTACGTTTTGTGGTATATTCTCCACTGTCGATTTTAACGTTACTTTTCCACTGTCTAATGTTCATCCTAGCTCGTCTGCGATCTGTTTTCACGGTACCTTGGCCTTTATGTGAATCACTTACTTTGTCTTTGATCATCCCTTTATACATCTATATGTTGATTTTTTATTTAAATATTAATTTGGTGAAAACAGAGGAGATGTCGTTGAACTCTTTGTGTTCAGAACAGAACAAAAATCATTCCGGCAAAGATAAGCAAGATGAATGACAATTATTTCTTTACTTGACTTGTTGTTTCTTTGTTACTGAAAATTCAACGCCAATAAAGTCTTTTTAGAAAGCAGGTTCACGCTTAGAACCGAAAGTCATGCAATGTTTCGTTGGGTGCGTTTGTCTTGTTAGCGCCGGTTCTTATGTATATTTCATTACAATGACGTCATAATGGAAAGATAAAAAGTAAACCAAATCAAGTAAGAAATATCCGGAATATTGAGTACTAGGTGAGTCAGATCGACTGAAATAACTTATTTCTATATTCAGAGCTTAAGAAATCGTTATTTTTTCTGTAAGTAGCATGGACTTGTTTACAATCCATAAACAATCAATTTCCCTGTCTGGCATGCAAGAAAAAAGTGTCTTGATTCTCACCAAACGTGGCAGCCATTTTTTTTTCAGTGATACCAATGTCGCATTGATGCCTTCATCGACTTGTACTAATCAAAATCCTACCGCGAGGTGATTCGCCGCTGAAATACTCACTAAGAAATCGAATACCTCCGCAGTCTCATCAAGTCCGTAATTAATAATGCATGATAACCACTACCAAAGACATAATTGGCAAGTAGAGGTGTATAACGTTGATTTCATTACTCGAGACGAAATTACGCAGATTTCAGTGTGGACGGGCTATCGGGCTACCTTACTGAATTATTAACGGCCTACACTCAGGCGGGCTTTACAGCATGCGAACGTCCGGTTTTACTCCTGAGACCGACGCTACCTTCAGCTGGCGATACTTCTTGGTCCAAGGCTATAAAAATGATATCAAGGGCAGACAACTCAATCTTCAATAAGCCTAAAATTATTGTTTTCAATCATTTTTGTTTGTGTTCATGTAAACATTTTATGGCCATCTTTGTACGTTCATAGCTGTTCTAAGCCAAAGAACATCCCCACCAGTGCAAGTAGTATAAAGTGTAGTCCTTGTTTAACAGAGGAAGACAGATAGCAGACTGTCCTTCGTCCATGGCCCGTCGACAGCTCATCCTTCATGTAAACATCCCCATCTCAACGTTCATAGCTGTTCATATGTAAACATTCCCACCTCAACGTCTGTATCTGTTCATATGTAAGCATCGCCAACTCAACATCTGTAGCTGTTCATATGTACATCCCCACCTCAACATCTGTAGCTGTTCATATGTACATCCCCACCTTAACGTCCATAGCTGTTCATAAGTAAACACCTCTACTTCAACGTCCGTATCTTTGCAAGTTCAGCTCTAGGAATGCATGCATAGGAATGTACCTACAATACGAACAAGGCGGCATCTCCAATACAATATATCTGCTAAAGTGTGATGATTGTGAACAGGCCAATATTGTCTATATATACTGTGTATAGATGGTTTAAAAATATATACTTTATAAACAAGTCACATTCAATGTACACGTGTATGTTTCCTGTGGTCACTTGTACTGGAAGTTCAGATTTGGGTTCAGTTGGAGAAGCAAACAAATGCGTGTGTCTTGGATTTCTAACAAAATTTCATATATAGGTATTTTATAATGCTTTCTAATGTTTCCAAAATAATTGGGAAAGTAACTTGCTGTAGCTATTTAAAAAAAAAAAAAAAAAGCACTTGCTAAAGATGCAATGCGTAGGTGCCAATTTGTGTTTAAAATTTGATTAAATTTTGAAAGTCTGATTCCGGTCGTCGCCTCTAAATATTTTCATGAATATTTCTACTGATAATGACCTCAATATTCTTGTGTAGGCTCATTCTATTTAAGAAAAAAAAGTGTGTGTGTGTGTGTGTGGTGGTGGTGGATGGGGGGGGCTCTCACGATTCACTTTATATGTCTCTATTTTCTCTCCCATTGCTCTTTCAAATATCTATCAACTATATAATTTCCTCCTTTCCATATATCCCCTCTCTCCCTTGGTCTTTCATAACCCCCTAGTTCACTCCTTTATCTATCCCATAAACCTTTCGCTCTCTCATCCCTTTTATCCCTCTTTTCTCCCCTATATACCTCCTTCTGTTCTGTATATCACTAACTCACCATCCCCTACATCTCCCCTATATTCGTCCCTCTGTGCTCTGTATCACTCACTCACTCACTCACCGCCCCTCATATCATCCATATATTCCTCCCTCTGTTCTGTATCTCACTCACCGTCCCCTATATCTCCCCTATATTCGCCCCTCTGTACTCTATATACCGCCTTCTATTCCATGTATCACTCACTCACCGTTCCCTATATCTCCTCTATATTTGTCCCTCTGTACTCTATATTCCTCCCTCTGTTCTGTATATCACTCACTCGCTCCACTATATCTCCCCTATAGTTGTCTCTCTGTACTCTATATTCCTCCCTCTGTTCTGTATATCACTCACTCACCGTTCCCTATATCTCCCCTATAGTTTTCCCTCTGTACTCTATATTCCTCCCTCTGTTCTGTATATCACTCACTCGCTCCCCTATATCTCCCCTATAGTTGTCCCTCTGTGCTCTATATTCCTCCCTCTGTTCTGTATATCACTTACTCGCTCCCCTATATCTCTACCTCAATCCATCAATTTTACTGTCACTATAATATGTATAAGCTGGCATGCTGTTAGATTGTGAAAGAACGTGCTCAAAACAAGCCATTGTAAGCCAGATCTCCAAACTTTCCAGATTAGCTGGGCAGAATGATAAACCCGACCTTTACTTTCCTGTTTTTGTCTAATTTGCCCGCGAACGTCAATTTTATTGCATTTCGTTTTAAATTATGCATGGCAGTTGCTGCGGGGTAGTTACATGAAAAAGAACCAATCAGCATTCATATCGATTAACGCTGCTGAACACCGCGGCGAACCGATAGAAGAGGTGTACCTAACTCACGCTGCCTGTCCTCGTCAAGGTGAAATTCTCAAATTACTTTCGTCTAAAACGGTTATTGGAACATTTACATCTTAGAAAGCTATTTCCAGGTCCTTACTTTTATTTTAAAAACACCATAAAGGTGTGTTAAAGGGGCGGGTAGGGATGGGGACCCCTCATCTTACTGGTGTCTAGTTATTGTGTAAACACAAACGTTAACATGAGCGTCCAATTTCATTTGTCTGGAGATCGTCTGTGTTTCAGTAAATTACAAGTCTGATAGTTAAGTCTTCTGGTGCGTGTAATTCTATAAGATTATCTGTTTTTATTGTCGGTGTTATTAGTAAATTAATTTACTGACATATATGTAATATAAAACTTGATAAATTGAAAATAATCGACACATGCTTCTGAGTGGAATATATTGTATAACGTACACTTAATGAAAAATAGTCCTTTTCCTTTTATTCTTTATCATATTCTACTTACTTATTTGCTTTGTTTTTGTTTTGTTTTATTTTGTCTTTTGTTGCTGCAGTTGTTTTTGTTTTTGTTTGTATTCTTGTTTTCCTTTTCTTTACTATTGATTAAACGTGCTCTCAACGATTAATCTTCCGGTTACTGCCAGTACAGATGTTTCCTTCCGGTTACTGCCAGTACAGATGTTTCCTTCCGGTCACTGCCAGCACAGATGTTTCCTTCCGGTCACTGCCAGTACAGTTGTTTCCTTCCGGTCTCTGCCAGCACAGTTGTTTCCTTCCGGTCTCTGCCAGCACAGTTGTTTCCTTCCGGTCTCTGCCAGCACAGTTGTTTCCTTCCGGTTACTACCAGTACAGATGTTTCCTTCCGGTTACTGCCAGCACAATTGATTCCTTCCGGTTTCTGCCAGCACAATTGTTTCCTTCCGGTTTCTGCCAGCACAGTTGTTTTCTTCCGGTTTCTGCCAGCTCAGTGGTTTCCAGTAATATACAAAGTAATCTGTATGTATGTTCGTGTTGGTACTAAAGTAAAATTGTAAAAGGTCGGTATTATTATCGGTAATAAAATGTCACTTTACTCGGAGAACCGTGAATATGGAGTTTAGATAAATATACAAACTTTATTTGGTTTATAACAATTGCGAAACTAGTTATGTCAACTTGTACTAATCACTCTTGTTGGCCCGGATGTAAGCGCGCGAGAGATCTTATTGTGGGAGGAAACCGGAGTACCCCCAGGGGAAAACCCACGTGGTCGGGCAGGTGACCCCTTACCTTTTCACGTCCGTTCCGGGAATCGAACCCCGGTCAGCTAGATGAAAGGCGAGTGCGCCACGATGATGATGGTGATGAAAGTTTTCCGTCTCCGCGACTCCGCCACCTGACCACCCGGTCTAGATAGGTCTAGATAGATATGGAGTACTCATAACCCCGCCCTTTATAAGTGTTCGGAACATATGGAGTACTCATAACCCCGCCCTTTATAAGTGTTCGGAACATAAGGAGTACTCATAACCCCGCCCTTTAGAAGTGTTTGGAACATAAGGAGTACTCATAACCCCGCCCCTTTATACGTTTTAGGAACGTAAGGAGTACTCAAAGCTCCACCCCTTTATAAGTTTTGGGAACGTAAGGAGTACTCATAACCCCGCCCTTTATAAGTGTTCGGAACATATGGAGTACTCATAACCCCGCCCTTTATAAGTGTTCGGAACATAAGGAGTACTCATAACCACGCCCCTTCATAAGTTTTAGGAACGTAAGGAGTACTCATAACCCCGCCCCTTCATAAGTTTTGGGAACGTAAGGAGTACTCATAGCCCCATTTCCTATGAGTGTGGCGAACGTTAAGAAATCATTTCGGTACAACACTTGAAATCGACAAAGAAGACACGTGTTCATGTTTTGTAGTGTAACCCTCGAGAGAATCCTTTCGTGTTGCTTATGAAAAATGATGGTATTAAGCACCGATCTAAGATATGACATCTGCAGTTTCTCTGTGTCCTCACATGCAGAAACAAAAGAAGACTACTGTTGAATAGCGTTTCCCTCTATATCATCAATAAAAATAGCATTACCTGGGTATTTCCTTTTTCTGTTTTCGATTGGGTACCTTTGTGTATTTGTCCACGTTGTCATAGTAATGTCAGCACGTGTGGAATGTGGAATGCAACTGTTCACGTGTTATGGATGTGTAACAAATTTCGGCTCTACTAATATATAGGCTACCGTATTTGGCATAACACGCACATATATATATGAGTACGGCAGCCTGTGTGTGACATATACTTCACTTTTTTTTCCTTTGTAACATTCTTACAACAGGTAATACACACAACTGGTGGTAGATACTGCTGGCGGTAGATACTGGTTGTGGTATATACTGCTGGTGGTAGATACTGGTTGTGGTAGATACTGGTTGTGGTAGACACTGCTAGTGGTAGATGCTGGTTGTGGTAGATACTGGTAGTGGTAGACACTGCTGGTTGTAGATACTGGATGTGGTAGACACTGCTGGTGGTAGATACTGGTAGTGGCAGATACTGGTTGTGGTAGATACTGGTTGTGGTAGATACTGGAAGTGGTAGACACTGGTTGTGGTAGATACTGCTGTTGGTAGATACTGCTGGTGGTAGATACTGGTTGCGGCAGATACTGCTGGTGATAGATACTGGTTGTGGTAGATACTGGTTGTGGTAGACACTGGTTGTGGTATATACTGCTGGTGGTAGATACTGGTTGCGGCAGATACTACTGGTGGTAGATACTTGTTGTGGTAGATACTTGTTGTGGTAGATACTGGTTGTGGTATATACTGCTGGTGGTAGACACTGCTGTTGGTAGATACTGGTAGTGGTAGATACTGCTGTTGGTAGATACTGCTGGTGGTAGATACTGGTAGTGGTAGATACTGCTGGTGGTAGATACTGCTGGTGGTAGATACTGGTTGTGGTAGATACTGGTAGTGGTAGACACTGCTGGTTGTACATACTGCTGGTGGTAGATACTGGTTGTGGTAGATACTGGTTGTGGTATATACCGCTGGTGGTAGACACTGCTGGTGGTAGATACTGGTAGTGGTAGATACTGCTGGTGGTAGATACTGCTGGTGGTAGATACTTGTTGTGGTAGATACTTGTTGTGGTAGATACTTGTTGTGGTAGATACTGCTGGTGGTAGATACTGGTTGTGGTAGATACTGGTTGTGGTAGATACTTGTTGTGGTAGATACTGCTGGTGGTAGATACTTGTTGTGGTAGATACTGGTTGTGGTAAATACTTGTTGTGGTATATACTGCTGGTGGTAGATACTTGTTGTGGTAGATACTTGTTGTGGTAGATACTGGTTGTGGTAGATACTGGTGGTGGTAGATACTGCTGGTGGTAGATACTCGTTTTGGACATTTTCCGAGTTTTAACACAACCTACATGCCACGTTTTAATTTCTCTCAAATAGTGGCACGTTTTGGAATGTGCACATGTACTAAGCGATCTTCTAAAATCATCTGATAATACTCGAAATTTACTAAATATATTTAATTATGGGGTTAGTGCACATCCCGATTAAGATTTTGACGTTTATTTCGGTAACTTTGGGTTCTCTTCGGTAGCCTGCTAGGCTGCCATGGCTTCGATAGACTATTTGTGATCCATGAACACGATTGGCTATTTATAAAATCGAAATGTTCATATTTTTGTCATTTATTGAGGAAAATTTTTAACAAATTTCATTTAATCAACAGTCGAACCTGCAGAATGAAGTAAAAATATTTTGATTAAATTTCATTTGGTTTATGAAATATATTTTGAAAAAGCTGCTATCAAAATGAACTACGACGTGGCGTATAGCTAGAATGTAATGTAGAACTAGAATGTAATGTAGAACTAGAATGTAGAACTAGAATGTAGAACTAGAATGTAATGTAGAACTAGAATGTAGTGTAGAACTAGAATGTAGAACTAGAATGTAATGTAGAACTAGAATGTAATGTAGAACTAGAATGTAGAACTAGAATGTAGAACTAGAATGTAGTGTAGAACTAGAATGTAGAACTAGAATGTAGAACTAGAATGTAGTGTAGAACTAGAATGTAGAACTAGAATGTAATGTAGAACTAGAATGTAGAACTAGAATGTAGAACTAGAATGTAAACTAGAATGTAATGTAGAACTAGAATGTAATGTAGAACTAGAATGTAATGTAGAACTAGAATGTAGTAGAACTAGAATGTAATGTAGAACTAGAATGTAGAACTAGAATGTAGAATAGAATGTAGAACTAGAATGTAGTGTAGAACTAGAATGTAGAACTAGAATGTAATGTAGAACTAGAATGTAGAACTAGAATGTAATGTAGAACTAGAATGTAATGTAGAACTAGAATGTAATGTAGAACTAGAATGTAGAACTAGAATGTAGAGAACTAGAATGTAATGTAGAACTAGAATGTAATGTAGAAACTAGAATGTAGTGTAGAACTAGAATGTAGAACTGTAGAACTAGAATGTAGAACTAGAATGTAGAACTAGAATGTAATGTAGAACTAGAATGTAGTGTAGAACTAGTAATGTAGAACTAGAATGTAATGTAGAACTAGAATGTAGAACTAGAATGTAATGTAGAAAACTAGAATGTAGAACTAGAATGTAATGTAGAACTAGAATGTAGAACTAGAATGTAGAACTAGAATGTAGAACTAGAATGTAATGAAACTAGAATGTAGAACTAGAATGTAATGTAGAACTAGAAGAATGTAATGTGTAGAACTAGAATGTAGTGTAGAACTAGAATGTAATGTAGAACTAGAATGTAGAACTAGAATGTAATGTAGAACTAGAATGTAGAACTAGAATGTAGAACTAGAATGTAGTGTAGAACTAGAATGTAATGTAGTAGAATGTAGAACTAGAATGTAGTAGAACTAGAATGTAATGTAGAACTAGAATGTAATGTAGAACTAGAATGTAGAACTAGAATGTAATGTAGAACTAGAAGAATGTAATGTAGAACTAGAATGTAATGTAGAACTAGAATGTAGAACTAGAATGTAGTGTAGAACTAGAATGTAATGTAGAACTAGAATGTAGAACTATAATGTAGAACTAGAATGTAGTGTAGAACTAGAATGTAGAACTAGAATGTAATGTAGAACTAGAATGTAGTGTAGAACTAGAATGTAGAACTAGAATGTAATGTAGAACTAGAATGTAGATCTTGAATGTAATGTAGAACTAGAATGTAGAACTAGAATGTAGAACTAGAATGTAATGTAGAACTAGAATGTAGAACTAATAATGTAGAACTAGAATGTAATGTAGAACTAGAATGTAGAACTAGAATGTAATGTAGAACTAGAATGTAATGTAGAACTAGAATGTAATGTAATGTAATGTAGAATGTAATGTAGAACTAGAATGTAATGTAGAAATAGAATGTAGAACTAGAATGTAGAACTAGAATGTAATGTAGAATAGTGTAGAACTAGAATGTAATGTAGAACTAGAATGTAGTGTAGAACTAGAATGTAGAACTAGAATGTAGTGTAGAACTAGAATGTAGAACTAGAATGTAATGTAGAACTAGAATGTAGAACTAGAATGTAATGTAGAACTAGAATGTAGAACTAGAATGTAGAACTAGAATGTAATGTAGAACTAGAATGTAGAACTAGAATGTAATGTAGAACTAGAATGTAATGTAGAACTAGAATGTAGAACTAGAATGTAATGTAGAACTAGAATGTAATGTAGAACTAGAATGTAGTGTAGAACTAGAATGTAATGTAGAACTAGAATGTAGAACTAGAATGTAGAACTAGAATGTAGAACTAGAATGTAGTGTAGAACTAGAATGTAGAACTAGAATGTAATGTAGAACTAGAATGTAGTGTAGAACTAGAATGCAGAACTAGAGGAACATTGTTGTATCTTTACTTCTCCCCGCTTTGACTCCAGTACACAGTACCATGACCGTCCCGTCGGACAACTTCTGTTATCGACCGGATGTCAGTCTGTAATTCAAAATTATTTAAAAGACGTTGCGTCATTTTTGTCCTCGCAATTTCAACGTCTTACGAGTTCGGTTTTGTAAAAAGAAAAGCCCACATCCGCTACAGAACAAAACATAGTTTCGTTTCCGGTATAGGGTAATGTACTTTCCAAATTACTCATATAAAATGCCTTCATAGCGAGCGCTTTGTGCCATTATGTGGAAATTTAAAGTGGTTAGAAAAAGGACCCAACAGACTGAATCTGTGTGATCTGTCTAGAAACTTTTTTTCGCAGAACGGACTTCGAACTTACGACCATACGCCACGAAAAACTATCCAACAATTATCTCTTCAAACATTCCGATATGTGAAAAAAAATTGTCAAAAGGTTTGCAAAATTTAAATATACGAAACAAACATATATAAACCATTTGAAACCCCACATGCCAAGAACTTGTTTGAGAAAATTGTTTTTAACTTGTTAAGATGAACTATGGAAAGGACCTTTCCTGTTGGTCTGATTTCTGGTTTAAAGCATGGGACATACTAAAATACGGATCGATACAATACGGAACAAAATATTGACAAAGAAGGAAATCTAGTCCATATACAGAGCTGTCATCACCATCCTCCTTAAGTCGTGCTTGCATTCAAAGTGGAGACGGGTGTCTCTAGCTTGAGAAAATATCTACAACAGAACAGTCTTTTTTATGACTGGAAGACCTAAAGACAATAATTTGCATCTCATGTATTATTGATCACATTGTGCTCGTTCCAAAGCAATGCCAGATGGATTTCACATTACTTCAATATGATCATACTACAACTCACACAACCGTTGATAAACTCTAAACTTTTAAAGTTCGTTTAAGGCTTCCATACTTTTTAATCAATTCTTGAAGTTTATTTTTTATGTTCATCAATGGTAGACATACCGTTTTCTACTTAAATGTTTCACTTTAATTATCTTAGAAAACGGAACGCATAGGCTTTAAACTTCCCGAAAACAAACATTTACTCTGAAATTAAATCTATCTAACTAATTCGATTGTCAGAAATTACTACAGACGGACTTCCATAGATTTTTGGTATCGCGAGCGTCTACACATACCAACACGCATGAAGTCGGATACACGTGTGACATACGTATCGCATGCGCAACAAACAGATGCTTTAATTACACAGGAGTTATCTACCCTACCTATCACGGTTCAACTAAATTAGGATTTGGTTGACGGAAAGTTTTATCCGCCCATGGCAACATGGTCCCGCGCGATCGTCTGACATTAATTAATTAGGCGGAATAGAGAGACGGCTTTCAATTAAGTGTTGTTGAGAGGGAGGAAAAAACACAAGGCAAAATGCAGATTGCTGCCTTTAAAAAAATACGAGACGAAATACAAATTACCATGGAAACTTGTCGATAAAGTCGGACACTAAGATTGACAACATTGTATTGTTTTTTGAAGTCGTAATGTAATTATATGTTGGTGTGAACATATTACGCAATAGTATAGGAAATGTGGGAAATGTTCTAGTAATTGGAATCTATCAGTAATTTTAATAAAAGATGTATTTCATAATTAGCGAAGAAATGTACAGCAAAAGAAAACAAGTAGCAGATTCATCTTTCAGTTCTGAAGGCCAGACTATGAAGACGAACACAGAAATAGCTTTTACATAAGTATTTGTGGTTGTGAGCAATATAAATATTGTTAATCTATAAATAGCTAATCATATAGTCTAATCTAATTAAGTCTAATATCTTGTCATTTGTTTGTTTGTTGGATTTATCGCGTCATCAATAGCCAAGGATATTTTGAAAGAGGGGTCTCCTTTTTGAAGGTGGTAACTACGTCATTGAAACGCATACGGAAGGCCAGCTTCATGTAAACAAAAGCGGCTGAGGTAAGGTATCCAATCTGTAAGTCATATGTACATAGAAAATAACAACAAGAAAAATTCCCGGAAAAACGAAACAAGCAAAAAAATTAATCTGGACTTATCTTGGATGTTCTGATGACGTCAAAGTATCAAACCATTAATTCAATCGAACTTCATTCCGGGTTTTTTTCTGAAATTGATTAATTTTTACTGACGATTTTGCTTACATGAACAGAAATGCACGTGCAGAAAACAAAAAGAAGACTGTATGACGACAATGTCCGTAATTAACAAACACAGATGAAAGGTTAACGACGTGTATATATACAGGTACTAAATGTGTAAATTTTGTCAAATAATTAAATCGCTGTAGGTATAAAACATTTTTTATTGCTTACATCTGATCACGTGATTCACGTGTGAGGTCGTTATTTAGTTTTCAATCCAGTTTCCTGTTGAATTTTTCAAAACACTTCGACTTTTGGAATCGTGAGGTAATTACACTATGTACCTCCCCGAAGCTCTCGTGCACTATCAGATCAAGGACGCGGTTAAATATAGATACAGGGGTTGATCTATGGCACGGTTAATCAACACTCTTGTCACGTGCGTTTTGCCGGAGTTTTATATACTATGTGTGGTTAACTTACTAGTGAACAATTCACTTGAAGTATCAAAAAGATTAAACTTTTAATGAAGCGGAAACATGACCATTAAAGGATAAAGGTTAAACTGAACTCTTGTTAAATAATGAAAGATACCTTATTGTAAATCCCAAAAAGCATTATTATTCTAAAAATTAAGTAATGTTTGAAACTGAATGAAATGCTAATACTGATATTTTACTGTAGAATATGATTCTATTTGCTGGACAACCACAAATTCAGTTTCTATCTCTTCCTAAAACATTTCCCATGTGGACAAATGATTTTTGTGGTACTGTGCCATCAATAGCGTTTGATTGTGAGATGCAGATGACAAGGTGGGAAAATCTACTGTAAGCATCAATATTTTGTTGTGATTGTTGAAATATACAGATGGGGTATGTATGTCAAAGTAGATTGTTTGTGGTTACTACAAGAAAAAAACACTGTCAAAAACATGTTATATTACAACATAGCATTTCGTAGATGATTTAAAAGTTAAAAGACGTCAAGCTTCCTTTGTCAAAATGTGCAGGTCGTCAATTTGAAGCGTCTTTTACAAAAAAAATATCAAATTTCTATTAATGACATTCGTGAATTATTACGGCAACCCATTACACCGAGATGGCGCAAACCACACGCACAAAGCAGATAGCCCCACCTACTCACATCAAATATCAAATTTAATATACCGAGTTTTAGTCCTGACTGTTTGTTTTAAAATAATGAATTTATGGGAGATGGTTTGTCTACTGTAACGTAATCACTGGGTCACGTCGACTGTCGAGTTGATAAATAGACCCTGGAGATGTAAATAATAAGGTGTCTGATCACAGAGCCCTCACACCGAGACTTAATATTGTCGTACACATTTCAACACTTAACACACAGCCCTGACACGGAGACTTAATATTGTCGTACACATTTCAACACTTAACACACAGCCCTGACACGGAGACTTAATATTGTCGTACACATTTCAACACCTTAACACACAGCCCTCACACGGAGACATAATATTGTCGTACACATTTCAACACCTTAACACACAGCCCTCACACCAAGACTTAATATTGTCGTACACAATTCAACACCTTAACACACAGCCCTCACACCAAGACTTAATATTGTCGTACACATTTCAACACTTAACACACAGCCCTCACACGGAGACTTAATATTGTCGTACACATTTCAACACTTAACACACAGCCCTCACACCAAGACTTAATATTGTCGTACACACTTCAACACCTTAACACAGAGCCCTCACACCGAGACTTAATATTGTCGTACACATTTCAACACCTTAACACACAGCCCTCACACCAAGACATTGTCGTACATATTTTAACACTCTAATAGAACATCAATACGGATATTTCATATCACAGCTTCCGTGACAGAAGTCAAACAAAATCTCGTTGTGTATGTGGTTTCTAATCAACCTTCTCAAGCCAAGTAGATGGTCGAATGAGGTTATTATTGTCGGAGAGCTGACACTGTCACGTGGTTTCACCGGTGAGATACATAAACTTCGTTGAAATTGTTGTCTCCACAATGTGACATTTCAATTTGGGGATACTCGTACAATTTACAGCCAAACCACGGCAGCACAAGGTCACACACTACAAGGTCACAAGGTCACACAGCTAAAGGTCACACAACCGCACGATCATATTGTTATAAACTCTTAAATTCCCAAGGTCGAACAATTACCAAGACAACAGAATGATATGATTACTGCGTTACTTTATTGTAAGGTCACGTGATCACACGATGAATAATGACTGGACGATAGTTTCGTATTTTGGGAAAATAAGCGATGGAAAAGAGTATTTTTTATTGCGTAAGCGACTTCAATCACAGGGACTTGGCACAAATTCTCGACCCTCCAGCTTATATACATTATGTTCATTTGTACACGCATTATAGATATTTATCGTGGTTTTGGGACTTTGTGGGCAAGCTCCGTGATTCCAACCAAAGAACGCAGCTTCAAAGTTCAAACCAAGAACACGTTTTGTTCTGAAGGGACACATTTAATTTAGACCAGGGTATTTCTGTAAATAGTAAAAGGATATATCACAGGTGTGAGGACATACCATCGTGTTATTATGTCCGAGATCTGTCGTCACGTATCGTGTATGTTTGCCTACATCAAGTTACATAGCTAATTTCAGAATATTTGTGAAATCGTATATATCAAGAAACGGTTTCTCGAGTTTGGATAAATCACTTTCTCCTGATGTTAGGCGTTGTCATTGTCGTCTGCTGTAAATTATGACGAAATATTGTGAACAGCAGAATCACCCTTCCCTAGATACGTAGTTACTTACCCCTGTGGTAATGAAACGGACCACGGCGTTCTTTATCAAATTTATCTTAAACGAAATTTACTCTATCTTTATAGAAAATAACAAACTAAAAATTCATCTGCATTAAACTTGGATCGTAAACCTGAAACGATTGATTATCAAATTATTGATTCAAACCCTGAGTGTTTTATGATAAAACGAAACATAATATGGTTGATCTTTTATTCCAAGGACGAGAAAAAATCATCAGAATACAGTACTGGCTTCATTACAATTCTACATCAACAATAAGATTTTTAAAACTTATTTTTCAACCATGCTGAAAAGATGTAGCTTTAGAACAAGCCCAGGAAATTTTATTGACATCAAATTTCAAAGATGACAAAAGTATGTTAAAGTCTGCACTCAGGAAATGTAGCAGTAAGTTCATGGTTACTATTATTTCAGCAAATCGATAAGAGTTTAAATTCCTGTTTTTTTGTTTTTGTTTTTTTTTATTATTTTTATTCCGTCCACTGACAAAATGGAGACTTTAAGCATCAAAACATCACAATATGGTACATAATATATAGCTATTAAAGAATAGTCTGGAGAAGCTGTGGGGGAAGCGGAAACAAAGTAAACACGGTAGATATATTAGCCATCTTTCCATTACACATCGTACTTTCCCTTGAAATTACACGGAGAAGACCTCTGTGTCTGCCATTATCCTCCAACAAGAAACAAAATTATTATTTTTGCCTTTTTCATTTGTTCGTTTCTCCTACCAAATATAATTAAAAGTTGAGAGAATTGGTCCAGAGAAATACCGCGTTTTATGACATGTCTCACCTGGAAGATTAACGATCGGACACCTGTCTTAGGTGTTAAATAATCATCTCTAGCTGTTGTTATGACGTGTCATATCATTAATATTTATAACAATAATCAATAGACAGAGTACATAAGGTTGTACGTAAAGTACAGAATATATATATAGTCCACTTTGTATGGTGGCCGCGAGTCCGAATGGAGGGTACAGCTGAAATAATTTCCCTTACTACAAGTACACTCTAGGAGTTAATATCTATAACTCTCTATATCTAGATTTTTTTCCGCAGTGATTTTAAAAAGTATTCAAACAAACTCTAAATGTATCCAATATTAATTTTTTACTTTTAAATATGAAAATCAGAAATTTCGAATATTTTACCGTGTTTTGAAATATAGATGTAGCTACATTTAAACAGATTATAGTATAAATGATGGCTATTAATACCCATATCTTTTTCCAGTAACATTGTATTGTATTGTATTGTATTACATTGTATTTGTATTACATTGTAATTATATTGTATTTGTATTACATTAAATTTGTATTGTATTTGTATTGTTTTTATTATATTGTATTTATTGTATATAACTTGATTTTTGTGGGAAAGTCACCCCTCGATTTGTTAACATTACATTCAATATGCCGATGGCAGGTTATGAACGATCACTAATACATCTGGTAATACTTCACCGTAGTTACTATAAAGAGAATCTTACACGACTTTCTACTCGTCTTCAAACAAGTCTATATATACTTATTTGGTGACGTCACATTTCAGATGACGTCATCAATTTGTGACATCACATTAGTAAGCACCTTTTTCCAGCTCCTCTATGTCGTTTGTTTTGCTTTTTCTGCTTGTTTTGGGGTTTATCGCCTAGTGATCAGCCAGACAGGATCTCCTTGAAGAAGCTAGGGGTTACTTCGCTGAATTAATATCCGGTAAGCTCGCCGCATGTTACACCGAGCAATTATGTAAGGTCCAAGAACACACCTACGTCACCCGACAAACCAGTCTGTTTCTCAGCTTTCCGAGGAACTCGACCTGCTGCGGGTAGGAAGCACCACGGACGTTCTAACGGACTGATCCATCGCGGCCCCTTCCGTTAGGTCGTAGTACAAGTATAATCACTGACAACATGGTGATCACGTGACAGGAAAAAATCTCTGAAATACTACGTAAGACTCCATCCGGGACTACAATACTTTTTATTCATTTTGCACTCTAGCATTAACAAATTAGCAAGTTTGCAGCATATGCTTTATCCGTGCATCGTAATATGTGTCTTGGACTGATGTGAACTCTCACTTAATCAATTTTGATGTCATTTAAGCAATTAATGTTTATATAAATGATTTATGGTCATAGCGAGATTAACTCGAACAAGCCCCACAGGAGCCTTTTACAAAGCAAAGAAAAAAGAGAGAAAAAATCACTTATACTATCAGTTATAAAATTTTT
Source organism: Ylistrum balloti (assembly GCF_031769215.1). Lineage (NCBI taxonomy): Eukaryota > Metazoa > Mollusca > Bivalvia > Pectinida > Pectinidae > Ylistrum > Ylistrum balloti. Next base: position 256,854 of record NW_026782800.1, on the reverse strand, counting down.
ACACGGAAGCTGGAAAGTCCAAGTAATGCTTTGCACCAATGGCAGATAGCAGCATGGCGGACATAGCAACAAAAAGTCTCGGTCATACAGACGCTTCATCACGTGTGCAATTAATATCATGAAAGAAAAAAAGCTTGCCTAGATTGTTCGAAAGAATGAATCGGAGAAAAGGAAATATCATGCACCATTTAGGAACAAAATTAATACAGTATTTTTATAGTGTAAAATATGTCGCCAAAATTTACCGTATTTTACCACAAAAAAATACCTGAACAATCTACGCTCGCACCGCGTAACTTTGCCACAATTCATTTTATAATGCTTACTGATAACAAAACAAGAAACACCTAAGGTATCAGTTCTATAAACACCAATAAGCGAATCATTTTAGCAGATCTTGTTTCTTCTTTTGCTTCTTCTTTAGTTAGATGACGTCACAAATATGTGATCACATGATCTGATGAAGACGCAATGTCACAGCGGTCAATGCTCTCTATTCCCGGTAACGGCATGACACTGGACAATAATCCTGAGACACCTCGTGAAAGGGAGTGAAGTGAGGGCGTAGTGGAGACCCGAACAAATGTAGAATGTTTTGAGGACTTTGTGTAGGCACCGACAGCCTCAGTGTACGGGGTCGTTTACATGATGTCATGACGGCGCTTGTTCTGTAGGGTGTAGTGGAGACCCGAACAAATGTAGAATATTTTGAGGACTTTGTGTAGGCACCGACAGCTCCAGTGTACGGGGTCGTTTGCAGGATGTCATGACGGCGCTATCTCATGGTCATTTAATGAATTATCTCCCTGTGTGCAAATGGTATACTAAATGTTATTTGCATTTGGAAAATGAAGAAATAGAAATTAAATAAAATGCTGAGGTAATCCGTGGACTTTGACGTAACGCCTGTTCAATCATTGTAGAGGTGGGAGACGCCGTGGAGTTACCTACACGTTTTATAATATGTCATCTCTTTCACACGACATTCATACAAAATTAATTTATACGAAATAAACTGACAATATGAATTAATTATATATAAAAGAAATAAAGATCATCTAGTTAATTTTGTATTGACATTTTTTTATAATTTGTTTGTAGATAATTAATTATTTATTGATTTTCGTTAATTACATATCGATTTCCATTAATTATGTATCGACTTTTGCTCGTCAACCACTGTCTATTCCATTGGTGTTGGCTTGCTAATGGTTATGAGTCACGTTATAAACTTTTTATTACTACACACCAGGCCACTGGAGAAACAACATGTCTAATTAAATTCACATTGAGAAAAATCTACTGTCGAACAGCCAGAGAAAATTACGATACAAAACGGATGGAGACAATGAGAGTTTTAAATACTTCAGTAGCTGTACTGAAATTCTCTCTGATTATGTTTTTTTTTTCTTTTCAATGAAAGATTTTTTTATGTCGGTGCTAGACACTGTCAAACACAGGGGATTGGACGGGAGGTGGGGGACAGGGGGTGATTAGGCGTGTGGGAAGGGGAAGGGGGTGATGGGTTGGACGGGAGAGTAGGGAGTGATGCGGAATTGGAGGGGGCAGAGGGTGATGAGGGACTGGACGGGGGTTGGGGTTGGGAAATAGGGGTATGTAAGGATTGGACGAGAGGAAATAGGAGGGGGAGGAGTTATGCTGCTGTCTCCTACTGGTACTGGTCTTGTAGCCAGTATGATGTTTCCTACAATCTAGATTTGACCTCTGACCTCTGACCTCTGACCTGTTAAGTTTGATATCCAATGACTAGTCGCCAAAATGTCTCCTCTTTATTGATGCAATTCGAACACGTTCGGCCGTAATAGGGAGTATTGTTTAAGCTAGGGTACCAGATCACACGAGAAAGGTCGATTTCATTTTAACTCTGTATTGATCTTACGTACCCCTGGAAAGGAACTTGTTCCTAATAATTTATACTCCCTTTTGTATGTAAACATTCTCTGCATAGAAATAATTTTATGTTCTTTTATTTTATCTGGTCATTTGTCTGATGATGGTGATCGTGTAGTCATAGAAATGTCACACTTAAATCTTCTATTCCGCTGACATCACTAACCTGTAGCAATTGTTCCGGACTGTCCTTTGGTTATTTTTACAAACATTGACCGTTTCTTTTGTTTATAAATACGGACTGTTACAGTGCTCTTGTCAACAATAATTTTCCTTAAATTCTCCCCCAAAACTATAAACATTTCTGTACTGGACTCAACTGTCTACTTACGAAGTCCTACTTTTAATTAACTCTTTACTTATAAGCGCCAGGTATATGAATAATCACTTTGATTTAAAATGATTTATGTGTTCATGTAAATCTCAAAGGTCAAGGTCATTTAGCTGTCAATAGTGACGAGTTTAATTCATATTGTCAGTGACGTTTGACAAATAATTGACAGATATTAAAATGAATACCATCATATTTCACAAAGAAGCATACAGTATGACATTGCAGGAAGGCAACTTTAATATTACTTCAAATTTGATGGTCTGAAAATATAAAATAGTAAATTAAAACTTTGAAATTTAAAGGGTGCTGTTTTCGAAAGACACACAAAGATATATATCATTTTAAAAAGTTATTAAGTAAAATCATCATAGATTTCAACTGAAAATCATGACCAGGGTATTTAAAATATAAATTGTAAACTTTTAACAACACATAACGGTTTGTAAGACAAATTGTTTCCGTAAATCTCTTACCAACGGAACGTAAAATCTTATAAGACACGTACTCAGGTAGACAAGTAGCGCCACCTGTTTGTGACTGGAGACATTGACAAGAAGACTCCAGTGTATTCAAGTGAAAATAAATTTACCAAAATTGATTGCCTCATCATGTTCCAATTATAACTCTCGTTTTCCATATCTTATGTTTGTTTGCTTTCCGTTTTCATTAGATGTCAAGAATTAAACTACAGCGGTGATCTCGTTTGAGTTATCTCCAATGTCCCTATTCGACAGCGGATAAACGTGTACATATTTTGTGTGAGTTCGGTAGCTTTTAACAGAAGCTCCATGCGGATATATAGGAAAACAGTGAACTTGTGGAACACATGCATCAACATTAAAGTATTCCATAGATAATTGAACAGTGGAAAACATTGAACACTACGGCGCCAGTTTACAGACATGTTTCTTACTTATTTTTTTTTCGTTATTTCGAAATGATAATTCGTTATTTCGAAATAATATTTTGGGTTTTTTGTTTTTGTTTTTCCCGTTTTGATAACGTCTAGAAATCATTGCATTAACTGACAGATAACAGAACACAGCAGAACACGTGTATAGATTTATAAAATCACACATCAGGCCGATTTGAAGATACATTGAATAGACTCGGACACATAATTGAACACTGAGGAATAGCTGGAAATGTATTAAACATCATTGACATTATCTAGAGCTTATCACAGATAACAAAACCTTTCTTAACGTAAGTATAGATAGCGAAAAAAGGGGGAGGGGGTAAAACATCATCAGACCGATTTCAAGGTTTCCTTCTGTAGATATCAGAGTAAGCCACCTAACTTTGCCTAAACTTAAGGACTACCTACCATCATCAGTCTGTACTTTAGGACTACCTACCATCATCAGTCTGTACTTTAGTACTACCTACAATCGTCAGTATATACTTCAGGACTACCTACCATCATCAGTCTGTACTTTAGGACTACCTACCATCATCAGCCTATACTTTAGGACTACCTACAATCATCGGCCTATACTTCAGGACTACCTACCATCATCAGTCTGTACTTTAGGACTACCTACCATCATCAGTCTGTACTTTAGGACTACCTACCATCATCAGTCTGTACTTTAGGACTACCTACAATCATCAGTCTGTACTTTAGGACTACCTACCATCATCATCCTATACTTTAGGACTACCTACCCTCATCAGTCTGTATGTACTTTAGGACTACCTACCATCATCAGTCTGTACTTTAGGACTACCTACCATCATCAGTCTGTACTTTAGGACTACCTACCATCATCAGTCTGTACTTTAGGACTACCTACCATCATCAGTCTGTACTTTAGGACTACCTACCATCATCAGTCTGTACTTTAGGACTACCTACCATCATCATCCTATACTTTAGGACTACCTACCATCATCAGTCTGTACTTTAGGACTACCTACCATCATCAGTCTGTACTTTAGGACTACCTACCATCATCAGTCTGTACTTTAGGACTACCTACCATCATCAGTCTGTACTTTAGGACTACCTACCATCATCAGTCTATACTTTAGGACTACCTACCATCATCAGTCTATACTTTAGGACTACCTACCATCATCAGTCTGTATGTACTTTAGGACTACCTACCATCATCAGTCTGTACTTTAGTACTACCTACCATCATCAGTCTGTACTTTAGGACTACCTACCATCATCAGTCTGTACTTTAGGACTACCTACCATCATCAGTCTGTACTTTAGGACTACCTACCATCATCAGTCTGTACTTTAGGCCTATCTACCATCATCAGTCTGTACTTTAGGACTACCTACCATCATCAGTCTGTACTTTAGGACTACCTACCATCATCAGTCTATACTTTAGGACTACCTACCATCATAAGTCTGTACTTTAGGACTACCTACCATCATCATCCTATACTTTAGGACTACCTACCATCATCAGTACTTTAGGACTACCTACCATCATCAGTCTGTACTTTAGGACTATCATCATCAGTCTGTACTTTAGGACTACCTACCATCATCAGTCTGTACTTTAGGACTACCTACCATCATCAGTCTGTACTTTAGGACTACCTACCATCATCAGTCTGTACTTTAGGACTACCTACCATCATCAGTCTGTACTTTAGGACTACCTACCATCATCAGTCTGTACTTTAGGACTACCTACCATCATCAGTCTGTACTTTAGGACTACCTACCATCATCAGTCTGTACTTTAGGACTACCTACCATCATCAGTCTGTACTTTAGGACTACCTACCATCATCAGTCTGTACTTTAGGACTACCTACCATCATCAGTCTATACTTTAGGACTACCTACCATCATCAGTCTGTACTTTAGGACTACCTACCATCATCAGTCTGTACTTTAGTACTACCTACCATCATCAGTCTGTACTTTAGGACTACCTACCATCATCAGTCTGTACTTTAGGACTACCTACCATCATCAGTCTGTACTTTAGTACTACCTACCATCATCAGTCTGTACTTTAGTACCTACCATCATCTGTCTGTACTTTAGGACTACCTACCATCATCAGTCTGTACTTTAGGACTACCTACCATCATCAGTCTGTACTTTAGGACTACCTACAATCATCAGTCTGTACTTTAGGACTACCTACCATCATCTGTCTGTACTTTAGGACTACCTACCATCATCAGTCTGTACTTTAGGACTACCTACCATCATCAGTCTGTACTTTAGGACTACCTACCATCATCTGTCTGTACTTTAGGACAACCTACCATCATCAGTCTGTACTTTAGGACTACCTACCATCATCAGTCTGTACTTTAGGACTACCTACCATCATCAGTCTATACTTTAGGACTACCTACCATCATCAGTCTGTACTTTAGTACTACCTACCATCATAAGTCTGTACTTTAGTACTACCTATCATCATCAGTATATACTTCAGGACTACCTACCATCATCAGTCTGTACTTTAGGACTACCTACCATCATCAGTCTGTACTTTAGGACTACCTACCATCATCAGTAGGACTACCTACCATCATCAGTCTATACTTTAGGACTACCTACCATCATCTTTCTGTACTTTAGGACTAACTAACATCATCAGTCTGTACTTTAGGACTACCTACCATCATCAGTCTGTACTTTAGTACCTACCATCATCAGTCTGTACTTTAGGACTACCTACCATCATCAGTCTGTGGACTACCTACCATCATCAGTCTGTACTTTAGGACTACCTACCATCATCAGTCTGTACTTTAGGACTACCTACATCATCAGTATATTAGGACTACCTACTCATCAGTCTTACTTCAGGACTACCTACCATCATCAGTCTGTACTTTAGGACTACCTACCATCATCAGTCTGTACTTTAGGACTACCTACCATCATCAGTCTATACTTTAGGACTACCTACCATCATCAGTCTATACTTTAGGACTACCTACCATCATCAGTCTATACTTTAGGACTACCTACCATCATCAGTCTGTACTTTAGGACTACCTACCATCATCAGTCTGTACTTTAGGACTACCTACTATCATCAGTCTGTACTTTAGGACTACCTACAATCGTCAGTATATACTTCAGGACTACCTACCATCATCAGTCTGTACTTTATCAGTCAGTCTGTACTTTAGGACTACCTACCATCATCAGTATATACTTCAGGACTACCTACCATCATCAGTCTGTACTTTAGGACTACCTACCATCATCAGTCTGTACTTTAGTACTAACTACAATCGTCAGTATATACTTCAGGACTACCTACCATCATCAGTCTGTACTTTAGGACTACCTATCATCATCAGTATATACTTCAGGACTACCTACCATCATCAGTCTGTACTTTAGGACTACCTACCATCATCAGTCTGTACTTTAGGACTACCTACAATCATCAGTCTGTACTTTAGTACTACCTACCATCATCAGTCTGTACTTTAGGACTACCTACCATCATCAGCCTGTACTTTAGGACTACCTACCATCATCAGTCTGTATTTTAGCCCTATCTACAATTATCAGATGGTGTTTTATTCCAAATGTCCCTCATCCGTTGTCAATCGTCTTAAGTCCTTTACCAGTTCTTGTGATCATTTTTTCTTGAGACGCCGTGAATAGATAATTCTCTTACATCATTTCTATTTCTTGAGAAATACCGAGTGGAACTATTTTTTCGATATGTAGGTTTCCCTGGTGGTGCATCACCAGTTTTGGACTTAATTGATAAAGACTGATGGGTGGCCATCTTAAACATCGAAACTTAAAGGTCATTATCTCTCTATCTTGGGAAGTACCTGACTGATCATTTTCGATTTCCTCTCTTTGATCTCATTGGTTCCGATCTGTGGATTTGGCACTGATCCGAAAGAAGAGAGCGAAGAAAGAAATACAAAGATAATAATATTAGGTTCAGATAATTTAGATTTTACTAGACCCCTAAGTTTTAAATGACAACAGCAATAGAATCAATTTGTCTAGAAGTGTAACATCTTTTCCTTCATCGACGAAATCCGCTATGTATAAGTGTAAAGAACGTCATATCCGGTATTCTAAACCTGGAGCGCGAGACAACCAAATCACGTGAACCAGCGAAGAATGACATTCAACACCAATCAGGAGTTTAGTTCACAATATTTGCCCCATACTCTAACATGATGACGTGTTCTTTAACAAGAAACATGATGGTTACGGGATAAGAAACATATTTCACATTGAGTCAGCATACCCCCTTAAGTTTTCGTGTCAAAATAAAGTAGCATGTCTTAACACCTTAAAGTCTTTGTTTTTTTTTCCATCGAAAATCAAAATGCCAGTTTAAATTACCTTTGTTAAAATCTTATTGAAGCAAACAGTTTACAGTAATACTGCCAAGGGATTTTGATCTGCCCGTACATATATAGATCTTCTTACGATTATAACAGAAAAGACTTTCTATTTTATTTTTTATTTCATTTTTTCTGTTAAACAAATGATATCAGATCCTATACAAGCAAGGGAAATCAATTATAATATACAGAAATTATGTGGAGTAGAGTTGATAATGGAAATGTTTTGGAGAAAAGAACAGTATAATATGACCTGACATTATTATTGATGTCATGATACCTATACAATCTGGATCATTTATTCAGAGAAATGTGTAGTCGCCCAAACGCTTTCATTCAAACATTCCAATGACTTTGAACAAATGATGAAAATATTTATCCAGCAGTTAAGGACGGTGTACACGCATCTACAATTGGGTATAACGGGCTTTAATTGTAGCGGGAGAATAAATATTTCAGGCGGGCCGGTCTCACACGACGGACATACACAATGGCTATATCTAGCCTATTGTGTTACCTGTTCAGGGCGAGTGAACCACGGAATACCATCTATACATGTAGTCTACAGTAATTCCTAATTAGTACTAGGAACTACTTGTTTCTGGAGAATTTAGAATCAGAACACGCTGTTTCTATTACGGAAATAATCTGGTCAATACCATTAACACAATGTCCTTGTGGGTTAATGTAACACCACGTTAGAACTTTCCTCTACACAACACACAGTCCCCGCTGTCTTACCACGAATCACGTGAGATTATCCCCAATTCACAACACACAGTCACCAATGTCTTACTACGAGTCACGTGAGCTTGTCCCCCTACACAACACACAGACCCCAGTGTCTTACCACGAATCACGTAAGATTGTCCCTCTACACAACACACAGTCCCCGCTGTCTTACCACGAATCACGTGAGATTGTTCCTCTTCACAACACACAGTCCCCGCTGTCTTACCACGAATCACGTGAGATTGTCCCTCTACACAACAGACAGTCCCCGGTGTGTTACCACGAATCACGTGAGATTGTCCCTCTACACAAAACACAGTCCCCGCTGTCCTACCACGAATCACGTGAGATTGTCCATCTACACAACACACAGTCCCCGCTGTCTTACCACGAATCACGTGAGATTATCCCCAATTCACAACACACAGTCACTAATGTCTTATTACGAGTCACGTGAGATTGTCCCTCTTCACAACACACAGTCCCCAGTGTCTTACCACGAATCACGTGAGATTATCCCCCTACACAACACACAGTCACCAATGTCTTACTACGAGTCACGTGAGATTGTCACCTTACACAACACACAGTCACCAATGTCTTACCACGAATCACGTGAGATTATCCCTCTACACAACACAAGGTCCCCGCTGTCTTACCACTAATCACGAAAGATTGTCCCTCTACACAACACACAGTCCACAGTGTCTTACTACGAATCACGTGAGATTATCCCTCTACACAACACACAGTCCCCGCTGTCTTACCACGAACCATGGTGAAAAACACACAACGACAAATTGTAGCCAAACGTCAGCACATATCGTCAAAATCTTTCTTTCCTTCGTTCATGTAAGGGCCAGATTCGAACCGAACACTTCTGGCTTACTAGTCCCGAGTTTACTTCATCAAGCTAGATAACTCAGTATCGCAATACGATCATCCAAGTCTCACAAACTTAACTCCCAATTACTATGGAGTGTATGCGTCGGACAGTCCGTATGTTGTTCAGTTAAAGAGTCACTGGTTATTACAAGGAGACCCCGCCTCCAACTGACCCGGGGTATTCATGGGACGATAAACCCAATGATTATTTTTTTGTAATTTTTATCTCTTTTAAGGTTTGATATGACGTGACATTTGTAAACCTGTGTTTTACAGTATCCCGTTTGTTTGCATACTGGTGGCCTCTCTGGAGCAGGAACGCCTGCTTCAGGCGCTATTCCGAGGCCATCACTTTGCGAGATTTCTCAACAGGACAGACGAATGCTTTTACTTCTCAGTGTCCTACTGGCTCACTTAAATAATATCTAAAGGTCCTTTTGACTTAAGATTATGTAAAGACGGTGCCTACATGAATGGGATTAACCCATAACTCATCAACGCTGATGTTTTAAACTGACGTGTCCAATGTATTTTTCGTCACGTGTTTCCGAGTAGCACTTGTATAAAGAGTCCATCGACGCCTTTGCTCTTGTCCCCCATTCTGAAGATAATTTATTTGATTCCTCTGGCTATGATTTTACCAGGATTCTGTTTGAAAACAGAAATTTGTTGGCGTTTTATATCCTTGAATACCCTACTCACAATGGATTGTTCATCTCGCAATCGGCCCGGGACAAGAGACAAAGAACTTGATTGCTTGACCTTGCAGATCGATGGTTCTGCTACGTGAAAAGTTTGCTACGTTTTTCAGTCAGGATTTTTGTCTTACATAGGGTGTTTTGATTAACCTTAGGAACACATCACCCCGACAGAAGATAAGGGACGTAAACACAATTAAATTGAACATGGCCTTGGAAGTTCTAGAGCCCTAGCGGGTCTCTGTCCTGTCTACTGTTATATTGGTCAGATTCTTAAAACGGAGAATCTATGAGATGAAAAACCCCTATGGTGTAAATATTGTACCTGAAATGTTAGTAGTATTGTAATGTAACGATTCGTTTGGCCGTTGTCAGTAACATGTGACCGGGCGGAATAGTTTGTTGAGGGCCTTCGGTAAGTATATTTCACTGTGATAACACTATAAAGTCGGCATCAGTTCTGTATTATCACAAGGAAGCTAAAAAAGCATATCACGGCCTCCAAAAAAAAAAAAACATTCGAAACAGGCAAACAGTGCTTACTCCTGTACACGTAGCTAAGTAACCAGCTTAAACACCAAATTTGCTTCAAAAACGTTATGTGGATTTATTTGTCTTAAGAAAACTTTCAAGAAAACGATTAATGTATCGTCGTACGATACACAAGAAGTGAAATCATGAGTTTGAGCAAGAGGATGATTTCGTGAACATTAGCTTTGTTGTTCTAATGATGAAAGTGTTTTACACTACACCTCGGCGTTCTCGTAAAATAGTATACATGTAACTTTTAATCCATCCATAGATACACAAGGTACCGTTTCTTTATGTATTTAATACTCTGTTACTATACCAACAATACAACCACAGGCTTTACATGTCTGCATGCTCCGCTGACCTTTCATTTCAGTGATCATTTTTATAAAACATTTTCTTGGTCCCATTTTCACAGAAATGTCAGAAGATGATACGTCATTTGACATTTTAAATACTTTGGGATATCATGTATATTTTATAAGAAATCCCAAGAGTTCATTGGAGAGAATTGATAGTACAACTGAGATTGCAAAGACAATGCGTCAAGATATCGTTTACGCTATGATATATAAAAAGTGAATGTCGACATGAAAATATGTTTATGTTTACATTGTTATAGAAGCTACAATGCAAGTCACTGGGGACCAAAGTTACAGGAACTCGATAGATATAATGGTAACTTCCTGCGTCTTTTAAACATTAACAGCAAATTAATGTATGTAGGATCAACTTAGAGGCTTAATGAAAATACAGGTCACTGATTCCTAGGTATATGGCGGCAGGGTCGTGTCTACTATCCACTGCAGGATCGAAACTTTAATTTTGGTTATTTTGTAAGGTTGACAGTCGAAGGGGCTGTGACTAGGAAAATATTGTATATTTAGGCCTGTTTGTGATTACCATGGTAACAAACTCAAAAAATGACAAAAATGTTGAAATATCACTAATTTCAATCCCAACCGCAACTTCATAATAGGAATATTAATTTCTGAACACCTGTCTAAAAGTGAACGACTCTGTCATAGTAACAAATCACTCACGTTTCAGAAAGTTCCAACTCGAAATGGCTTCACAATATATGAAAGCTAGTTTTTGATGTGTAGACACAGATTTGTGACTGCTTAAATAGTAATCTCCAACACACAATGCAAAAATATATTTCTGACAAATATGAAGCCCCACATTTCCCACTTCAACATGACAAGATCAATTTTACGGGTGTGGGGTGTGGGTGGGGTGTATGCTTTTAATTCCTTTATAATGGTGTAATCTAATGGACGAAAATATCACTTGTGGCCACTCCGAAAAACTTTGAACTGTTAGCATATTAAAGATTGTACAAAAGACACACAAGTGAATTGTGGGTCTTAATGCAAATTAAGATAAGATACTGTAAAAACAATGGAATAAACTACACATACTGATGTTTCGTCTTTCTATGAGTCATCAATGATGCAAAGAGCCTAAATCTAAAACTTAAGAAGCGACTCAGAAAAATCTTAAGTGATTTAAAAAAATGTCACATCTAGATGGGGAGGTAAAACCAAGTCCAATGACTCAGTAAATTCCATCTATCTGGTTGTTTTGGAGGAACGCCAAGCAAATATGCCACTATTCGGATGAACTGACCTTCGGTACCAAACACCCACCAGGATTGTCTACCAACTGCAATCTCGAAGATTGTACAAAAAGACACACAGGTGAATAGCACATTTTAAATGTAAGTAGTGGCGAACTCGGGTTATCTCGACAAGTTATTGCTTTCTTCAGTCGTCTCATGGGTTTTGTATTGAAAAGAGCTGTTCGAGGGCGTGCCTGAAGTACAATCTTAGACCGAACAATAAATTTAAAAAAAAGACCAGGAAAAACTTTAATGTCGGCATACACATGGAAGTAACTGTTTCTGTGTCAATCTGTTTAGATGTGAGAGTGAATTCTGTGTCAATCTGTTTAGATGTGAGATAGAATCGAACAGTGATATATGAGAACTCACACATGGAAGTAACTGTTTCTGTGTCAATCTGTTTAGATGTGAGAGTGAATTCTGTGTCAATCTGTTTAGATGTGAGATAGAATCGAACAGTGATATATGAGAACTCACACATGGAAGTAACTGTTTCTGTGTCAATCTGTTTAGATGTGAGAGTGAATTCTGTGTCAATCTGTTTAGATGTGAGATAGAATCGAACAGTGATATATGAGAACTCACACATGGAAGTAACTGTTTCTGGGTCAATCTGTTTAGATATGAGAGTGAATTCTGTGTCAATCTGTTTAGATGTGAGATAGAATCGAACAGTGATATATGAGAACTCACACATGGAAGTAACTGTTTCTGTGTCAATCTGTTTAGATGTGAGAGTGAATTCTGTGTCAATCTGTTTAGATGTGAGATAGAATCAAACAGTGATATATGAGAACTCACACATGGAAGTAACTGTTTCTGGGTCAATCTGTTTAGATATGAGAGTGAATTCTGTGTCAATCTGTTTAGATGTGAGAGTGAATTCTGTGTCAATCTGTTTAGATATAAGAGTGAATTCTGTGTCAATTTGTTTAGATGTGAGAGTGAATTGAACAGTGATATATGAGAACATACACATTGAAGTAACTGTTTCTGCGTCAATCTGTTTAGATTTGAGAATGAATTGAACGTTGATATATTGGAACACGTAACTTCACACTCAGATATATCAACAGGACGTTTCTCTGTAAATAAAAAGAAGCTATTTTTATCGCTTTCATCGGACAATTTCATGCGAGTGTCTCTTGACGGTTTTCACACGAAATTATATATTTCAGAAATTCCAAAAAAATAAATAGTTTGACATAACAATTCTGATTAGCATGGAGTGTGATTGATGACAAGGGGACTCCAAAACGATTGTTTTTTTCGTAAATTGTATGTAAAGTTTTAAATCGATCGAATAGTGACACAGTTTAAATATAACACATGTACTTGTCATTCTCTTAAAATAATTAAATATTGAACTCATATCTAGTCTGTGAAATTTATTGTGACCGATTTTATTTTTGAATCCTGGAAGGACGAAACGGTCGCATGGTTCTCGAATCCTGGAAGGACGAAACGGTCGCATGGTTCTCGAATCCTGGAAAGACGAAACAGTCGCATGGTTCTCGAATCCTGGAAGGACGAAACAGCCGCGTGGTTCTCGAATCCTGGAAGGACGAAACAGTCGCATGGTTCTCGAATCCTGGAAGGACGAAACAGTGGTATGGTTCTCGAATCCTGGAAGGACGAAACAGTCATACGGCTCTCGAATCCTGGAAGGTAGACCCAGATGTATCGATCTCGAATACTGGACGGATGGATCAGTCGCATGGATCTTGAATCCTGGAAGGTACCGCAATGCACTGTTGGAAAGATTAAACAACAGATATGTTATTTATATTACTGAAAATTAATTAAGAAGATCAGTAAATGTTTTTTTTTTAGATATGATTGATCTTATTTTATTTTAAATCAAATGCATGATTATCTTGTATTATATATTGTGATAACATACGCTGACATAGATATAGCGATTAAAAAATCATAGTGAAATGGACAACTGGGACGTGAAACTTCACCGAATAATTTCTAAAATGAGAATGTACTTTTCTGAACTTATATATCCTGAAACTGGTAGGTTGGTTGGTTACAGGTTTTCTGTCTCCGTGACTCCTCCTATCTCTAAACGTTTTCTCACGAACGAATGTCAGTGTTCTGGTGATGTGTTCTGAGACCATTCTTGAAACGTTCCTTATTGGCAGATATCGGCACATTGTCCAGCATGTTATAGAGGAATATATATAGTCGAGTCATATCTTATCGTTGTGTTCTCGACACAGAGTTGTATTGGGTAATACACAAACACAGCACTGTCTTATAAATTATTTAGAACTTTTTTGTTTTTGTTTTTTTGTTTTTTTTTTAAATAAAGAAATGAATAACGGGATTGAAACAGCTGGAGAACCAACTGGTGGGATGTTTGTCATCACGGAAACGTAAAAAGTTTGAGATATAAAAAAGATTAATGTGATCCAATCGAAGAATTCTATTAATATTTGATTTACTCAAATCAGAGATAATTTTTCGCACACTCTCGCTGACAGCTGTTATGGAATTATCGCCCCTGATGTCAGCAATATTTCACTGGTATTGTTGTCCATTTCGTATCGTTTGACATCGAGAGTTAATCACAGGTGAGATGTTAGGTGTGATAACGACATTTTTACCTGCGTTTTTACCTGTAAGGTCTCTGATAATGAGACAGTAGTACAACACTTTCTCGACATTTGGTATTAATTTAGTTACCTGCCAAAACGTTACCTGTAATTTTCGTTACAAATTTATCGATGTGGCTAGGTCTGCGCCATATGGTCTCGCGTGCGGCGTCTTTGATCTCGCAGGTACTCAGACAATTCAGGGCCAGGTAAAGGGTAACTAATTAGATAGACGGACAACGGAACGTTTGGATGTTTGATTGTTTATTGGCGAAAAGTGTACAAAAAAGGATTGGCAATTAGCGGGCCCTGTTTATTTCTGTTGTGTACCACTTTATAGTTCCTGAAAAACTAGCGCCTTCCACATCACACGTTTTACTAAGGAGTCTATGGGGACGGTTTCAAAGATATTCTTCGCTTTCGTTAATTTCAGTTTGGGAATTTAAACGTCTATGAAAAATTTCAATTTCGACAATTTTACCGTAAATGCATTAATTTATAGCCATAAACCATCACGGAATAGACGATTATACTGACAAAGGACCAGACCACGGTATATGTCTACAACAGTTGTATTCAATCTGACGCAGAAAGACAGTCACGTGACATTTAAATAAATAAACTGACTAAAACATGATGACTTGACGCTATTGTAATGGAAAGTTTAATAATCGCCAGAAAAATAGAGTTAAAATGAAGAAAAAACAGTAGGAGTAAATACACTTCCCTGAAGTAGAGCAGCGACGAGTAGAAAGAGACGAAACAGTCCTGTGGATAAATATCAAACGTTAACCAATATTATTTGTCACAAAAGTTAGCAAAGTCACATTGAATTTTTTTTTTAAAGTTTTCTACAACAGCTTATTTTGAAAAGATTAGTAAGGTACTTTTTGAGCAAGGCTAGTTAACTCTAACTTTTGATAGAGTGTTGCAAAGATATCTAGGCAGTTTTTTTTATCTCTCTGTTTTGTATGTCTAGGAATAGAGCTACCAGTGTGATATTTCTGACGTCAATAAAAAGAAAAGTTATTTAAGGTAAAAGGATTATCTCTAATTTTAAAGATTTTTCGGAATATGTCAACATATCTATCTCAACCTTCGCGTTCACTTTCAGCCATAATTTGATGCTTTTGATGGAGTTTTTCCATGACAATGTGCTGACATCTGCAATTAAAGAACGTTTTAAGAATGGACTCAGGACACATCACCAGAACACTGACATTCGTTTGTGAGAAAACGTTTAGAGATAGGAGGAGACAGAAAACCTGTAACCAACCAACCTACCAGTTTCAGGATATTGAAGTTCAGAAAAACACATTTCAATTTCCAGAAATTATTCCTTGAAATTTCACGTCCCAGATGGTCCATCTTACTGTTAGTTTTTCAATCGCTGATAAATGTGGTCCCTTTTAAAAGGGTCAATCTAGTTATAAAAATATATAGAATATATGACCTAATTATCTTTCGTGTACATTTGTTGTAGATGACTAATTAGACTGTATACTGCAAAGTGTACGTAAGTCATACTTATATAGCTGGACAACATGGGAATATTGTACATAAAAGAAGAAATTTGTTGTATAATTTATAACACATATAACATATTTGTATAGGTGAGATGTTTGACACTCAAATGAATAAAGAAATAAAGTAACTGAATCGATTAGAATTTGAAATTTACTCCATCTTAAAATCTGGTACCAGTAATAGTTTGTGTATAATTACTGTTTTACTACAATACACCCCTCTGTGTGTTTACATAATTATATAAAAATCATAAACCATTGTCGTTTTACTATTGTTAAAACAATATACTTTCTACTGTGGCCATACTCTCATAAACATGCATTTCACTGTCCCAGTTCCAAGGCAGTGTGTTTTAACGGGCCATACTCTCACAAACATGCATTTCACTGTCCCAGTATCAAGGCAGTGTGTTTTAACGGGCCATACTCTCACAAACATGCATTTCACTGTCCCAGTTCCAAGGCAGTGTGTTTTAACGGGCCATACTCTCACAAACATGCATTTCACTGTCCCAGTACCAAGGCAGTGTGTTTTAACGGGCCATACTCTCACAAACATGCATTCCACTGTCCCAGTACCAGGCAGTGTGTTTTAACGGGCCATACTCTCACAGACATGCATTCCACTGTCCCAGTACCAGGCAGTGTGTTTTACCTGGATGGGTCTGTATCTTTCGGAATCCTTTGATGGGTGTGGGTTTTAATTAGACATTGATGACATCACATCACGCACGTTGTACCACGTGATTACATACATAATGTACAATATTGGTATTGATGGATTGACTCCTAAGTCCAAAAACAATTCACGCATTTAAACTCGTACAACAAAATACCATCTGTTATATTACCTGTTTTAGACAACGACTGTATAGTTAAGGTTAGATTATTGATTTACCTGGGTTTCTCATTCTCTTGACAAGTATAGCAGTAAGTCAGGAATAAAACAGGCCAATTAGCTGTAGGTATGAATAATTAAAATAAAAAGGACGAAGATAAAACTTCCCTGGAACTAGCCAGCTTATCATAGTCTAAAGAAACACAAAGATACAACTATTCTTGTAACGAGATTCGACAAGATTTACTTTTCAGAATATAATATTTATGAACTAGGGTAAGTTGCGTGAGAAAGGGACGTAATTCGTGTTAAGAAGGGAAATAGGGTTTTAACCAAACATATCGGATTCTATATAATGTTGGTAAATTATATGGCGAATACGTTTGCATTCTTGTTGATACAAATTACGTGCACGTGTTTGTAGTGTAGATTTGGTCATACGTAATAACGGGCAACTGTCCCAGCACGTGCAAAAACTGACAGACGTTACAATTTAAAGTCTTAGTTGTTGTTTCGCTTTTGTTTGTTTGTTTTTATGTTTGTCCCTAATAGGACACTTGTCTCACTTTGTATTGAGTGTGTTTTTGATGTTTGTTAATTATTAAATATTAGTGTAATCTTCCCTTATTTTCTTTCATTTTTTTTAATTTGTTGCCACTTTGTCCCCATTTTAACACATCTGTTATATAGATCTTTAGTTACTCTCTCTTATACGACAAAGAGAAACAAACACGAATTATTGCCCTTGGTCATTTTTATAAAAACATGTATTAATGAACTAATTGAAAAAAGTGTATATTGTACTAGTGAGGTTTGATATAAACTTGCCTTGATTGTCGATAATAAAATTAAACCCTCACTAACTGTGGACTGTATGTACTCCATGTTTTGTGGTGATCCATCTTCATCATCACATGGCGCCATATGTTCAAAGCTTCACTACGATCTTATGAAATCCATCATAGTTAAGACTTATGGTAATGATTGCTCAAGCCTTATGCCCTGTCTTGCTTAGATTAATTACGGATATAAATGTCACACAGATATTTTGTGAATAATGATGAGGAAAGATACACACATATATCAGACTACGATATCTGTATGTACGTGTGTATTCTGTACAGGTATATAAAAGGTTCATTACTATTAACATATTTATTATTAATTTATTTATCTATTTGTAAATATTATATTATAACACAACAAGAAAGATGTATTAATATGTCAAGCTACTGACTCACATTATCTAAGTTCGTGTTGAAGCTGATTTCCTAATATAAAAAGGCAATTATTTATATATTTTTTATTGTTAATCTGGGGGTGAATATCCATATTAATCATGATTATTTATATCTATATTTATATAAGATTTTCAGTTGAACTTGTCTACAAAGGCTTCCGAAGGCCGCAGTGAAAAGTAGCCTTTATATATAAAGTGGTTACATTTCTATGAATCGCCGCGTGATTACATAGGTAACCGAAAAGCTGGTCTTTATATAGAGTTGGCCTCTGTAGACAGTTGACCTTTATATAGAGTTGGCCTCTGTAGACAGTTGACCTTTGTATAGAGTTGGCCTTTGTAGACAGTTGACCTTTGTATAGAGTTGGCCTTTGTAGACAGTTAACCTTTGTATGTATAGAGTTGGCCTCTGTAGACAGTTGACCTTTATATAAAGATGATCTCTATAGACAAATGTCCTTACAATAAAGTTGTCTCTATAAACAGTTGACCTTTGTATAAAGTTGACCTCTATAGACAGATGATCTTAGTAAAAAGATGGCCTCTATAGACAGTTGACCTTTATATAAATGTGGCCTCAGTAGATATATGAACTTTATAGAAAGGTGACCTCTATGGACAGGTTTGTCTGTATGAATGTAATTCGTCTGAATGTATACTATTATACAGACCCTCGTCTTTTAACACTATAGAGCTACCTGACGCGTTATATATATATCTACTGGAGGAACTCGTTGTTTATCTGTTTATCTTAACATTAATTATCACTGTATATGTCACCAAATGTCCCCAAATGTCGTATAATGCTACAGTGAAAATGGAATCAGAAGCGTGAACGTTTGACTTCAAAGGTAAAAAAATATTATTACACTGAATACATTGAAAATAAAGTTCAATAAACGCCATTTTGAGAACTTTGTATTGTAATATGTAATAATCTATTTCCATTACACGTTGATTATACAGTCTGGTAAAATACAAACTGTCACTTAACATCCAAAGCTCAATGATTACTCAGCTCTACACAGTGTGGAAGTCCAACAACAACCAGGAGTAATTCGGAAACCAAGATTTTATTGATCAGTTAAAATTGGAATTAAAATAAATAAATAAATTTACATTTGCTATGATAAACTTTGCAATCTTTCATCTAGAGGTAATATTGAAAGCCGTTATTTTTTCTTACAGGTGAGAATACCAAGAAATGACTTGGCCTTTATAAATAGATTGATGATATATAAACATTCTGTTCTGTTGAGTTTGGGTCCTCATAGTTCGGCCTAATTAGTAGCATGTTTGTTGGTTAAAATAGCACGTAGGTTTTTACTTCTGGTTGCACAGTGTTCCAAAACATTTCACAGACTTTTCATAAATCTCGCAAATCGACCTCTACGTATCGAGACTGAATCGACTTGGATTTTTTGCATTCACAGGCCATTTCCCGCGTTATATGTAATAAATAATACCAGGTATGTCTGAGGTTTAGCCTAATCGATATTTTTTGGTCGATTCATTGTTTGTTTACCGCCCCGTCAACACGTATGATGATATACACATGTATATAATTGAGGCGAAAACAACGTGCGAACATGTTGAACAACATGCGGAGGTCCGTCGCGTGCTATATATTCAAAGTTGTTGAGGTAGAGAGATTCGTCAAGAGGTACAAGCACAGGATGGCCCTTGATATCGGCTTCCTAGGGGACAAAAAAAAATCTTCGAATGGGGATCGAACTGAATAAAACGACAAGAATAATTCTTTATATTTTAACATGGATCTCACCATCTAAATCTTGGCTTCCTGAGGGACTCAAAAATCCGGAATAGGGATTGAATTATAGATATAAAACCATGGGTATCATCATCATCATCTAAATATTCCATTTACTAAGTTAAGAAACATAGACAGTACATTAAATGATGACCTTTATCGTGTAAATTTGACTGATTCCCATTCGTGTGCTGGTAGTTATCTCAGTGAAAATCGTACCATTTCTTGCTGGAATGTCTACATTATAATAACATAAAAACCGATATGATAATTGATTTGCGTCAATGTCACTCATCACATCTGGATACGGTTTGGCATGGAAGGGTTGATCTCACATCAGAATAGAACCACACTATTTTTGAATTTGTTGAAATATTTATTCGTGCAAGTAATACATTTTAATATGGACATGCGCAGTAGGTGAGATTATCCTACATCCTATTTAGGATGTGAGATTATCCTATTTATTCGTGCAAGTAATACATTTTAATATGGACATGCGCAGTAGGTGAGATTATCCTACAGTCTACCTTTACGTTCTTTGTCTTTCTATCTAACCCATCCAATCTTATCACGACCCTTACTAGAAAATCGTGTCATAAGTGATTTTTTTCATAAACAATATAAAATTTATATTCTTTTCTGCCTGGCACAACGAAAGATACCTAGGAGGAAAAGCGTATGTACAAAGAGCAAGCATTTACACAGACAATTTGAAAAGAGGGAGTGGCTGAAATGTGTAGCGAGTATGAGCCAGACAGATTTGTTACATATTATATACCAATATGTAATATATATTGTTGAACATGACAAGATTTTTTTGTATGATATTCTTGTCATTTTCCTGCACTTTCAATCTGTTTCTTACTTCAGTCTTCTCGTTTCCAAATTCGTTCTATTGTATAAAATATACATATATATGTCTATTGTCGCTGTCATGTTGTTGAATCAGATTGTGGAGGAGAGAGCTTCTATGAATTGTCATAACTTGTACCTAGTCATCATTGCTTGTTTTAGAAGCAATGGCATGTTTAAACTAACATTACACTTCTCCAATGCTTTATAAACTGTTATATATTGTACCCAGTCACCTTTGCTTGTTTTAGAAGCAATGACATGTTTAAACTAACATTACACTTCTCCAATGCTTCATAAACTGTCATATTTTGTACCCAGTCGTCGTTGCTTGTTTTAGAAGCAATGGCATATGTTTAAACTAACATTACACTTCTCCAATACTTTATCGACTGATCTTGTCGATCTAACTTGTAGCAGGTTGTAGTCATCAACACGTTCAGGGTTGTGCGTTGAAAACTTTCTATATTCACATAGTCTACTTACATATTTAATAACAACGGTGTTGCAAAATATTGCCCCAACCTGCAAAATGGACCTATCGATAGCCCGGTGAACAGTTAAGGCCATTTTGAGGTAGTGTCTCCCTGTAGTAGCTGTCTCCCGAAAACGTTACCCGAATACAACATTGAAATCAGCAATGACTAAAACTGGTTTTATTTTCAATTCATTTTTTTATATTTCAATTTGAATTCTGAACTTGTTTGGACACCAAGAAATGCTTTCCTAGCCATGAAATTCACTTTTCACACACATCCCTCCATCCACCACCCAACTTTACTACATAATATAGAGTAATTTGCTCAATTACTCAATAATAACTCGTAAACATTTGCAGGATTCTAACTTCAAAAACATAGGCCTTAAAACACAGTATCTTTATAAAACAAAGGGAGAAAATAGGGGAATTTTTTTTTAAAGAAAAAAAACCGCGTCTATTAATGATTAGTTTCCATCATTTCATTAAGCCACACTACTCTTCTTCTGTTACATATCCTTGTTTCTAAACTAACCCACCGTGACAACGATATCCTTCTTAAAATTCTGTTCCCTCGTGACATACAAATATGAGGACGACGACAGGGTCGTGAACTGCTGTGTATTCACATTTGTGCGAATAAATTCCCCCCTCGGTGTGCCTCTTGGATATGAAGTAATTTAAAATATTGATTAAGTACAGAGAAAGGGTTTATGAATATATAAGTATATATTAACATAGCGGATTATCACTAAAAGACGAAACACGTGTACAGACATATTAACTGCGACGGTCGGCGCGGATATTTGTTTGCTTGAATACAAATTTAAATTGTTTCCAAAACTTCTTGAAATGGAAAATCAAAATAAACTTAACGTTTGTTTTTGTGGGTTTTTTTTAAATTAAATTTTATGGCATAATTAATTACTTTTTTTCGTAGTTAAAAAGTTCGATGATATTTTATCAATACTTTATGTTTCGATGTCAAGCAGACGATGCTATACAATGTACACAAGGTCAAACGTCGCACTCGCTAGACTAAAATATTGTAGGTCATTATGTCAACTGATCATTAAAATATAAAAAATCGATAATGAATTAATCAGGTTTATACCTGATGGCGAGTTATCGTCTTGTGAGAAAAAAAAATACAACCGGTCACCATGCTGTTCTACATGACCTCTTTTTCACCAATATATTTTCGTCTTTGTCTTCTAACTTAGTGATATTTAAGAAAATAAATGGATTTCACAATCGTAATTCTAAAGACTGTTTTTTCTTCTGTCTGTTATGTGTTTACATCGGTGGTACATCGCATGTGTCGAGTTATATCTAGAGTAAATTTCGATTTTACATAAATAATAGTGAAACAATGGATTTTGTAAACAGAAGTTCTTTGTTTTCAATATAGAGATAAAGATTGAGTCTTGTTAATGTGAGTTTCGTAAGGAGACGGATTGACTTTGTGTCAAATGAGAGACTTTTGAAGTATCATATGTCCCTGATCAAACGATTCGCCGTTTCGACCGACCCAATTAAACATTTTTCATCGAAAGCGGCAGAAACAAGGGACATAGAAATGATACAAATGTATATATCTGACAAGTTAACAAGGAAATGATAGGGACATAACAACACAACCTCAAATTATGAAAAAAAATTAATTGATATTTGGATTCTTGTTAAATAGATAGAAAACAAACATCAGGTGTTCCGAGAGAGTAAGTATTTTCTGCTTCATCGACAAAGCCATGTAAATCTTGGTCAATCTTAGTGATGTCACAGCCTCAAAATGGGGACCAGATTGATAATTTGCAAAATATCACCTCTCCCAAAATATTGTAGAAGTTGAGAGTACATGTCGCCTTACTGGCTTCCACTAGTGGCAATTTCCTTTCAGTCGAGCTGTAGAGTGTCCGGCTAGAGACCGAAGGGTCACTAGTTCGAATCCCAGAGGTGACCGGGTGTTTTTCGATACTTCTCCCTATTGATAAATCTATAGAAACAAAGGAAAAACGTCTTATTACTTGTTTTAGATTAACGTCACATGATTTAAATATTGAAGTCGGCAGACGGAATGTTTTTCGTCAAAATAGATCATGCACTCATTGTACCTCTGTTGATATAGAGGACGAATTTCACTTTATCCTAAAATGTCCTTTTTACC
This sequence comes from Ylistrum balloti, assembly GCF_031769215.1. Taxonomy (NCBI): domain Eukaryota; kingdom Metazoa; phylum Mollusca; class Bivalvia; order Pectinida; family Pectinidae; genus Ylistrum; species Ylistrum balloti. Next base: position 233,336 of record NW_026782800.1, on the reverse strand, counting down.
AAAATCTGAGACGTAAATATATCAAACAACTCTATCACAGAAGACCGAATGTTTTTAAGTTAACAATACTACTGAGCACCAATAATGTAAAAGAGTTGTGTAATTTAGGGAAATATCTATATTGTGTCTCACGGAAACGCATATAATTTAGTGATTGGTAGAATTAATTGTACACTACAGTATCATTGTAAGCTTATTCTCCATTTAACCTAATTTGTATAACATTCTTTCATATTTGTACCACATTATGTAAGTATGTGTTTGTTATTTACCCTATGAGTCGGATGGCTCACGGCAAAAAAAAAATAAATGAAATGAATGAAGGACCCTATTTCAATATCACCCCATCTGACAAATTCGGAAATATCACCCATCCCGATTTTGTATTGCAAATTGATCACGACACCATGTTCATGGCCTCTTTAAAACGTCACTCTATATTGTATTTTCGCAATTTATTGGACGTCAAACACCTTCAGTCGATAGTAAACATATGATGTATGATAAGTTATTTCCTTGTTTTGTTTAGATAGATATATTAACGTATTTAATGATGTTTCCGTGAAGTTGTCCAACATAACATTAACACATACCGTCATTAGATTCAGACACCCATGTGTTCTCTATAGATAATATAGAATTCGTTCTCATTCTCATATAAAACTCCCCTATAATTTTATAGAAAAACTGCATATCTTTTTTCCATGGAGTAGGTAAAAAGTTCAAAGGACAAGTTTGAAGGTCGGAAAAAAGATACCTTAACTAAAACGAAGCATGAGCAGATGTAAGCAGAAGATGAGAGGTCAGCAGAAGATGAGAGGTCAGCAGAAGATGAGAGGTCAGCAGAAGGTTAGAAGTCAGGTGAGGGTGAGGGGTCAGCAGAAGATGAGAGGTCAGCAGAAGGTTAGAAGTCAGTGGAGGGTGAGGGGTCAGCAGAAGATGAGAGGTCATCAGAAGGTTAGAAGTCAGGTGAGGGTGAGGGGTCAGCAGAAGATGAGAGGTCAGCAGAAGGTTAGAAGTCAGTGGAGGGTGAGGGGTCAGCAAAAGATGAGAGGTCAGCAGAAGGTTAGAAGTCAGTGGAGGGTGAGGGGTCAGTAGAAGATGAGAGGTCAGTGGAAGGTTAGAAGTCAGTGGAAGGTGAGGGGTCAGTAGAAGATGAGAGGTCATTACAAGATGAGAGGTCAGCAGAAGGTTAGAAGTCAGTGGAAGGTGAGAGGTCAATAGAGGGTGAGAGGTCAGAAGAAGGTGAGAGGTCAATAGAGGGTGAGAGGTCAGAAGAAGGTGAGAGGTCAATAGAGTGTGAGAGGTCAGTAGAGGGTGATAGGCTAAAGTTACAGTAAAGTCCCTGTTATGTAATATGATTCTGTTTTGGTTAACGCATCATACGACAAAATGATTGTTGATATTTTTCACTGGGCTGTATGGTGGGATAAAACTAATAAATACGTAAAAATGAACAGTGCTCCTGTTCATAAACTTTCTCCGACAATATTTGATTGGAGAGGAGGGTTTCGTTCCATGAAATCTGATTATTGTAATCATCCATACATTTATACAGTCTAATTAATTAAACTTTTTCCAATCATTTGTGTGGTGAATTGAACTTGATTAATTGATGGTATAATGCACGGTTTCTCTGCTTTCGAAAGTCACATTTCTGACTTTGGTTATACATAATTCCTATCGTTCGATCAAAATAAATCTGGCAATGAAAGAATTGCTCATGTTAAATTGATTAGATTAAATAATATAAAAACTACATGTGGTTTATTCTAATTACAAGACCAGGGACTGTCGATTACATCCAATAATCTGTTATTAATGGTCGGGATATATAAGTTTATAATGTACTGCTATTAAAGAATCTTTTCCGTTTCTATTTATTTTTAAATAATTCTTTTTTTTTCTATTTTGATTTAAATAGTGGTTAAGTTGTGTGAGAAAACCATGTATGATTTATAACATAGTACAGCTGCTCTTTTTTGGTAATATTGTAAATGGGCGAGTAGGGAGTTGATATATTTTATTTGCATTGAAAATATTTTCCGATTTTTCAGATTTTTCCCGTTGAGATTATAGATTATGAATTCCTACAAAAGTCAATGTTTTTTTTCTGTTTTTCGTTTTTTGTTGTAATGGTGAATGGTTTAGGTGAATTATTGGTGCCAGAGTTCTATGATCCCACGTGCCAACGGTAATGACACCATATGGCGGTTTAAGCCAGCGGTCTGCGCGTGAATAGCCTGACATATGTTTCATTTCAAGGTGTTAATTACAAGAAAGATCAATTAACGTATCGCTTAATTCAATTAATCTGAAATTGTTATTTTCTTTTCACACCATTTTTTAGTACTTAGTTGATAAATATTTTGATGATAGTAAAACAGGTTTGGGTGATGACAAATTAGGGTAAGACGATATTAAGTACCCGCGTCCGTTAGACAACAAATCGTTTGCATAACAAACGTATGTTCTGTCTATGATATCAAAATAATTGTAATTATCATATCATTCTAACTATCAGTTATCTTCCTTTTGGAACCGAGTTCATTTAATATGTTTTGTTTGTTTGTTTCTTTTTTATTTATTTTTTTTTCAAACTTAATTGATCACTGTGTTTGAATTAGACTTAAGATTTTCAAAATATATCTATCACCTTTATTGTACAATAATTGGGAAACCAGCTGTTTTATTTATATCACTGCAGTTTTATGTCTGGTTAAATTTCTTCTGTTTTAGTACCAGTAGAAATAACTTACTTATAACTGTGCTTGTTTTAGCAAGTTTACTCCAGATAAAATTATTTTCAAATATATGTATTATTGTGCTGTCTCCTAAAGATGATTATTTACTCGGCCACAGACATTCTTATAAAACATCAGAGGAATTGAGGGAGTCAGACTTGTATAGGCAGTGTACTACATATAAAAATATATTTCCTAATTGTATATACATTAAAGTATGTTTTGTTTTAGGATTGCTGCTAATGATCCAGTGTTTGGATGTAACAATACGATAAAATTAATCAATTGATTGATTGATTGATTGATTGATTGATTGATTGATAATAATGAAGTAAAGAAATTATTTTATGAATTAACCCTTGTTAATGAAACGGTCCCGTGAAAAAAAATTATGGAAAATCTTGTATTTGTTTGCTTGTTTTTGAATTTGAAAACTTGGTAAAACGTAAAATTACTTTTTTTTTTTGCAAATTTATGACAATATGTAACAAAAAAACATTTCCAGTAAAGTCCGAATCCAGATATAAAATACATAGACTTACATTGTATCTTTTTGGCAAAAAAAGTTAGACTCATTTTTTTTTCTTACCATCAAAGATCTCCCGCATACACAAATAACAATGCCAGTCGTGTTAACATAATATATACATACCTACACACACACACACACACACACACACACACACACACACACACACACACACACACACACACATATATATATATCATATACATTGAAAATAGATAAATTTGTATATAAAGTACATTTTTAATGTCGAAAGAAGAACGAATTATAAAGTTTAAAAAATAAATTGAGCATTTGTAAGTCAAGTAATGTGAGAAAAAAGGGTCGATACTCGTAATGTTTACAATCGTCATCTTAATGTCACATTAATTGTAAAACATCAGTTTGATAAATTTATTTTATAGGTTGGATATACAATTAGTGTTTTCTAAACAATAAAATATCTATATTTAGTCAATATGTTGAGTATTCTTATCATCCTTTGCAAGATTATTTTAATCAAAAATCGATTTTTATTTTTTTAATTTATACATCATTAAGCTGACAATTATTGATAAAGTCATCGGTCTGGGTAAAACGAAATTTGATGGTTTAGAAGGGTATTAACAAACTTTCACACACAGTGAAACTTTATCAGCTACAGAGAACAGAACAAAGTCGCATTAATTTTTATAGATTTACTTTTGTATAATAAATAGCGTTTCAAACAAATGTCTTTCTGTTCAACGTTTAACAAGATATTATTGTTTGTGTGTAACATAAGACATTATGATTTAGTAATCGATAAAAACATTCGTCACCAAAAACTCTTCCATGTGTAAAACAACAATGGCGGCCTTTTTCTTTTGTTTTTTTTTTTACCTGTAGAAACACAGCGTATAGTTTACATTTAAATCGTATCGTCTACCTGTCAAATTTCACTCATGGTCTCAACTGTTTTTAAATGTCATCCATATTTTTCATGGTCAACGATTTTGTCGGTATAAGGCTTTGTAATAGCACTTTTCACATATGTTTGAACCATACAAAATACAAGTTCTCCATGTGTATACATGTATTATTTTGTATGTAAGCTTACTTCTATAGACTCTCGGCCATAATTCGTCTGTTTTATTTACGTTTAATCCAGCGAAATTTGTACTAAATAACGTTCTCAATCCGATTATGTTCATAATTCTTTATAATAACGCTCCCGATCGTTAAAACCACGTGGAGTCGTACAAAGGGGCGGGGTTATCGGGGTCACTGAGTGATTGACAAGTCCATGGGATATCGAATTTTGTGACGTCATCAAGTGAATGTGCTCGTGCATTTGAATAACAAAATAAACCCTATTATAGAGAGAAATAGAAAGGAGAGAACCGGCGACCATTTCTGTTAGCGAGACTGGCAGTATCTGTATGAAGTCCGGCCTAAACACGTGTGTTAATGTAGATATTAGCTAGCAGCGAAATACCTCTGTCTTTCAGAACACTCGCATGTATTTACAACACCGAAGCACGGCGCACTCACACAGCGAGGGAATAACTAGTATATCTTATAAAATTTTTACTATGCGGTCACTCTGATACTTGGGTTTCAAAACAGGACCTATCGTCACTGGATACAGGAGCTAATTAAATATCACTCCTATTTATTTTGCACATAGAGGTGTCTTTCCGGTGTACAAGTCTTCTCGAGGATTTTTTTTACATATACAGGTGACATTCAGCTGTGAAGCAGAAACGTCACTGCATCAAAACGCACGTGTGTGTGTTCTACTGATGCAGAGTTCTGATTTCCGGGGTGTGTTTATTCTGGACAAAACGTCGCAATAATTTAGTGATACACAGGACCTATGGTGTTGACCAAACCTGGAATTTAATTTATAGCTATACAAACTACAAGTTATTTATTTCAATATTTAATATTTTCTTGAAATTAATTGACTATGCGAACAGATATGGCTACAACAACTTTAAATACGGATACAACGATAGCCTTGAGTCAAAGCATGGACTCGGTAAATGCTGTAGCTGAGGAAGAGGTAAGAATTTTTTAGATAAATTTTCAATTAATATTTTTCTAGAGTCACATGATGCTTAGTTATAAAGATAGCATATTTACATGATGTAGATAATATAGCGTTATATGTATACCAATGGGCCCGGTCTATGTATTAGCAATATATTATCAACTCGACATCTATCTATTAACACAGTTTGGAAAAGCCCTTTCATTTCAAGCGTAACGACACGGCCGAGTGAATACACTAACGAACCCTTTATAAACAAATCACGAACACGCCGAGATCATATACTGTGATTGTCATTGTTTCTAGGTTTTATGGAAATAAGAAAGTTCATTGCCTATCTGTCTAAATTATGTATGTATGATGGCAAAGACGTCTCGAACCTGTTCTTGTCATCTTCTCGTGTCAAACTACCTGTTACATACAGGCTTTGAAGTTTAAACACGAATAGTTGATGTTCACAGCCTATAGACGCTGTAAAATACCTGTGGAGAGAAAACACACGTGTTTTTCACAATCTTGAACCATTCGGCTTTTATAACGAATCTCACGTGTCAATAACAAACAGAAAATCTATTGGAGACCAAAATTACCTCACTGATTCAATCGTCTGCTATAAAACGCAATTATTTCATTTGTGGGCGATAGATTAGATTGTTTACACAGAGACATTACGTTGAAGACTCCAAACACACAAGCACGGAATCGTTCTATCTGCCAATTTCGTACCTATTTCCAATATATTAATTTTCCTACATTGTTGAATGTACGGAGACTTTAAACCGTACTGAACACAATTACTTTTATAAAATAGAAACGAGTCTTTTGTTGTAAGTGAAGGGAGGATTAAATATTTTGCTAGCGTTTGGTCTAAGCCTTCACTAATCCCTAGCCTTACTGTTGATAATTAGGACTGAACCACTCGTGCGTGACCACCAGTATTTTCTATTACCGTCATGAGTTCAAACCGGTTTCCCATTTAGCTGCCCACTTTTACTCTCAACACGTTTTATACGTAGGTACTTATTTTTAAATTGAATATCCAGACAGGCAGAATTAAAAATTTCTCTTTTATTGGAGAAATAATGACTTCCTATATTGTCAGGCGTATATGTGTGTTTAGAAGAAAGATCTGACTGAAAGTGGGAGTTTGGATAGAGTTCAGGCTAAAGTGATATTCATTGATTTCTGTTTTTCTATGTGTACTACCCCAGACATTCTAAAGTGTATATCTTTATGACTAAAGGAATTAAATTAATAATTTATATCATTTCAATATGGCCCATGTATGTCATATAGAAAAGTGATGATTTTAAAAGCACTTCTGACATATGTAGAAATGTTGGAATAGAGTTTAGATGTAATGGCAAAGTCATTTAAATATTGAAATAAAACTGAACTAAATTGTAAAAATGATGTTTGGACATCATTAGCTGAGATTGACATCTTATTTAAGTAGATATAAGAAATTATTCTGGATCTTACCAGAGACCTACACAAGATTAAGTTCTTTGTCAGATCTTAAATTCAGCCATCTTCTCTGATTAACTCAAGATTTTTCAGTCTCGTTAATCAGAAGTACCATGTATTTGTGACTAGTGCATAATGAATTTAACAACATGCTGCAATACATTTTTGATATATAATCCATATTCAATGATTCTGAATATTTGTCCTGTCTAAATTAAACCTATTAGAAAATCAAAATTAATTTTTCATTCCCTGTTGTTATCAAAGATGAAATGAATGTTTTCTTATTCTCAATTTCTATTTGTAAGTCTCCTCCCCCCGCCCCCTCAACCCCACCATCTACCTAGATTTCAGGTTTGTGGGTTAATCAGTTTTCTTGACTCTACACCTACTTGTCAATATTTGTAGATGGAAAATATTTGAAAAGGAAATCAACAGACTGGTCTTTGCTTTAAGAACCTTATTTTAAAGGATTATACTGACAATTTGCTGAACAATCTTCTCTGTAGTACAACTGGATGGCTTTCACTGCTCGTCGAGAGATGCACAATTTTAAATTCTGGGACAAGATGATTTTAAACACTTTCAGGCAACGTTATAAAACAATTCATTCTTACTTAAGCTATCTCTAGCGTTGAATTTCACACACCATAAAAATTTTCCTTTATATGGGCTGTCCGCCTTTTCAACATGGATGGTGAAATTGATTAGTTCTTGCAGCCATTGGAGAGTAAAAAAGAAGACGACATTTCTGCGGAAACTAAATAACCATACTTGTCATTTGTAACATCATTTCAGTTTTGAAATTGTTTTCAGTTTCCAAGGATAATTATGCCTTATAAGAGGATATGCCCAGTTTGATATTTCTTAGGTTTTTGATTTGTTTGACACAACCTGTCTCTGGTTCTTAAAATCAAAATTAAAAAAAAAAAAAAAAACAATAAAAATTTGATGCATCTCTTACATATCATGTTTGAACTTGTGTTATTTGTTTGAAAAGCATTAAGCAGATGTGAAATTTATGCATCAGACTGACCTTTAACCTGAATAAACTTTGACTCTTTTGAGTACCTGAAACACCTTTGACCTTTTATGGGTCACACAGATTTGGTTTCCACTTATGTAATAGATATGGCTGTGAGTTATTATCACACAGTGTCTAAGCAAAGTCCTTCTGCTTTGATAGGAGATAGTATGTCCAATGTCTGTGTAGGAATAGGGGTCAGAAGAAAAAAAGACTCAAATTGGTCCTGATGGTGGTAGTGATGGAGGGAAGGCTTGGGGTGGGTCACGACTGGACTAAGGTTAATAGTGTTGAATCTGGTGGGTGTTGGGGAGGGGGATCATATCTTTCAGAAATTCTGGGAACCCTGATCAGGTACTCCCATCTGTTCTCCATCTTCATAAAGTACTACTAGTTAAATAGCTGTGCTAATTCATTGAACTAGAATAGATAGTTGTTACAATTCTGTTTACTGAAAAGCTACATTTTCCTTCAGTAATCATCTATAGTATAGAATAGCGTTTTGGGATTTGTTTAGCAGTTGGACACTAATTTATCCTTTACTCCCGATCTCATCCTTTTCCTTCTAATTATCACTCCTTTTCTCTGTTTCCCTCTCATCCGTTCATCCCTGGCCCTCAAAATTCAGATCTATCTCAATTCTCAAATATCTTTCCCCATGTTTGTTGGGTTTCTCTGTTGTGCCATTACTGTCCCCTCTGTAAGTTTTTCACTTCCTCAAAATACCAGTATTCTCTGTGACAAAGTGATATTTCCGCTGTCAAGTCCGGGCTTCTCCTCGGCGTTCCATCATCAACCTACCAGTATATATCACTCTGGCTGTTGTTTAATTCTCTGTCTAATTAATACATTGATGAGGTTGCGGTGAAATGATGGGGGATATGTGTACATCAGTATATGAGGTGTATTTACATGTCTCCACATACAGAGGGGAGATTTGTCAAATTGTGACTTTCAAGGTCCAAATATTTATTTATCAGTGTTTGTAGACTTGAAGAACTGGGTCCCAATTATCTGTTGGTAGGAGTGAAGTCCATTTAGGTAGAGAATGTGGCTATCTGTGTTACACTGATAGCAAGTAGGATAACACAGGGGCGGGGTTGCTGCTTATTTGAGAGGATTCCGTGGGGGGAGACTGGAGATGCATTAGTAACCCTTATATTGATGAAAATTCCTTTATCTTGTCCTCCTTCCAGTGTAACCTGTAAATGCTGCCTCATAATTCTTTATCAGCATGTGGTTCGTTAATTTGGGTTTGGTGATTTTTGGGATGAATTTATTTTAATCCTGTTCACATGATTTTCTTGAGAGATGAGACTCCATATATTTTGAAAGACCACCCTATAACAAGCTAAGGTATTTAGATGATTGACTCAAACTTTTATATTCGAACATGCCTGGAGACCACAACTTTCCAGCCCAAAGATGGGGGTGGGCTTATTAAAGGATAATGATATAACATTTGTTGGCATTTTGGTGAAATGAATAACATAGTAGAATAAACTAACTTATTAACTGCGATTGCTGATATCAGATCATCAAAACTGTGTGAATAGTTAATACATTGTAAGGGGACTTACTACAAGTTATACTTTTTTGACACGAGATACGTAGACTTTCTCTGTACAAATTGATCTATTATTAGTGGGCTTTTTATCACTTGATAACGTCAGTAGAAAATTTCATTGACAAAAAACATGCTACTAGTAACAATTTTGACAGTCGAACACCCGCCATCATAATTACCAGACATGGGGCAGAAGTTGAGGGACGAAATACACAGAAGACTGGAATATCTTTGAAAGAAAGACATATATTTCTTTCATAATTGCTACGGTTTGTTCTACCAGAGGGACCACCGTCAACCTGATCTAGAATGCTTTATGCCAAACATCGGAAATCTTTGTTGTCCATAACCACACAGAGTACTTGGATTTGAAAAAAATTTAATGTAGCCATGATTTGGTCAGTGATGAATGTTGATACAAGTACAGAAGATAAGGTCTATAACAGGGTGACAGTGCACTGATAAAATGTTCTCTATCAGTTCATCATGGTCCAATCTGTCTGCTCCAGTCGTGGGAGATAAAGCATGTGTCAACCTGTGTGTCATATCCCTCACACTCCACAAGTAATTCTTCATTTCTGTTTGTCAGAAAAATGTGTCATTATTTGTGAAATATTTCTAAAAACTTAAGAAAATAAAACTGATAACTAATATGAGACAAATCTGATCTCAAAATTATGGAATAACATTACTGTTTAAAAGTTTGCACAGAAATTCTATTCGTTGGAACAAAACGTTATTTGCCTCACCAGGTATATGCATTTCAAAGTTCTTAGGAGCTAAGTTTAAAAGTAAAATTTCATTTCGGGAATGTTGGATGAAAATTAAAAACCAGAGCTCACAAATGTTTCATTTTTGTTTTGCAGTCAGCCTTGGTATATAGAATTGTATCTCTATATTCAAGTATACTTCAATCTCTCTTGTATACATTTAAACAAACGGCAGTAGTTCAGCATGATGGTATGCTGTCTACCTATCTGATATCAAAACCATTGGATGGTTGTCTATAGCAACTTTAACGAAATTGAAAATCCTATGTTTTTTCATAAATTTATTGTTTCTGTAGACTGTGTTGTGAATTTCTACTTCAAAAATTGAATTCTCTATCTGCTTGGACACATTTCACACCGGTATACGTATTTTTTATCTGTTTTCAATTTTTTAAAAAGCATTTTTAACAAAAAATGTAAACATTTCTTTATTGTATACGGTTATGTATGTAATGGTTTTTTTTTTTTTTTTTTGGAGTTTGACGATAATGTAGAAGTATAAGCTATCATTCGACTCGGAATACCACCCTCTGGTGACGTATACATAAATATGAAACTAAAAGTGTTATGTAATGATACCACTTGTATAGGAATTCAAATTCTATACACACACACACACATTACCAAAGATTGCTGTATGGGCAAGCCATGTCAGTCCCTTGTTTCGTATTCCTTGATACAACATTGTGAAGATGTATAAATGTACAGACACAGATCGTTCAATAAAAGATGAGCATGTTTGTATAATACATTTGGTAGCTATTTTCCATGGTAAAGCAGAATCTGGTTACATGAAAGGCTATATTTGATCGTGAAATCCACAAGACAAAGTGTCTCGTCTGTACACCGATACAAGCGTGAATTTGACACAGCCTCCCTAAGCTTGCTCCATATTGAATTATGTGAAAACTGATAGAACAGTTAAAATAAAGGCATGTGTTTTAGAATTTTACTTCCATTTTGTTGTTTTAGAGATAATAAAATCTTTTTTCAAAATGAAAAGTGTTTTGTTTGAGTTTTTAAGATGCCAATATATAACGTTCACTTATATCTCAGAGACACTGGCATTCAATCAAATGTTCATGAATTCAGTTGAACAAACTCTTGATCTTTTTGATACATGCTACATGAATTATATTCTCATCTGAATCTATTGAAAGCTTTGAAGCATAGGCTTTTGGTGTAATGCATACAAGCATGTTCATACATGGTTCAATTAGATATAACAAGCAGAATTTCTGATACAGCGTTTTGTGTGTGTGTATTCGCGTTTCATTTGATTTGGCCCAATTTAACTGAAGCAAAGGTTTTTTTAGTACACTGTACAGACTATAAATTCAGTGTCACTCGACAAAGATCCAACTTTGGTACAGACGATATATGTTGGTTTTAGTTATTTGGATTCAATGAGCGTTACACACACTGAATGGCCTCGGCGGGCTGATCAATAACGATTAAACTTTCCCTCTCTTACAGTAACATCATTTGCTTCTTCGTCCGAAGAATTCCATCGTCTACGTCAATTATAAAGTGAGAGAGCATGTATCACTGGTCGCGGTTCGTGGTCTGGCGCTTATATAGAGAACCTATTAAATAGCAACTGTGTGTACACAGAGCATAACAATGAACTATTATTGTAGAATTATTGATAATCTCACTCGACAATATTTCTCGGTAAATACAATAGAATCAACAGTACCCTCTATGTGAGTTACAGAGGCTGGACGAAGAGCTGCAATCATTATGTCTCAATCACTCCATGTGATGTTTAGATGAGAGTTCTTCCTGTGGAATATTTAGTGGTAGGTGTACCGTAGGGTTTTAATGTGTATAGATGTTTTCTTTACAGGATATGTTTACCCTTTGTAAATAAAGATGTAGATGTTATAGATTTGATGTGTATGAGTTAGTCTATCTATAGACAGTTGATAACACTCAAACTATAAAATAGATAATGTCACAATTTTATGTACCAGTTTGACTTATATAGCCAGTTCTGTTTGACAGATGTAAACAGTTTAGTTTGACAGTATATCTGGTTAAGTTTGACGGATGTAAACAGTTTAGTTTGACATAGCTGGTTAAGTTTGACAGATGTAAAGAGTTTAGTTTGACATGTATAGCTGGTTAAGTTTGATAGTATATCTGGTTAAGTTTGACAGATGTAAAGAGTTTAGTTTGACAGTATATCTGGTTAAGTTTGACAGTATATCTGGTTACGTTTGACATTTTAGCTGGTTAAGTTTGACATTATAGCTGGTTATGTTGTCATTATAGCTGGTTAAGTTTGACAGTATAGCTGGTTACGTTTGACAGTATAGCTGGTTACGTTTGTCATTATAACTGGTTATGTTTGACAGATATAAATGGTTAAGTTTGACATGTAAAGTCAGTTATGTTTGACAGATGTAAACAGTTTAGTCTGACAGTATAACCAGTCTTAACTTTATACTTGAATTGCAATTCAAGCTAAAAATAAAGGCTGTTATGGTCACAAAAAACAAATGATATGCGAGCTGTGAAAAATCAAAAACATGAATATTAAAAGATAATAAAACCCTGGAGTCGCATTTCAGTTGCTTTGAATATGGATTATTGATAAAGTCGTGGTATTAACTATAAACTATACATCAACTATTTAGAAATTCTTGATGGCTTTGGGTAGAGGTGTGCAATAGATCTACCGTATACCTATGGAAGAAAACTGATGTACTAAGGAATTTAACAGGAGAGGTTAGGCTGGTGACCTAAACTTGTTCACGTTCAACTAGGAACGCTTACGTAGGTGATTTAGTTCCAAGGTCTGATGTTAAACTGTCATTGTTAGACTGGTGGTTTGTTTAGTCTGTAGTAGTATGGTCAGAATGTCTTTGGTATGATGAAGTCATTTAGCCCCGACAGGTATAGAGGTGTGGGTTGTATATGTATTGATCTGCCATCAGGAGAGCTTTGTATATGGTCAGTAGTGAGCTTGCTACAGTCCTTCACTTGGTAATCATCTGTAATGAGATAATGTTAAGGTGTGCTGGTGTTTATAGTGTAATATCTGTGGGAGTCAGTAGGACTGTAGAGAGCTAGGGATGGGGGAGGGGGTGGGGTGTGGGGTTAAGGATCGGGGTGGGATGTAGGGGCTAAGTTGCTGTGGAAATTAAAAACAATGGTATGCATTCTTTACTTTAAGATTAGAATTAAATCTGATTTAGAATTTTAAAAAAGTCCTAGTGCTTATTAACCACCCATACCTTAACACCCTAGAGTCATAATTTCCTCTTCATATTTTGATTAAAAAAAAATGGAAAAAAAGGTTGATTTTGCCCTGGGTTTGATCGTCACTGTTCAGTTTTATTATCAGGGCAGTGAAAGTCTAAGGTAATAACTGTGCTAAACTGCCCTAAAGATCATTAGGTTCATCAGATGTACTCGTTAACCCTGTGTAATTGGCATTGAGTGTTAATTACCAAGATCAGAACCTGTCATTCATTACAGTAGTGAGGTATTGTACATGTTTTCTGGAAATTCGAGGTGACACATCACTTGTATAACTGGTGTAAATATAGCGACTACATCGCATGTTAGAATAAACTACAGTTTTAGAATGAACGGAGTAACTCCGTAGAAGAAACGATTCAGCGAAATCCATCACTTGCTTGTGTAAACGATGTTTTGTAAATTATGTATGTGGGAACATTCTTCTGTTGTCTGTTGTTTGTGTTAACAATTTTTATACATATTTATGTGTCATTTGCCATACACAAATTTATACCGTTAAAAATTTTAAAGAATAAAAGTAAAAAATAACAACAGATGATTAAAACTTGTTGGGTTAAAAAAAATATAACCCTTAGTCATCGTATAGTGATGTACAATATGTATATTAGTAATAAAAGACTAATACTAAATCTTATTGTATTTTCTGCTTTGACTAAATCTAACCACATGTTTCTCTATATATAACCACAAGGGTTTATTAACCAGTGTCTGGTCAGTTGAGGAAAAAGTCAGATTTTCTTTTTAAACTGCTATATATTAAAATCAAGTGATAAAACTTTGTGCTGTTTGCGATAAAGAAAAAATAATGTAGAATTAAATTTTAAGTGAAAAAAATTGTGTTTACTTTAAGCTTTCAATGCTTTGATAAGTATATTCTGCTCGTTTTACCAACATTTCCCAGGTACTTATAATGATATTATAGCAGCCTTCCTTAAACTTTACTGTTAAACCGGTTAGTTTACTCCAGGACCTTTCTATAGTGGACCTGCTAGATCCACTCCATAAAAAATGCCACTCCGTACTTTATCAAGTCACGGAAGAGTGCTTTATCACTGCAGGAGTGAAGCTGGACAGTGATTGGTTAGTTTTACTTTAAAATATATAGGAATATATTTTCATGTTTATTTTCCTATGAAAGGAAGAAACAAGGTATACTGATGAAGTTTGTGTTAAAAGAGGTCAGATAATCATTAAAAATATCAAAAAAATGCATTATAGATCAAAGCATTGTTGATTTTATATCATCTTCCTGTCTTTATGTGCTGCTGGTGTTGGGTCTCTTGTGTCTAATGGCACATGTAGGGTTAAGCAGTGCACTGGATGGAAACCACTTAGCTCTAAAGCTGAGAGCTGATCCTTGGTGACCTGAAGTTTCAATTTCTCTGTGACTTTTTCATTTTCTCTGGTCTAATTATACACACCAAACCATAAACATGCAAAGAGAAGATCTGACACTGGATATACAAACTAAACTTAGATCCATACCATAGCTTTACAAACACCACCATGATCAGGATCATAGATGTACAAACACAGTAATGACAAAGATCATAGATGTACAATCACAGTTATGACAAAGATCATAGATGTACAAACACAACCATGACCATGATCATAGATGTACAACCACAGACCTTGGATGTGCAAACACAACAGAGACCCAGACCATGAAAAAATGTTCATGAAATGTATTTTTAGAGATGATTTTCATGACAAAAATGCTGTATGTGCTGATTGTCGATAAATACACTTTGTTGACAGTTGGAATTTTGAATTGAATGCTAAAGGATTTTTTTTTGTTAGGGTTATTAGCTGTTATGTGGGCCAGATTCTTCTTGTATGGTTCTTCCAAATATGGTACAAACGAAGCTATTTTATTTTTTAAAATGTAGAATTTTCAAAAGACATCCTTTTTTTATGAAGTGCTGAATTTTCCAGATCACTCTCTTTCCACAGACAGAGTTAAGATTCACTACAGTGGAGACTCGACTGCACCAAAGTCCATTATGTAAACAGTATTCCACTGTTCTTTCTTCTCATGTAGTACTCTCCTAAATTGATTTTTCCTTTTATATCAAATAAGAAAAAAAGGCTATTGCAACCTCTCAATGTCAGCTTAGAATTTAATGTATTCTAAAATTCAATAAGTCAGTTCCTGTATATTAAATTATGTAATCCTTATATTGCTGTGTGTAGAAGTCTATATATATATATATATAGTCCATACAGGCTTTACCACTTGCACTAGTACCGCATTTAAGTAAATAAAAAACAAAATATGAAAGTATTAGCACACATGTTCTGCATTAAAAAAACAACAAAATATCAATACCCCATTTAACCAACAAAACATCAGTACTTGATTTTTATAAATAATAGAATATATTTAATATTGTGACACATTTTTCTCCATAAGAACAATTATATGTGATGTTTCAATGACTACACTATCATCTTCATCAGACAAATGACTAGTGAAGCGTAGGTAACCAAACAATGAAATACACATTGATATTAACCTGGAAAATACCAGTATTGAAATTTGTGGGCTGCCGAGACTGTGAAGCACAAACTACAGGGAGTGTTTTTGGTGTTCATCAGTAAATGATTGCCAGCAGTGGTTAACGATGCATATAAAGTGCAGAAAATCTATAAAGTTTGACACGTTTAAGATAAGGAATATTATCTTTCTGTACATAAATATGTATACCCATACATTTACTAGGGAAGATAAATGGACGTCACTCTGCCTTTGTTATCATACTCGGTAAATAATCGTAGTTACAAACTCTTTATCAGATAAATGTTGAGGGTCTAGCGTCAACATGAAATTATCTTGGTATAGAGTTTGTATGCACACTTTTAATTTGACATAACTCGCAGGATTTCACATATAACTTATCACCAGGAGGCGTTTAATATTGTTACCCGTTATCACCATAACGGTCAATGTTCAAGGTGCATGCACATACTCTTCACACCCCTATAAACCATTTAGATTGATTCAAATCAGATCCATTCACTTCTATCAGTTGGTACTAGATAATAAATTTCACTTTAAACCCGAGTTAAGAAGATTATAAGGATTAAATGGTTTTAAAATCCAGTATTCTGTAAATTAGGCAGATATCGGCTTTAAAAAGTGTATTAACACTGTTCAAACGTTAAAGGTTTGCTCAGGGTCAAATAATATGTGTCCGATATTCTGGTAATTACAACAATGTTAAACATACTCTATATATAATATCTAGCTAATTATGGTCATGTTAAACACTGTGTCAACTGTCAGGTAATTATGGGTAATTTACCTGACTGACATCATTAAGTATACAATATGTAGGTATTAAGACTGCTCAGGGCGTGTTCACTGTTGTACATACTCGCTCTGATTTACAACTCACAAATTAGGAATCATGATTTGCAATTCATAATTGATGAAGTTGCTATTTTTTGTTACTTAGATGTCATGAAAACAAATTTCAGATCCGTGAAGAAAATCTGATTTTGTAAATCTGAGATAAAATGAATAATTTGTGAGAAAGAAAATGATTGTTTTTAGTTTCAATGGTTGCATGTTTAAGAGGAGAGAAAATGGAGCAGTTCTACTGAGAACCTTGGACTCCGTTTCCTTGCGTGGTTACTATCCCGGTGTCACTAGTTCACAGCTAGACGACAACAGTACTGAAAATCAAACCTTGGACTCCATTTCCTTGTGTTGTCTCTCTACCATTTTTCACTAGTTCACAGCTAGACGATAACAATACTGAAAATCAAACCTTGGACTCCATTTCCTTGTGTTGTCTCTCTACCATTTTCAATAGTTCACAGCAAGATGACAACTGTACTGAAAGATGTACAAACTGAAAACGTCTCCGAACGCAGTTTTATCTATCTGTGATTGTGTGCTGATGTTAAAAATGTTTCGTTGGATGTGATCTGACCTTATAGAACTCATCGTTTATCAAATATCTTATGATGAATGGAAATTTCACTGAAAATGGCAAAACAAGTTATGATCTACATTTCAAGACAATATTTTGATATCATGTCTACTATAGAAACACTTGCTCTGTCAAACATTTATCTTTTCATCTATCACCTACCTTTGATAAATGTGTCAATATTTCATGACCTCATCTTTTTTTAATGTCTCCTGTCATTTTTTTCTCAAAGATTTATGACTCTTTGTTGAAATGTGAAATTTTACAGTAAAAATATCAAGAACAAAACCAAGAAGGCGACTTAGGAAAACCCAAATTGATTGAAAGAAAGATCGAAGTTCACTTACCCCATAATTCAACCAAATGTTCATAAATCTGATTATTTTAAAGAGTGTTAAGTACAAGTATATTCTGAACCACTATTTTGCTAAATGATTAGATATAACGTCACATGTTCCTAGACATCACAGTAGAGACACACACACATACACACACACACACACACACACACACATATATATAGAGCTGGGAAACTTCTGTTGCAACTTTGACATGGAAAAAGACTGTTAACCTTTTCTTCAATATTTGCCAAAATAATTGGTCATTGATTTAAAAAGAAAGAAGTTTGTTTCTATTTATTTCATGTATAATTTATGAATAAAAAATTCATGTAAGATTCTATATATATATATTGCACTTTGGAGTACGGATAGAATGTTCAATGCTACCCAGAATACGTGCTCATCGTGCCACAGCTGACTCTCACATGTTTACACAGCCAATTCAATGATAATATTAGTTATACAGGATCACCATTTTTCTTTAAAGAGAGCGTCTCTTTATAGCAGAAAGGATCCACCTGTTTATTTACTGCTGTAGTGACCAGAATTCCCAGACATCGGGAAAACGCTTTTGTGATGTGGATTTCATTCAGTGGTACAAACCCTACTTGACGCTTAGTCCCGGGTATATTATTTTGAGATAAAGAAGAGTGTGTTCAATAGCCGTGTTTACCTGTCAGAACATGCTCGTAAAGATCCCTCATCTTTCTTTATCAGGAGATAAACTTTTTAACTGCAGATAATAAAATTGACATTTGACACCATGGATTTTAACACCACCTGCATTTATAGAAATGATAAACACTGAAAAAACAAAAACAAAGAATAATTAAGAGGTTTGTTGTAAGATTGAATTTGTAATGTTTGTGGAATATGTTTGGAAGATAACAAAACTTTGTCAGGGAGATGATTTCCCCGGCAGCTCTGGATTGGCTCCCTACAAATCATACTACAAATGGAAGCAGAGAGTTTGTCTGTACTGGAGGCAGATACTATAATAGGCTAGGGGTCAGTGGTTGTTAAAACCAGTCATTTATCAAATGAGGTAACACTGGGGAGGTAGGACGATTTATATATATATACTTTATATATATATCTACATAAATATATACCTCTACAGTATATTTACAGCAATAATAATCACAGTACATTTCCTAAAAAAATTTTCAAGACATTACATAAAAATTTACAAACAGGACATTGATCAATGATTACTTTGGGAAATATGCAGAAATCAACAAACTTCGCTAAAAGTCTGTTGGATTTGACATGTAATTGTTTATTTATGTTCGTGTCAGAGAGGTATGTCTTCTCGAAAATTTGACAAACTATTTTTCTGATGTGTTATAACTTCTCCTGATATATTTAGAATTTAGATATGTATCTGTTTATAAAATGTGTAGACTTATAGGATCGAAAAGCAGACAGTTGAATATCAGTCAGATTTTTGTAATTTGTCGTAGGAGGTAATCGAGTCATCTGAATATAGTAAAGTAATACCGTACTAACAAAGCAATATATTACAATAGATATCAGACATCTCAAGTATTGTGGAGATTCTATATATGTTGCTATGGCGATCATTTTGATGATGTCATAAACAATGACGAAATCATTTTCTATGAATAAACAGTCTGAAGACTCTCCTTCAATATGTCAGAGTACACGTACTTAAGACAAAATGTCAAGTGTTTGATTAATATACATATGTGGGTACCTGTATATTGATTTCTCAGGTATGTGTAATTTACAAAGGTTGAAGTAAGAAAGAACGAGGATCGTGTCAAGATAATGATATAGAATTATCTTACTGCTTGCAGGGACATCATTAGTTAGAGCAAAATAGAAAAAAAGACTGCAAAATATCAAAGACAATGCCCTACTTCTATACATAAACTGACCTTTGACCTTCAGATCTTTACCGATAATCATCTTAATTAATATAGCAACATGTAGAACTTGCGAACATGATACTATTTGGTAAATATGACACAAATCTGTTGAGAGGTTTCGTGAGATATGACATCGATTCTGTTTACCAAATGTCAGTCTCCAATTGAATACATCCAGCTTTAATCCTTGGGGAGAGGAGGTTAACATTTTACTGTGGACTCAAAGTATTGGGAGTGACAGTCTGGCCTAGCAATATTACATGAAAACAAAATAACATGGCATTGAACACTGTAGATATGGATGGTCTTAATATGAGTCATTATCCTGGATATATACTAACTCTAATTTGTGAAACACTATACCAGATTATACCATCGTCAAGTGATACATTCACACTTCAGTTCATATATGTCCTCCTACCATTTTATTTTTTTGGGGACAAAGAGGGGATCACCAGAATTAACAGCCATGTTCATTTTGAAGCAGTGTCTCCTTGCAGGGCTCTCACACCCCATTTGGGACTGGGGCCCGGGGCCCTTAGAATTGGGAAAAATAATGGTGTTTTCCTTAGAATTAGGAGAACTTGGGGTCTAAATTGGGAAAAAGATACTATTTTGCATTGGGATTATTCGGCCCCAAATCTGGCAGATCGAGAGCCCTGCCTTGTAGTAGCTGGTAGCTAACCACAGTGAAAAACATACAGGAGGTCCATCATATGCAGAAAAAATAGGATTAAGTGTCTTGCCCGGAACACAAACACATCGGTGCTGATTATTTTCTCAGAAACACAAACTGCCATGGTTACGGAACATGGAACCATGTGGGTCAGATCATTACCTTAGTTACGTAAGCCAATACTTGAAACGACCGAACAATTGCAGCCTGAATTACAAGCTTAACGAACGATTTATCATTGTACTTTTATCATAGAAGAATTGTTTGTTAGGCATGATAGACATTTCTTAGTTGTTATTACTGTACTGGAATTACATTAGTCCAACAATAAAACAGTATTTACTAAGTCACTTCCTGGAGTTGTATGAAGTTCTGATGTTTTGAAGGAACTTTTATCTGCAGACGTAATAGAGAAAGGCAATAAAAACAGATCTGTTCTTGTTCAGGTTCAAACTGGTGATTTTCTCCTCTAAAACATTTCCACTAACCAAAGCGAAGAAGTCAACTTGTACTTTACTTTTACCAAAAACAACCACAGCCCATGTCTTCTAGTAGTAGTAATGCTTGGAGTGATCGACAAAACCAAATCTGTAATAGGAAGGAATATTAAAAGATGTCCTGCTCATATTAGGACTTAAACTAGTGAATTATTACTCTCTAGATGACTCCCTTGACCCGTTACTCTCTAGATGACTCCCTAGACCCGTTACTCTCTAGATGACTCCCTAAACCTGTTACTCTCTAGACGACTCCCTAGACCTGCCACTCTCTAGATGACTCCCTAAACCTGTTACTCTCTAGACGACTCCCGAGACCTGCTACTCTCTAGATGACTCCCTAGACCCGTTACTCTCTAGACGACTCCCTAAACCTGTTACTCTCTAGACGACTCCCTAAACCTGTTATTCTCTAGACGACTCCCTAAACCTGTTACTCTCTAGACGACTCCCTAAACCTGTTACTCTCTAGACGACTCCCTAAACCTGTCACTCTCTAGACGACTCCCTAAACCTGTTACTCTCTAGACGACTCCCTAAACCTGTTACTCTCTAGACGACTCCCTAGACCTGCCACTCTCTAGACGACTCCCTAAACCTGTTACTCTCTAGATGACTCCCTAAACCTGTCACTCTCTAGACGACTCCCTAAACCTGTCACTCTCTAGACGACTCCCTAAACCTGTCACTCTCTAGACGACTCCCGAGACCTGCTACTCTCTAGATGACTCCCTAGACCCGTTACTCTCTAGATGACTCCCTAAACCTGTTACTCTCTAGATGA
The DNA here is from genome assembly GCF_031769215.1 of Ylistrum balloti. Classification (NCBI taxonomy): domain Eukaryota; kingdom Metazoa; phylum Mollusca; class Bivalvia; order Pectinida; family Pectinidae; genus Ylistrum; species Ylistrum balloti. The sequence goes on along the minus strand of NW_026782800.1, from coordinate 211,823 downwards.
CTCCTTATTACTTAACTAAAGGGAAACTATAACTAGCCAGAAATAGTAAGGTGAACTCTACTGTCAGCTTCTTCACAATAATTCTGGAGTTCAGGAAAATGTTTTCTTGGAGGTAGGAGAATAGCACAGAAGGTAATTTTAGTATATAGGTGTCAAAAGGCTTGGAAGGACTTCTTACTTGATAAAATTACAGTTGAAGAGACTATTAAACAGAAGGAGTGTTTTTATCTGTTGTCATTTGTATCTTATCAGTTTGTGGAATCTTTATAATGGTCAGTAGTTTGTATACTGGTCATATTTAAATCAACGTCCCGGTCATGCTCGGACGTCCTGTCAATGATTGAGTGGTCAAGAATTTGAAAGTAGATTCAGTAGGTTGAAAAGAATTTTCTTTAAAATCTGTCTCAAGTGTTGTCTGTTTAACGGTGTGGAATTTTATGGTAGATTTGTTAAAGTTTAAAGTGCCTTATTTTCTTTACAAAGGCCTAGAATTTTCAAAGCACCTCAGCTAGGCTTATATACTCACCTCAGTATGACAAGTGTGGATGGACAAGACAGCGTCATGGTCAAGACACCCATGTAATAACTCCAGCAGATCAAATTGATATCCAGAAATACTCACAGAATGTCTGCTTTATTTAAACTGGTTTCTACAGTATAGTGTTTATTGTAAAAAACATGGTGTAAGAGATTTTAAGTATTGAAACTATGAATATAATTTTCTATGAGAAATTCAATTTTTTATGTAAATTTTACCTTGAGACTGATTGAAAATCAAAATCTCCCACACATATTATATATACAGAGTATAAATTAAGTGTGAAAATTTATTCTGAACTGCAAAATCAGGTTTAAGAATTCACAAATGAATTTATTCAAGTACGCTTGCACAATGAGGGACTGAATGTTATTGTTTGGTAATTCAAACCACCTGATAGACACATCTGGCAGGAAGTCTACAACATATGTTTAAAACGTAACCTGATCACTCCTAATTAGTGTAGGAGAAATAATTATACCTAATTAAAATAGACAGTATCTAGATAGTGAAAGGACAAGACCAGGGGTTCCCAAAGGGGTAATTTCAATATTATTTCTATCTCTTTACAAAAAATTGCTATTTGAAAAAAAAATTTAATATTCTTCAAAATTTGTTCTTTTTGTAAAATCAAAATATATTTGATTGTGATTGGGGAGAGAAGAATTCCTGCATAGTTTTCTTTACTAAAATATAGCCTATTTAATTTATAATAATTCAAGTCTTAAATAATTTCTCTGTAGGAACCTGTCTTCATAAAAGTCATGGGTGTTAAATGCTGATTTCATTATCATAAGATCAAAGAGAAAGATAAAAGGAAATGAATTAACTGTCCGTTAAAGTGGAAAATTATCTGCTGGGTCAATATTTCATGTTTTGTTACAGCAAATGAATTAGGTAGAATTTTCATGTGACATTTCATTTCCCACTCCCAGTTAAAGAGTTTATACATACTGTTGAAACAATTGGCATTTATAGTTTTTTGTTGTGTCATTGGGGTTTAAAGTACAGGTTATTATGTACAGGTCAGTGTTTACAACAGTCAACAAAACAATGAACTTCTGATGAAATATTACTCACGCTTTCAGCTTCAGTAAATTTCAGCTAACGGCATTATGAATATGTATTTACCAGTGTTGTTTCTGAATATGGAACGGAACTTAATACAATCAGACGAGGTAAAAGTATACAATCTATGAAATATGAAGTCACTGTGTCACGTTTAAAATATCTCAAAAGCATGGAAGTGAAAAATTTACCAACAATGGAGACCAATTGTTCGAGTTTCGATGAGAACGCGTTTTTACCTGTAGTTGACGTAAAACACCATCGCTTTTATTGTGGGCGATTCGAATAAGAAACTGAACACCAGGTTTTCTTGTTCCATTTGAGAACACCTTTTACGATTACTACACAAAGCAGATGTTGTGTCGCGTCAGTAAACGCAGGTCATTTCAGATCAGCTAAGTACGATATTGCGTTTTCTTTCAATTTGTAATTTCGTTTTATTATATGGAGTTTATAATACCAGGTCTGACAGCTATTAAATACACACCCAGACAAACAGTTGTGTGTTCGTCATATTTAACCGTGGAACCATGTACTTGCAGATGAAGAGCTTGTTTTCCTTTTCTAATGATTGGTGTTGTTTTTGTTTACAGGGAAGGGGTATATAAGGTACATTATGACTGAGGTCTGGTATGTGCTTCAACACCCCCTCATGAAAATATTGAAATGTGATATTCCTGTACGGATGAACAGGGTAGGGGAACAGACATTTCTGTAGTGTAGGTCTAGATAAGAATCTTTTGTTAACTTTTAGTAATGAGTATAGTAGAACTACATGTCTTAGAAATAGTAACTCCTCCTTGCCACATCCATCACCAACCCCCACAACACAACAAATAGCACTGTTAATGTTTAAATGTTCAGAACTGAAGTTTTCAAATTTAATTGAAGTTTTTTGTCGACATTATTATGGAAGATATTTAATGTAAAGTGAAGATTTAAATCAATCTCAGATCTTGTGTGATACCTTATGAATATCTGTCCTAGCCATTGTGTCATGGTACATCATATTCTAACCATGAAAATGAGCAACTATGACATATTTTGATATCAGAGAAAATATATATTAACAGGTTTATTATAACTAGCAGTAAATGTTAATCCATTATAACGTACACTTTCTAAACTGACACTAAACGAGCACAAAATTAGCACCTCTGACCCTCTTTATCAATAGCCCTCTGGTTAGGTTCGAGGCCTCTGTGGGGCAGTCACAAGGTACTGGCCTGTAGCTTCCTCCACCATCCAAACCTGGTACGTCCTTAAATGTCACAGGCTGGTAGTAGGGCGTAAAGCAACAAGAAACCAATTAAATAATATTACTATACATCAATAATTATATATACCTGGTGATATGATTTGTATAGGAATATGTAGGTTGTAAACCAAAGTAAATTACTGTGTGATTCATCAAACTAATTACAGACGTAAAACCAACAGTCACACATGATATCAGTTCTCACTTGAACTCTGTATTTATTCCTCAAATTAGTTTAAATGGGGTCTCGCTTGTCAATATCGTAGCCACTGGTACATCACTTTTATTCATAATTTTAGTCCCGCTTGACTGATCAGAAGACTTGTTAAATCTTACTGTATAACAGTGAATGGACTACATTGTCTTCTATCTACATTACTAAGGTGTATAATACATAAGTTATCAACGAGCTGACATTTTTAATGCCTTCACCAGGAATATTGGCCATGTTTTTAATGAAAGCAAATGATCTGTACTCCCCAGCTGTCTGCTGGTGATTTTGATCGACAAAAAAGGGAAGTAAATTTGATAGATGGGGATAACATACAGCTTGGTTTGTTAACGTAAAGAAACATTGAAATTCCCAATTAGCATTTTCACATTAAAATTTCAAGTTAAAAGGTAAATTTCATTTGTAGGGTAGTAAATATTGATGCTTTGAAAATAAATTAATGAAAAAATATAACAAATTGGATAATTAATAGATTTATTGCCCTCTGTAAGATAAAAGATTGGTATACAAAGGACATACCTAATGACTTAGAAATTAGCATTCATTGTGTATAGGTAATGATAAAGCAATATTCATAATGATATTCTGAACTTTTACAATCTGAAAAAAAATGTACGTCACTAATCACCAGAATATATTATTTATATAGAAAGCACATCTTTTTATGAGCTTCAACAAAAACCTGCGGAAATGGCCTCTCAGCTCCCAGGATTTTCCCTGAGGTTTTGATACAGATGTCCTTAGAAGGCCAGACAGCTTATACAAAGGGAACTAGGACCAATTTTGTATCAGGAAAAATATGATATTCTATTTCTCCTTTCAAGAAAGGTTATCTCCAAATATGTTTATACCTATTTGTACTAGGTGTAGTTTAGCACATCGGAATAAGTAAATTGTCATGTAAAAGCTGTTCAAACCAACGGTAACTCACCACATTACACTGCAATCTATCTACATCTCTGTAGACAAGAACAAATTGGTTTTAACAGCTTCTTCAAGGACACACATAGAAAACATTGTGGTTTTCTTTTGCAGTATGGTACAGGACTAGATGTCTATATATATGTGTAATTTGGTAAAATACCGACTGTAATATACTGCTTGCTAGAGAGAATTTTTTTTTAAATCAATCTGTTGAGCATCAAACTAGTAAGTCAGAGGTACGGGGATCGAATCCCAGCAGCGACATTGATATAAATGACGACTACTGTTACACATATCTTATGTTGTCTGCAAAGTTAGGAAGAAAGGAAAGAACAGAGCATCAGTTAGATTTAAGGATGGATTTTAATACTACCTTTCAATAAAGTCCACTCAAAGGAGCAGAGAAAGGTGGTCTTTACAGGCAGGTGACCTTATTAAACAGGTTCACATTAAATATGTGATATATAGGGAAATATAGTCAGTGATCTTTATACACAGGTTTTTAATTATAACAGGTGCTTCTTTTTGCCTTGACCTGTATTTTCTGATGGTGTTCTTTACTTTATATTCCAACACAGGAAGAAAACTTCCTACCTTTATTAATTACAAATTCTCTGTATTACGTTTTATGGAGGGAAAGATGACTCCTACAAGAAAACTTTCTACCTTGTTTGATCTCCATCAGTATGATACACAGAAGTAATAAAATCAGTTTAAATATGCTGTCTTTTATAATATATATTACCTACAGTAAGTCTGATAGTTAAGATTTGCTAAACAATTGTTGTTCTAAAGAGTTATCAACAAATGATATTTCATTGTCCTGTAATAAGCCCACCCCCTGTTTTTGAACGGAATGTGTTAGTTGTCATACTGGGCTTATTTCAGGACAGATATGGTACCTGTATCAGTTTTACCTGTCGTAGAAAGATATTGTTTACTGAGGATAATTCCCACCTGGCTGATGTATCACAACTTTGATTACCTTTTCACTTACCTGTTCTAGGTGTACGTCCCTTAAGGTTGTATCAATGTCTCGTTAAGTTGAAAATTGCCAGCGTTGAATGACATTATATTTTTGAGGGAGGTAGTAATTGAATTTTTAATGTGAACTATTTTATGAAGTTATGAAGACCATTGGGAAATGAGAGACTGACGCTGAAGCTGTTTATCACTTGGTGATGGATTGGACACAATCAGACAGAATTTGATTAGCTTCGGGTGAATTCTATGTTAATGATGAAATATCAACCGACTTTAATTGACTAATTGAGAAACCCAGTTACTCAGAAGTAAATGAAATTTGTATGTTTAATTAGTTGAAACTGACGTGTCTATTGTACAATAGTTTCTGTGCAATTTGTAGCTATGTTTAACAAGACCAGGATTTCGTTGTGAATTATCTCCCTTGAATGTATTTTTCATTGACAGTTTCATAATGAAATTGAAAAAGAATTGAAGGGAAATAATGAGAGAGTTTACATAATTATCTAGTATGTGTCCTTGGAGAAGATTTGTTTCTTCTTTTGTTATATTTTGTCATTTAAGAACCATTCATATAATTATAATTACCTCCCCTTAGTTTCTTCAATTGTTGTATTTCTGTCAATGAGCATCCTTTTAAATGATTGTAATTAGCTCCCTTTTTAATTAAGTCTTGAGTAATTATATTGAGATAGAAGTATTGAACTAGCATAGAACATGTTGTTAACATGAAAATATAATTGATGATTTGTCTATAGTTTTGTGACATATGCAAGTATACCTGGGATACATATATGAAGAAATAAATCAGTTTAACAGAACAAAATTAGTCTGATTGGTGGCAGCTTTAGTACCAGATAGAAATGATTGATTTCCAGGTGTCACTATGGGATATAAGTAAATATAACAGAATTCAATCTCAAGTTCTTCAGCATGCTTTTTACTATTTAGTGTTTATACTAAAATAAGCTCAAGGAGTCAACACAAGACTTTGTACTCTAGTCAGGGTATCAGCTTATTACAGGACCACAGTGGGGCTTTACCTTATTTCTAGTCAGGGTATCAGCTTATTACAGGACCACAGTGGGGCTTTACCTTATTTCTAGTCAGGGTATCAGCTTATTACAGGACCACAGTGGGGCTTTCCCTTATTTCTAGTCAGGGTGTCAGCTTATTACAGGACCACAGTGGGGCTTTCCCTTATTTCTAGTCAGGGTATCAGCTTATTACAGGACCACAGTGGGGCTTTCCCTTATTTCTAGTCAGGGTGTCAGCTTATTACAGGACCACAGTGGGGCTTTCCCTTATTTCTAGTCAGGGTGTCAGCTTATTACAGGACCACAGTGGGGCTTTCCCTTATTTCTAGTCAGGGTATCAGCTTATTACAGGACCACAGTGGGGCTTTACCTTATTTCTAGTCAGGGTATCAGCTTATTACAGGACCACAGTGGGGCTTTACCTTATTTCTAGTCAGGGTATCAGCTTATTACAGGACCACAGTGGGGCTTTCCCTTATTTCTAGTCAGGGTGTCCGCTTATTACAGGACCACAGTGGGGCTTTCCCTTATTTCTAGTCAGGGTGTCAGCTTATTACAGGACCACAGTGGGGCTTTCCCTTATTTCTAGTCAGGGTGTCAGCTTATTACAGGACCACAGTGGGGCTTTACCTTATTTCTTACCCAAAGTCAAAGGTTGGGCTTATTACAGTACAATGAAATTTTCACAGAAGAGAGATGCATATGGAAAGACTTATTTCAAGACATGGGCTTATTGCCGAATAAATATGATAGTACATTATAAAATGATATTGATAAGAATGTAAGTATATTATGGTAAGTGTTACAGACAAGTTACAGGCATGTTAACACACTTTTAAATATACCTGTATTCAAACTGTACATTGATCTTATACAAAGTTAATATTTGTATAATAATAGACAAAAAGACTTCAGCAGGAATTTGTGTTTGTCATCTGGTAGATGTAACTCTCTTTAATAACTTATCTGAAAATAGGTGATTTCTCATTAAACTGGTATTTCATGAAGAATATCTCTGTTAAGACATGTAAACTAAGATTTCTTAACACGGACAAGTCAAATGAGGTCTTGAGACAAGGACAAGAAGTCTCTTTAGACATGAAAATTTTCTGGAACTTTTGTCCTCCAGAGACGTGGTCTCTTTTGATAGGTAGGCTCATTGGACAGGTGGTCTCTTGAGACAGGTAGGTTCTTGAAATAAGAAATTTTGTGAGGCAAGTGACCTCTTGAGACAGGTAGGTTCTTGAAATAAGAAATTTTGTGAGGCAAGTGACCTCTTGAGACAGGTAGGTTCTTGAAATAAGAAATTTTGTGAGGCAAGTGACCTCTTGAGACAGGTAGGGTCTTGAAATAAGAAATTTTGTGAGGCAAGTGACCTCTTGAGACAGGTAGGGTCTTGAGAAAGGTGACCTCTTGAGACAGGTTGTTTTTGTGACATCTGATCTGTTTAGAAAAGTGGTCTCTTGAAATGTGTGGCCTCTTGAGGCAAGTGAATTCTAAAAACATATGACAAAGAGAGACTAGTGATTGTTTCTAACAAAATTGCATGACATTTCCTAGCATGAAAGATTTTATTTTTTTGTAAATGAAAGATAATTCATAATTTTTATTACTTTGTAAATTCTGTGTTTAATCTTCCCAAGCTCTACTAATTGTATTTATTATCATGGCTGTTCCAGCCTTAGATACTGCTGTAACTAGGGACACAATGTCAAACCTTTTCAATTAACACCTGGTTTACAAACCCCACAATTAAGTCTAACCACATGTGGCATGGGGATAATATCAAATTTATAAAAGTTGGGTTGATTTTAGAATATAATAAAGAAACTTTTCTTAAGAGATGAATTTTACATAAAGTATTGAAGCTGAATAGGTTCCCCGCCCTAATACATGGAGTTATTGAAAATAATGGGTTTATCCAGGTAAATCCTATAGTATTAAATATTGGGCAATAGCAAATGTTTGATTAGATATTTCCATATCTAAAACAGTGTTTACAAAGGTCTGATACCTTCCTCTCAATTAATATCATACCACTCAGAGTCTCTCTAATGCTGTAAATAGTTAAATGGAATTTACAAATTCACAACTTTTTGATATTTTTATAATTTCCTTTGTTAAAACATTGAAGCCAAGCAGGTACTATTTTAAATGGAGATTTTATATATTGCTTATAAGTGGAGATTCTATTTAGCATTATGTAGGTGGAGATTGGTCTCAGGTAAAATAGTTTTGTTGTAGAGCAAAGAGAGACGTCCTAGTGGGACGGAGTTATTATATTTGACGTTTAGGTATTCTGCTTGTGATCCCTAGGCTTGTCAAACCTGATATTTTGTCAGCATTCTGTGTTATGGGCGTTAAGCGTGTGTGATCACTGCCTCACCATGTTAGCTCTGGTCCGATGTTAATAGCTAGTGAAAATCTACACTACATCATTTTGTAAAGGAGAATAAAATAAGATGCTGATTTACCGTGACATGTAACTCTTACCACGAATAATCAGCATTCATACAAACAGATTATACAGGGGGAGCACTATCTATTAGTAGCTGTATTTTTGGTGCCTTATTATGGTATTTATAGCCAATATAAATGACGTAGCTTTGTAGACAAAAGCATTTTGTGCACTAGAATCAGTTTAAGAAAGGGAGTACATGGACTTTTAAGTATGGTATGGCTTTATCTAGAAGATCAATACAGGTTACTTCTGATTTCTATATAGAGGTGGACAGGACAAAAATAAATTGTTTATTGTCGTTTCTATGGTATCTAATATCATATACATCCTCAGGTTTTTTACCTGACATGGGCTTACAATAGGATTGATAAGGTACTTATACTAATATTGTAAATTGTTGTAATCTTATAGGATTGTTTCACCTTCATTTCAAAATGTTTTTTTTTCTTCATTTAGTGTTAAATTTGTCCTGAAATACATGAAATCATACATTTCAACTTTTAAAGCAAAATTTAATTTACTCTGTCCTTTCTTCCTGTTCTCGAGGGATGAAATGTGAAAACTTTGTGAGGAAAGTTTCCCATGAAAAAGTAGATCAAACAAAGGTTTCATTGGCTATTGTTGAAACAGGTAGTTAAATGTTTTGGAGTAGGTGGATTCAGGTGAAATTTGACTGATTATGGTGTAAGCATGTTTATAGTGTAGAGCTATCATTGCTGTAATGATGGGATCTGGTTACATATTCACATATTACCATGATAAACCTGCCAGGATTCATTCATCGGTATATTTGTATATTTAAAAGTTATGTGTTTCTATAAATAAAACAGCTTACTGATATGTAATTTACAAATTGAATCAAAATTTAAAAAGATCCTCCCACTGACAAGATTTCTTGATATCAGCATAAAATATGAGTCAGAAAATATAATAGATTTGAAAAGCCTCAGAAACTGTTAGTGAAAAATAGAATCTTTTTAAAAAAATTAGTTAAATAACTACTAAAAACATGTCACAATGGATAAGTTCACATGTATCAGGGTTCAAAAGTCAAGGTGACCATTACTATTTATAGACATTTCTCAATTACCAGGTATGCAATAGATTGGAGTCATGTCTGATAGATATTTTCTAGTTTCACTAGTAAGAATCAACCCCTCTACTCCATCCTTCCACAACAACCCTATGGAAGAATGTCTGTTTCGTTGGGAAAGCCTGTAATAATACTGTGATGTACTCATAATTATATCTATATTGAATTACTCACAACAGTAAACTGTATATATAGTGCCTGTCTACTTTCTGGTCTATAACATGCCCTTAATGTGAATTACAGGTTTTCTTGCTCCACACCGAGGGTGTAAGGTTACCGACAAAAAGATAATGTGTTTTACTCTGCATATATTAATGATAAATGACTGGTACCACGTGAAGATTTGAATTTAAACCACTCCTCTCAAATTCCTCCCCCTCAGTAAACATGTACTACAGTGTCTATCTTACCTGCTTGATGGACTGGAGAGAACCTCACAGTATGGTTAACTTCCCTGTAATCCCGATATTACATTTGTTTATTGTGTGATAAAATGTATTTACTTAAATATTACATTTTATTTGTTTGATATGTTGATTTAAGAAGTCATTCTCTGTTGCAAAGTTACGGTTTTGTAGGAAATCGTTGAAAATTAGATTCAGACAGATCTAAAGTGAAGATGGTTATACTCAATGTTACAGAGATCTGTGTGTAGCTATGCTGACTCCACGAGGGTGGGAAGGAGGGGGACGTTGGTTTAATGATAGGTTTATAAGCTCCAGGAATGATGTGTATATTTATTTCACTGTACATGCAGACTTGTGCTTTAGTCTACAGGAAAGCTTGGAGCCTCAGCAGGTTGTTTCAGTCTCTTGGTCAATATAAACAGGTGCTTTACAGCAGATGATATCCTGAGGGAGATAATTTCAAAATGTTTTTTTTTACTTTTTTTACAAATAAAGTGTGTCTAAAGGATGGGCCGTCACTGGCTCTGAAGCCTTACATAGAAGATCAACTTGCACAACATCGTAGTTTAAACAGTGAGTCAGTTTAGAAAGTGAAGTGGTTTAGACAGTGAGACATTTTAGACATTGAGGTAATTCAGACAGTGAGTCGGTTTAGACAGTGAGGTAGTTTATGCAGTGAGTCAGTTTAGACAGTGAGGTAGTTTAGACAGTCTGTTTATCTTGGTGACCTCAGTGTGTCTATAAAGTCTGTTTAGCTTGGTGACCTCAGTGTGTCTATAAAGTCTGTTTAGCTGGGTGACCTCATTGTGTCGATAAAGTCTGTTTAGCTTGGTGACCTCAGTGTGTCTATAAAGTCTGTTTAGCTGGGTGACCTCAGTGTGTCTATAAAGTCTAATGAGGCAATGTAATCATTGTGATGATTTTAGGAAGAAAATAAAGAAAAACATGGATTTTATTGTTATTGTCCTGTTTTGATACGTTGGTTACAAATAAAATTATCAAGACTAAATGTGTGTCTGAGTGTAAAGTTGTCCTGTTAGTTAGAAGTGTTACATGTGTAAGTCTACATAAACAGATGTCTACACACTTAAACACAAAAGGATTTTATAAAAACCAGGTAAATCACTTTCTACCTGTACCAAACTCAGGTGACAATTACCTGTTTGTGACAGGTAAATCTGAGATAAATTGGTGATAATGGATCGTGAGATCTGTCTGTATCCCTATCGGCTGATTGTTCTGTTCTGGTTACTCTCGCTCTGCACTTTATGTTAACACACCATTTATGTGTTATATGCCTGAGGACAGAGACACCTACTGGAGGAAATGAAGATGATTTCTGACATAAGACCTTCAAGGTTATGAGAGTGTAAAGGTTGTACAACTGTGACAACTCATTACCTGTTAACATATGTCTATGTCAATGACTTGTAAAAGTTAACATGGCTTGAGTGTTAAAGGGAGGTAATCTAGGTCTTACTTTGACAAAATAGTTTGTAAATGTAATGGTGGCGGGACTTATACCAAAGGGAGATAATCTATGTCTTACTCTGACAATAATTTGTAAATGTTACGATGGCGGGACTTATACCAAAGGGAGATAATCTATGTCTTACTCTGACAATAATTTGTAAATGTTACGATGGCGGGACTTATACCAAAGGGAGATAATCTATGTCTCACTCTGACAATAATTTGTAAATGTTACGATGGCGGGACGTATACCAAAGGGAGATAATCTATGTCTTACCTTGTCCATATGATGTAAATGTTAAGGTGGCTCAAGTGTTATGCTAAAGGGTGGTAATTATGTATTTTTTGTCAATAACTGGTAAAGGTAGAGCTTGCTTGTCTAAAATACAGAGTTGTTAATCAAAGAAAATTGTTTGTCATATCTGCTGGTATTTAGATTTAAAAAAGGACAAATTGTTTATAAATTACCATACATACCTCAGCCTTCAAACAGACTGAAAGTAGGTTGACTCGGAAATCCTTATAAACAAGTACAATGATGGAGTCTGAAAAATGACTTGTAGAATCTGACATATTCAATTATTTTGCTTTAAAATTAGGTTTATAAAAACATCTATGGCTTCTATTGATTTTTCAAGTTTAATAGAAACAAATCTGGTACAAATATAGGTAACAAATCACATCTCCATACAAGATAATTGAATTGGAATAAGGTCTGGATTTTCTCCTGATACCAGATATTGGGTAAACATCTATGACCTATGACTTTGACATTCCTGTGACCTTTACCCTCTATATACTTGAGATGTAACTGTAGGCCTCTCAACCGAAAGTATGATAATAACTTAATAGATGGGGAAATCACAATATTGTGATAAATAGTGACCCAGTCTGATGGTTTCACCAGCACAGAGTAATTGATTTTACCAGGCTGATAAAGAAAGCATCCCAGGTTTGAAGGATAGTTTACAGAGGACATAGAGAAACAGTGGAGTAAAGGTTAGGAGAGGAACAAAGCTAATGACACCATTTGTTTCCTAATAGGTGGCATATATACTGTAAAATAGTTAATTTTCATGGTTGATTAATTTCCATGGATTTTGTGGGTACTTTTACTATGTGAATTCAGATGTTATAAGTAGATTTATTGAGCTATATCTATCCATGAAAACAAATTTCCATGAAAAAGAATTTTTTGAAAATATACTGTTCCTGCCTGTGTATATATATAGACTGTGTATGTGATGTTGTAACAACACATATAAAATGTTTTAATTAGTAAGAAAAATGTGTGTGGATTTTGAAAGCATGAAAAGGTCAAGAGTTCGTGCAGGAATCAAAATATGTACAATATATGTTTTGTACTGTTTTAAAAATTAAAAAAAAATAAATATGTATAAAATACATTGTCGACACATGTAGTTGATGTAGAAACACCAACAAAATATGTGATATAACAAAAATATATTATAACATTACCAAAAGTTTAACTTGCAAGCTGCAATTCACAGAAAAGTACAAATGTTCATTTTATACACTGGTAACAGCTACCTGTTGGCAAATTCTCAAGAGTAAATCAGAAATATACATAAAGGTTCGACCATCTTGATTGGAAACTGATCTCATCGTGAGCCTAGAAACTTTCGGTGCTGCCATCAAAATTATAAATATTGATGGTAATTATTAGGTGAGGAACATAAACCTTTTTTATGTGATGAACATTTTGAAAAACTTTTGAGGAAAATATCTGTGATGATAGATTTCCTTGGAGAGAAAACAGGACCATGGGATGGTTCTAAGTTGTATGAGACTGACCCCTGATGGATATCGTCTCTGTAGGCAGTATGTTTTACTGGTGCAGTTTGTACTTGAATTTTCCACCCATTCCTTAGATTTTTGCCATAACACATGTTCACTAGAGTCTAGTGTATCCTTACATCATTCTTCATCTTCGTGTTTATGTAGGATTAACATTTTGCTCTACTTTAATAAAAGACTTTTATCGGTAATATCTAAACTCTTTTAGTCGACCTCCCTTGGAGAAAGCCTGGAGAAGGCATGCTCATCTCTAGAGCTGTGGGCTTCAGTCTAGGTTATCAGAAAATATGGACACAGAAACCAAGGAGACGTTTTCTGTATGTTGGGCTGATAGTTTCATTCCTTTTTTTTGTTTTTTTTTGTCTTTGTGAAGTTAGTTTAAAGCCTTAGGCTACATCAAGGTCTTCACAGAGCTTGTAATCAGTCTATCTCATTCTAGTGTTTCCTTACCCTTTTCTTTTCTCATTCAAGCTTTAAATAAAATTTAATTTTTTTCGTTTTTTTTTTCTTTCTTCTTTTGCAACTTTTACTATTATTAACTGAAAAATGATATATACAGGGGCGTAATTTTTCTTAGAGACTATTCTTGAAAGAAATATGTGTTTATTTTAACCTTGGTTCTTGTTTGAAGCTCTGTTTTCTCACCTTTTCTTTTCTTGATTTTTGATACTCCCAGGGCTAGATCTGTTTAGTTTTGACTCGTTGTAACAGTATTTAGCTGTCTTGGTCTGTGTCCCAAAATCAATGGTCAGTTTCCATTAATCAATTTTCAATGAAAATTCTGTTATCTCTTTCACTGTCATCGACTGGAGATTTCAAGAATCCTTGTATTAGATTGTGCACTAGCCAGAGTAGATACATGGGAGTCTGGGTGATTTATTGACATATGACAGAGAACGAGACTAACTAGTTACTTTACATCATATCCTACAGGACAGAGGACGAGACTGACCAGTCTCTTTACATTGTATCCTACAGGACAGAGGACGAGACTAACCAGTCACTTTACATTGTATCCTACAGGACAGAAGACGAGACTGACCAGTTATTTTAAATTGTATCCTACACTTTCCTTTCTATATTATGAAGCGTTTTTTGTGTCTTCCTGTTTATTTTGCTATTAAAACCTGTTTTAAGTTTGCGCAGAACAGATTCTAACTGACATTTCCTTTTATTTTTGTCCTTTTTTCTGTCTGTTTATCTGTCTCTTGGTTTCCTTATCTCTGTTTCTTTCTTGCTCTCTTTCTCTGTTCATATTTTTCTCTGTCTCTTTATATGTAGGTATCTCATTATCTATTTTTCTCTGTTCCTTTTGTTTTTCTATTGCGATCTCATCATGTTTCTCTTCCTGGCTTTCTCTGTGTATTTCTCTGTCTTTGTCTATCTCTCTATGACCGTTACTTTTCATTAATCTATAACTCAGTATTACTGCCCAAATATTTGCTCTGTGTTCTTTCAATGTTTTCTTCCTTAATTTCCTTTCATCGGCAAAAGATATAAAGAGATTCCTTCGTATTAGCCAGTCTCTGGTACAGCGCAGACTAGATAGGAAAGTCTGGCCCTCTGCTATCTGAGAGGAAATAGGGACTGGACTATCTCTGGATGAATTTTTATGAAAACAGATGGTTAGCCATAGGTCTGCTGATTATATCTGGCTTTTCCCAGTAAAGGATGGTAGTTGGCTGTAACCATTAGGGAGAATTGACGTAGAGAAACTTCACACATCTTACAAGGAGGTGTGTCAACACGTATTTATGTTTTGAAAGAATAGTCAACTTTCAGAAAAACTAAAAAAAAAAAATGTATGTTTAATGGGTTTGACAGTATATGTACATACTATAAAGCTATAGAAAGTGTTTAAATTAGTTCCATATGACTGCAATTCAATTAAAAATGAACAATAGTGGCACATTTATAGAAGACTTCCTTTTGCATGAGAGTCACATAATTTGTTAGATTTAGGAATCGGCAAATAATTGAAAAATCAAAATTGATAGAGACAAAGATAAGTTTTCATTGTAGGTATGTCAATCCATTTGCTAGGATGCATGTCACCTTGTCCAAGGTGTTATGTCAGTACTGTCAAAATAGAAGGTATGAGCATGTTTTCAATAAATAGAGTTATGTCCCTTGATAAAATATGAGTGGTTTTATTGAAGTAGGGGGTCTATTGACAAAGATAACTAAAATAATGTTGGGTTAATGTAGACATGAATTTTAGTACAAGGTCACATCATTACAGAATCATGGCATCAAGAGAAATGCACTGTTATGTTGAATAGGTTTGTAAATAACAATTTTCTCAATGAAAAGGTTTATCATTATACAAAGATATTAAAACTTATCAAATATTTGTGTTGTAATCAATCTAGAACATGTTTGTACTATCTCTATCGCAGTGGGTTATTGGTGTGTTAGTTTACTGATTTACTTTCTCAATATTATCTGTCTCTCGGCTCTAATAACACTTGTTACACCGAATATAAAATGGAGTTAATTGTTGAAAAAAGACATCATTCAAAAATTGTTCATTGTGTATCTGGAGGATGTGGCTTTGATGCATGTGCTGTACTTGGAGTTGTAACCTGATATCCTGTATACTTCTGAGTCACAGTCAATGATGATTCAGTTATACATTCAAATAGATTCCCCTTTATAAAACTGATCTGATTCCATCAAATTCCTGGTTAGTTTTGCTCTTAGAACATACTACATGTATCAAACATTCTTATGATTACTCTTAAGTTGGTGTTTCTGATGTAGAAACTTTAATGTTTTGAATTATGATGAATTTTTATTTACATATGAGAAGTCTTTTCTCTTTTAGGGTAAAAAGAATCTTATGGGAAAGTATCAGTTTTGATGATGAACCACTTATATTTATACACAAGACCGCACCACATATTTTCACACACTAGAGGGAGCCACTTTTAGGTTTCACCAGATGAAGCCACAAATTATTTGACACACTAGATTGAGCAACATTTAGTAGTGACATGGAAGGGAGCCACTTGTGGTTTAAAACACTGGAGTAAACCACATGTTTAATATACTAGAGGGAGCCACATGTTTAACATACTAGAGGGAGCCACATGTTTAATATACTAGGGGGAGTCACATGTTTTAATACATAAGAGGCAGCCGCATTTTATCACACTAGAGGGAGCCACATGTTTAATATACTAGAGGGAGCCACATGTTTACCATACTAGGGGGAGCCACATGTTTAACATACTGGGGGAGCCACATGTTTAACATACTAGAGGGAGCCACATCTTTAACATACTAGGGGGAGCCACATGTTTAACACACTAGGGGGAGCCACATGTTTAACATACTAGAGGGAGCCACATCTTTAACATACTAGGGCGAGCCACATGTTTAACACACTAGGGGGAGCCACATGTTTAACACACTACGGGAGCCACATGTTTAACATACTAGAGGGAGCCACATTTTATCACACTAGAGGGAGCCACATGTTTAACACACTAGGGGGAGTCACATGTTTAACACACTAGGGGCACTAGGGGGAGCCACATGTTTTAATACATAAGAGGCAGCCACATTTTATCACACTAGAGGGAGCCACATGTTTGACACACTTTTTAAGAGGGAGTCACAAGATGAAAGATGATAACCAGACCGATAGTTCCTGCACAATGTGTTACAAGCTTATTGACTGTAATGTAATACTATTGTCATTCTCTCCAGTCCTGATCTACCATGAAATAACATGTTTTTGTGTATCAACTCCAGAGTTACAAGGTATTGTATGTCTTCTACAGCTCCCGAGAGAACTTTTTCTATTTCAAATCTATATTTTTTTCTCTGTGTATTTCTGTATATCAACTGTAAGTTTAATCAAACCTATACATCTGTTCCCCTCCCTCTTCCCCCCTCCTCTCCCCTCCTCCCCATCCTCCAAACAGCTATTGTTTCCTACAAGTTTCATATTATGACCTATATATAACATATTACATTGTGAAATGAGTTTCATTACTTCTATACCGTGCCAGCTTGTGTTATCCGCTTAGGCTGCCGGAAGTATTATCCATCTGTCTGCAGTATATACAGAAAAGCTATGAATGGCCAGGAACTTCCTGGAAACATGCACACTGTATCGTATAGCAAAGGCCTTTCAACATATTATCATTTCCAATGTTTCTTCTGTGTATAAAAAAACAGGCTCTTGTTTCAACATCTGGCCTCAACAGAAATGGTTGATACTGAGCATATGTCTGGTTAATTCAATTATGTCTCTCGTCAATAAATAACTATTGGTTGTAATGTGATTACTCCAGAGGAGACCCCCGGGTTACGATTATCATCAATTTTATATCATCTCTCTCACTTTCAGCAGGCCAGTGTGGGATTCTGTGGCCGTGAGGCAATGGGATGGGGTGTCATTAAAATAGATCTTATTGTGTATTAGATATAATCGAAGTTGACCGTCAAATTAGGTCGTAAAGGTCAGATCGGAGGCATTCAGGTCGGAGCATTTAGAATCTTGTCTGGAATTGAGGGCCAACTGTGGGTATGGGCAGGCGTCGCCTAAATATGGTCTGTTGGTAGCATTGAAGAATTAGTTCTGTATAATAGAGATTAGTTCCAGGTGAACAATATTTATCAAGACTCAATTTCTGAATATTTTTACATCAGAAAACATGTGTCATGTCATTTGTAGTTTTCATGAAAATATCAAGTCAAGAACTTATATTAAAACAGCCATTTTCTTTCCCTTTCGCGTGTTTACATGTGTGGTTTTATATACTTATATAGGAACCTAGCCATATCCAGTTAATAAAGTAGATACACCCATATATGGTCAGAAGGCTAATTGTTTCTGTAATTACAGATCAAGAATGAATTTATCAAAAATATTTCTGTTTCTAATAATTACACAAATTTTATAGAAACAATTAAACATTTGACTGTATGAAAATTTATGTAAGATGGTCCTTATAGAAAAAAGTTTAAAGACTGGAAAACACAAGTTGTAAAACATTTTTCCAGACTTTTAATCGCCATAATTTTACTTAAATATTATGTATAATATGACCTTTCTCTGCACTGTCATGTACACAACACTACTGCAGTAAGGAGAACCCTTGATTGCTACAGTACATCACCAGTCTTTCAGGCAGACATGATGCTCTAAGTTTACACAATGTTTGTAAAGAATAGAATCCTTTAGGTAATAGATAAAGTGATATGTGTACATGGAAATATTCAGCATTCATTTAA
Source organism: Ylistrum balloti (assembly GCF_031769215.1). Taxonomy (NCBI): domain Eukaryota; kingdom Metazoa; phylum Mollusca; class Bivalvia; order Pectinida; family Pectinidae; genus Ylistrum; species Ylistrum balloti. Next base: position 193,283 of record NW_026782800.1, on the reverse strand, counting down.
TTGTATTGTGAGTCAGCAGTTTGTAGCAAAGATTGACTTTCTGTTGAATTAATTTAACCTGATGTGTCATCATCATCACACATACATATGCTACTTATAAGTGTTGTCTGTGAGAAAACACTTGGTGTTGTGCTTTGTTTGATCACTGACACAAATAGTCATCTCAAAAAGGAGATGAAACAATTGCATATTCAGGAATAAAATCAAACTTTTTTTGGGAACTTTACTGAAATTACCATATTGGTAGACACAAAAGCCAGGCCCATTGGTTCATTCAAGTGATTTTGAATTGCAAAGATACCTAATTGCTTTAATTACAGAAATTTTTTTAATTTATAAATTGTTTATTTGATTTTAAAGCTTTATTTTGATAATTTGTTTTTGTCTTTTTCAGGTAAGTGTTACTCGTGTGAAATAACAGCAAATAGTAACCACAGTTAAAAGGATGATACTGTACACAGTTGTCTCCCCTTGAAGCCTGTTCCCATGGTTACAGATGAACAGTAGGTCATGACTGAAATTTAAAATATTCTGTTGTAAAAATTTCATTGTTGATGTCCATAATATATACCCTTACAAATATTCATTGAATCACAAATAAAAATCTCCCCTGTTCATTACCTCACTAACTTACACAGGTAAAAATCACTCCCTGTTCATTACCTCCCTTACATACACAGGTGAAAATCTCCCCTGTTCATTACCTCCCTAACGTACACAGGTAAATATCTACCTATCATTACATATACCTTGCCTTTTTGTTTTGAGGTCAAGGTGGGTGTTATTGTCAGGTAATTTAAGGTTCCTTTCTTGTCCTTTTCACTACCTTCATTCAAACCCAGATAGAATAATTAACTTTAAACGACCCAATATAATAGCAGTGATTTCTTATCTAGTTTGCGAGTCACAGGTTTCTACAAAGAAAGGAGTCAAAATGCATGACAATAACCTGGAGTGAAGGATTTTATCATATGGCCTTCATTTTCTTGTAGAATAGAAATTGATTTATGCTAAATATCACTAAACAGTGACATTGTTTGTGTTTGTCTGACAAGTAATACGGCAGTTTAAATTGGGACGTATTTTGTATAGATATCGTATGATTAGTAGTGTATATAGGAGCTATGTCCCAAATTTTTTTTCGCTATCATGTCTTGAAAATTTCATACAAAATATGTCAACTGAAGGTGAAAAATCACTCATTATGTTCCTATGGGAGTTTAATTCTTCTGAAAAGATGCAAAGAAAAAATTGAATGACTCTAAATAATATATTGATAATTTCTGTAGGCGTTTTGACCAGAAATTAAATTTCCTTTGTATTGAGGAACAGACATGAAAGCGTTATTGAAAAATGTTTGTATAGAGTCACGCTGTACTATTGAAAAATTCTTAATTGATAATTCTATTAAAATCAATATGTGGGAGAACAAAGATGGAGATCTGTACATGTTTGATCTTGTGTAATCCTGAGACTTCATTTTCATTAGAAAAATGACATAGAAAATCATGTATACCATTTGATCTCTTACTGCAAGAAATTATTGTCCAAAGAATTGTTTCGCCAACAACAGCTTGTGATAAGAAGTAACATGTGCAAAAAAGACCGGGAAAAATCCATGAAAATGTTGAAAATCATGTTTTATTTTATATTCATATGTAGAAAAATGACAAAAAAATTCTTTTCTGAATAATTTAAAAGATTATGGCAAGCATATCCCTTAAAATAATTTTTATTCGCACAATATGATAGTAAAAATAAAAAAGAAATATTGAAAGTGTACAGAAACCATATTTCCTTCATGAATAATCCATATCAGTTATAACAGTAGAATTGTTTTGCATTTTTCTATCAATGGTATTGGTAAACTTGTACTGTGTTAGTTTTTCCTGGAATGGTTCAATGTTTGACCACAGATGAAAATGGCCCACAAAGCATCTTTGTGATAAGTAGAATATAAACTTATGAATTACTTATGGGATGGGAATTTTATGTGTCAGCCAATTTTACTGCTCTGAGTCTCGGAGGAGAGAGACTGCGCAAGTTGTACGTTTAGGGCCACAATTCGGCTCCATAAAAAATCCATAATTACTGAAGCATCCCACTTTTATGAGTTCCTCAGTTGAGGAAGTCAGGGTCTCCTGGGAGCTTTGAAGTACATACATTTTTCATATCTATCTCCATTCATAAGTTGTAGTCTATACAAAACTTCGAAGCTATCACCATGTAGTGTTTTACCGTTCATCTCTGTTCACTTTGACAGCCAATTAACTTGGAATTACCGTATTTGCAATTACACATCGTGGGACCACCTTATCAAAGTGGAAATGTAAAACTATAATGTCTCGTCAGGTTACTGAGGTCTTCATTTGCTTTGTAATCTCCCTTCACTTTAAACATGGAGATGTTTCCTGGTGTTTAATCATTATTCGGGGTCGGGGGTCGGGGGGCAGTAAGTAAAAAGTTACTTTCAGAAGAATATTTATAGGAATCGATACTAAAACTACAATAGAAAAAGAATTCTGGGTGTTTAGATTTTTTTATTGATTTAAAGAAATTTGTCAATGATTTTGGAAGTTTTCAATGTATAGTGTTGTCCCATCTTTAAATAAATATTTAGCTAGCAGTAAAACAACAAGTGTAAATTTGAAAAGATGGGATAAATTTGATAGTTATCTGCCCCTTACATACATTAAAGATTATTCTGAAGTATGTCTACTGCAGTTCACACAATGTACCATGAGTTTATTTTTTTTTTGTTGGAAAGTAAGTGGTGTTTTATGTGAAATGTGACTAGAGAATCTGATATTGGGTAAAAACTTCGAGGTCATAGGTCATGAATTTACTGCTGCAGTGTGGAACAATTCAAGGTCAGTTGTCTGTGGTTTACATACAGCCACCAATAATAGGTGGTGAAAATGGTATCCGGGTACATCTTCAAGTACAGACAACATTCAGGGTTCTACAGAATAACATTCTACTGTCTTCAGTTTTATTTATGGGGTTGTTTTAAAATGTTTCAAAATAGATTAATAGTGAATTCAGGAACTTATATACAGGTATATGTGATTATAAGACAATGAGACAAAGCTGTGGTTACTGTATGGTATCATTGTCTATAATCATTGTGACCACTGACCGCCGAGGCCCTGACCACCGAGGCCCTGACCACCGAGACGTAGCTTTCATCTAAGACTAGCTCACAGTACAGTAGTTTCATAATGAGATACCGATGTCTGTTTAAATAGATCCAATTTTGAAAAAAAAATATTACAAACAAATAAACTCCTGAGAGATTTTCTGTTTGACAGTGACAGTGTTATAAATACTACACAAACATACTGATGTTATGACAGGACTTATCTAAATATTGTGTCACGTTGACAGACACCATGTATGTACCTAGTAACAGGGCAAGTTACACAAGTGTTGTTGCCATGTAAAAACATATGTGTTGATTAATGTGGTTACTACAACAGCCTGTCCTTTTTAACAGGTGGTCATTTATAACAGTTGGTCACTTAAGACAGGTGGTCACTTAAGACAGGTGGTCACTTAGGACAGGTGGTCACTTACAACAGGTGGTGACTTGCAACAATTTGTTACATAAGACAGATGGTCACTTACAATAGATAGTCACTTAGGATGGGTGTTCACTTACAACAGGGGGTCACTTGAAAACAGGAGTTAACTTAAAACAGGAGGCGACTTAAAGACAGTGCAGAATCTCCTGGTTGTATACAGTGGAGACTCCTGGTTGTATACAGTGGAAACTCTCCTGGTTGTATACAGTGGAGACTCTCCTGGTTGTATACAGCGGAGACACTCCTGGTTGTATACAGTGGAGACTCTCCTGGTTGTATACAGTGGAGACTCTCCTGGTTGTATACAGTGGAGACTCTCCTGGTTGTATACAGTGGAGACTCCTGGTTGTATACAGTGGAGACTCCTGGTTGTATACAGTGGAGACACTCCTGGTTGTATACAGTGGAGACTCTCCTGGTTGTATACAGTGGAGACTCCTGGTTGTATACAGTGGAGACTCTCCTGGTTGTATACAGTGGAGACTCTCCTGGTTGTATACAGTGGAGACTCCTGGTTGTATACAGTGGAGACTCTCCTGGTTGTATACAGTGGAGACTCTCCTGGTTGTATACAGTGGAGACTCTCCTGGTTGTATACAGTGGAGACACTCCTGGTTGTATACAGTGGAGACACTCCTGGTTGTATACAGTGGAGACACTCCTGGTTGTATACAGTGGAGACTCTCCTGGTTGTATACAGTGGAGACTCTCCTGGTTGTATACAGTGGAGACACTCCTGGTTGTATACAGTGGAGACTCTCCTGGTTGTATACAGTGGAGACTCTCCTGGTTGTATACAGTCTTTTGAAGGTGGTTGTTTATAAATGGATCAAGGTCAGGCAATTTACAGGACAATTAATGTAGAAATTAATGAGGTGCTCGGGGATGAAAAATGTCTTTGTGATCACAGAACTCAACATAATTAGAGCCAACGTTTCTCTTCTTGAAATTTCTTGCTATGAGGAGGCCGACTTCTAAATAACCAATAAATTATTTACTAAAGGGGGCCACAATAGTTGGATAGCTCGGTTGGTAGTGCACTGACCTAGATAACCTTAGGTGAAGATCTGTGATGTTTGATGCTCCCTACTTCTGGAATTTTATTTTTCTCAGGAAGCTAAGTCCAGTTTCTACACTCATGGCTTTGTCCTTAGCTTAAAATCACTCTGAATGACATGACTTGGGCCTTCTGTATGTTGTTCATTGAGGTACCCACCAGATAGAAACTACATGGAGATCCCACCTATTAAAGACACTGGCTGTTCTGAACTTGGCAATTAAATTCATTCTTACCTGAACTTTTGATTATTTTCTTGTATACAAAAATAGAAAAAAATCTGTATTAAAGGGTAAATGTCAGACATATTTAATCATATTTAAGACATATAAGGTGAATATTGAGTCTTCTTTTGAGCTTTTAAGTTACAAATTTGTATTTAACATTTCAAATTATAGACATTCATATACATAAAGTTTTAGATAAAGACGTTCGATTTCAAATTAAATTAATCTTTGTTTGTGTAATAAAAATTACAAGTACCCAATGAAATCCCAGGTGGTCAACAAGTAACTCTATACCTTTTCACATCCATTCTGAAAATCAAGTCCCATACATCAAGGTAAAAGACAGTGTGCTTCCACTGTCCCACCCGACCACCTTCTTATTCTAATGTTAAGCTTTTTAAATGAGTCATTAATTGTATAATATTGATTTTTTGGGAATGTTGTGTATAAAATTAGTAATATTTATTTTAAAAAAACCCTGTATTAATTACTGATGAAAAACATGATAGCTTTTTGATATTGTAATTAATCATTCTAATAGTCATTACTTTTGCATAAGTCCAACATTAAGTGTGGAACATGTGGTACTGCGGGTAGTGTATTCAGGTCCAATCATTGTAATATTTTCTCCTGGAATACCACCTGCTATGAAAATGCATATTTTATCAATTAAATTTTTTGTTGTTTTAAGAATTTGGAATATTAATCATTGTCAAATATCAAGGCTAATTTTGTATCAGATCTCTTTTAACTTTTATTTAAAGAAAAAAAAGATTCTTTGAAATACACATAAAAACGAGAATAATGTGATTGAAAACTAACGAATGCTTCAGCGGAGAAGAAATATGGAGGATTTGCCTTGAGTTGTTAAGACGGTCTTAAGACAATACCAATAGTGAATCAATAAAATGTTGCTTGTAAGCCTTCTCTCTCTGACTGCAATCTCCATCTTGTGTTAGGAATATTGTCTGCAGGGCTGTTCTGGTGTGATGTCACAAAATCACTCTCCTTCCGCATGGACAATGTCTGAAAAATAATCAACTTATGATGGAAAATGAAAAAGACCATTCTTTCTTAAGAATGGATTCAAATTAACGGAGTTTACTTTAGACACTAATTACAGTGTTGACTCAAAATACTTTTTGGGACTCTGACTTCTAATATGCATACTTTTTATATGAAATAAAAATGCTTTTTGAAGACTTGATTCAAAATACCCAACCTTCTGCAGACATTGTTAAAATACAGAAGTGAAAAGTTGAAGAAACAGTGTACAGGGGTTGAGGTGGGGGGAGGGGGTGAGGAACACACCTACTTCGTACATTTGGTCAATATTTCATATTTTTCAATTTTTTTTAATGTATGGGTTAAATAATATGGGACAAAGGACAAGAGATTGTAATGTTTAGAATTAGGGGATTTTGGTGTTAACATTTCAATCAATTTCAGTGTTAGATATCAAATTACAACATACATGAATATTTCTTCTTAAAATTAGGCTGTGTCTGCACGGTGTTAAACATCTTATATTACAACATACATGAATATTTCTTTTCAAAATTAGGCTGTTTCTGCACGGTGTTAAACATGTTAAATTACAAAATACAAAAATATTTCTTTATTTCCAGGCAGTTAAATTTAATTAGACACTGTTATTTACAAAGTAAAATATTGTTTAAAATTATTGTACACTAAAAGATAAAAAGGTAAGGTTATTCTACACTATAAAAATGATGAGTAGCCATGGTATGTTACGTTAAAGTCTCAAACATGTTCTTCTGCATCTTCTTAGAGGAGGAGAAATCAGCTGATTTTCCTGAAACTGACAATATGTGGTGTGTAAAGGATGGAAGAGTACATGTTTAAAGTGTTGTAAAATATATATAGAGGTCATATATGTCTTCTTTTGAACTTCACTTGAAGTCGTTGAGATATTATAGGGTAGAACTAAAAACCCTATCTGTCATTGTTTATTAGTTTGGACCATCAATAACTATGATATAATGCATTTATCTTGAATTACTTAAAATATTCAACATGTTTTTCTGAAATTAATAGCCGCCCATAACCGTCCCAGAAAGCACCAGGTAGTCACTATCGGACCTGTGTGTGGAGATTTATCCACGCAGTAGGTTCACCTCATATGTTTTATATAAAACACTAAAAAGAGACTTCCTCGTACCGCATGCCCAACAAGCTTGATAAAACCTTGTAGTGATACAAAGTGTTGAATTGTGATTGAGAAAATAGAACCAGCAGATTTTTAAAATTAAAGGACAAATTATGTGCTAAAAAACTTGTAAAGAAATTCTTTAGAACCATTTTGAATTTCAAAATATTTTGATTTTGAAATAAGCCACGCTGATGGTGTGTGAAGGCCTGCAAGGTTTATATCTATAGGTATACATCCTTGTTATTAACCCGGATTCTACAGAGGATGCTGTTGAGGGCAGCGTTTCTTTGAACTAGGTCTCATTCTCATAAGATATTCAAGCTCTTCAAAGACCCGGAGATAATTTTATCATGTTAAAATGTTCGTAACTGAATGGACCGAGAGAGATACCCTGTGTATAAAACAGACTTGTGAGGGTACAGGCCAAAACTATACATCACAGATGTGTTGGTCTTCTACTAAAATCTTCATCAGCTTCAAAAAGAAGTTTAATTAGTATCAGGTCCGTGATGTCTTTGTTACTTTTGTGTACAATAGAATAATATTTTTCATACAGTGGGCAAAAATTCTAGAAATACGTAAATCATTTATAATATTTATATCTTTGAAAAAAAAAATGATCAGATTTTAAGTTTAATGAATGTCAGTAAAGCTAACCATTTGATGAAGGATTTGTGGTTTTCTCTGTTTGATTGTTATTCAGTACATATTTCAGAAAGAGGCAAGTTCCTAACTTAATTTATAAATTTCTTTGAGTGTCTGCAGAACTGATCTCGGAACTGATCTGAGCCTGTAGATGTATCTTTCATGTATATTGTTGGTTTTCATCGTCAGTAAGTTATCACGGCTTATACATCATCAGTATTTCTTATACAGTTCTGTTTACTGAATGTGTTTATATAGACAGTCGGAGAATCCTGCAGGAATATAGTTGACAGGTCTGTTTCTGTGGTAAACATTCATTTTAACAACAGGATTGGCAGCATATTGGGGGAGGTGGGGTGTGTGTGATATGGTGATATATCTGTGTCTGTAATCCAAAGATGCTCTTTGAGAAAGAATTGACGTGTTTGATGTGCTGCCCCCTGGGGTAGGGGTGGGGTTGGGGATGAGGGTGGGGTTGGGGATGGGGTTGGGGATGGGGTAGGGGTGGGGTTGGGGATGGGGTTGGGGATGGGGTTGGGGATGGGGTTGGGGTGGGGTTGGGGTTGAGGGTGGGGTTGTAGCAGGTTTATTACATGATAACAATTGTAATACAGGTACAAATAGTAGTTTATAGAAATAACAGAAATAGGAAAGTTTTTATGAGTGATCTTTTAATCATTTTAATTAACATCAGATTAATTAACTGGTATCAGAATTCTACCTGAACAAGCTCAAAGTGTAGCTGAGAAATCACTATAACATGGGGTTATCAGTACCTGAGTGTATGGAAATGAAATTGACTTAACCAAGATCAAGCCTTTCCGGACACGCCATTAATGGCTCGCAGAAAACATGAATTATTGGTAGGAATCAGAGCTAAATTATCAGAGGGAAGGTTGAGAGGGAAGCTTCGATGTCCAGGAATCAATGATAATGGACAGCAGATTGTTTAGGTAATGACTGATGTAGACCGATCACCATGATTCTATCTAATTAATAAGGACAGAGAGAATCAGAGAATACATCAGAGTCTTTGTATGGTATCATAAGCCAACATTATAGTATTTGTTTAACTGTTTTCAGTTGACATTCATAGGGAATATAAATGCCAACTGGAAAAACACAAGTTGAATTGCCTTTGTCCAGTTGGTGTTCAAAATGATCAGAAATACCAACTAAAAGCAGTTAAATATTATATCTATCATTTTCAGTTTTCGTCTTGTTATATGGAGAGACAACACCAATTTGTTATCATTACTTGCAATATTTTTTGCCTTTGGTATTGTATGAGTTGTTAAGACAACTGACATATGGTAAGGTTGTACTGTAGTAATGGAATTCATTGGTAGATATTTCACCTTTAGCACAGAGAGTCTGAACATTATCTCTGAGTAAGGGTTTTTACCTGACACTGATATAGCATTGATTTGTAATCCTACTGAACAGCAATATATGTCAGTAGGCTTATTACCAGGCAACAGCTTATTACCAGACATGGACTTATTACCAGACATGGACTTATTACCAGACATATTGTTATTACTATTCTGAATGTGAAAAAAACATACACTTAAAAAAGAATAGTTCCAATTAAAATAAAGTGAGAGGGTGGATCCGCTGAGGGGAATACCGAGTCCTCCGTAGGACCAACATCTAACCCAGCCAACAATGTCTACAGATGGAAATGACACTTATTCTTTTAAATTTCCATCCCAGTTAGATACAGAAGATAAAGGAACCCTGAGAAAGAGAGACCGAGGGTAGAAGGGATCGCGGAGGGGTCAGCCTTCTCGCAATGGTGGTGCAATACTGTAATATATACTTCTCATAATGATTCTCTTCCTGAAACCAGCATGTTACCTTGTATTGTAGCATTATACTAGAACTCTAAGTTTACCTTTGACCCTTGACCCTAGTGGGTAAGGTTTGTTGACAGAGTTTTACAAGTGTGTGCACATAGTAACTCATCACTAGGCCTAATGTTTATCTAGTCGCCCTGTGTCAATTTGTGAAGTAAACACCCAGTGTGTGGTGTCTGTCAATATATTCTATAGGATTTTCAATCATTTACAACTATCACCTGTCTAATTTTGAGATCAATTTGTCTACTTGTCTGGTTCGACACCATACAGGCACTCTGACCACAACTTTTGATCTGTGATGGGCAAATCATTTGAAATAATACAAGGTAGCGCTGTACAGGTTAATTAAACCGTCCAGGTTTTACTGAAATCTTATGGAACTGAACTGCAGTGACAGTTAAAACAGCTGAGTGTTCATGAATCAAGCTTATACTGGTCATACAAAAATCAAGCGATATTTCATAATTCTTTTTATCTAAGTTCATGGTCAAACTTTCACAACTCTGAAGAATCAAAATAATTTTAAAAGTGGAATATCATCTTTTTAATTGTGGTGACTATAAAACAGAAGCGATTGTGATCAAATCCTGTGATTAAAATTGACAAATATCTTTTTATTACACTCTCTGGTTGAAGCATCTTAATATTTCAGGCTAAGTTGCCTTTTTGTCACAGAAACATGATACTTTGCAAAAATCCTCATCTTGAAAACAGCTCTGCTAAAATCACAACATTCCTCTATACAGATTGAAGGACCTTTGAACTTTTAAAAATTTTGCTAAAGTTTCCTTCATATTTCTTAACATATACCATCTCTGTTTTCATTGTTTTGTCTATTATATGTTTTTGTTTTGTGTAATTTGTTGTCAAAGACATCAAAAGTGAAAAGAGTTTATTTGGATTTTTTTTTCATGCTCTCCTAAACTTTAACAAATCAAAAAAACAACAAAAAAGATGAGTTCTTTTTCTTTATGTGTATGTATGGGGAGAGAAGTTGCAAAATAAAATTTAACCGATCATTCTTTGAAGTAATGACTTCTACATATTTTCAAATACTATAAACCGAAACAAATTACAGAGCAGAGGAAATGCTTGGTACATACGGGTAATCTTATTCTTCTGTGTGTTCTGTAATGCGATTTGACTAGATATATACCTAGGTTGAAGCTGAAGTGAATTAGCCCGTATTTTTATGAACATGGTTGGAAGTGTGGTGTAGGGATGTGTCACAGTGGGACTGTATGTTGATCAGGATTGATGGTGGACAGTATGGGAATGCTGTGGTCACAGTGAACTCGTCTGGATCATGGGGGGAGGTGTGTGACCTTTAGACAGAGGTCAGTAGTCCCAATATACCGACATGTCTGGTCTATAAAAACAACATATATCAACCGCAGACAACAGTATATTTGGAAGAAAATAGGAAAACCCAGTCCTTCTTGCACACTTTGTGAGGATACAAGTCCATTCAGGTCAGATAAAAATGATTTCTCACAATTTTGGTTGTGAGCAATGCTAACTCACAAAGATACTGAAACTTTTTATTTTAAATCCTATTTTTTGATCTGCATCTTCTACCCACCAATCATTATCAGATTATCAAATACACCACAGGTTAAAGGAGCAGTATTGTACAGATAATTACGTAAGATACAGCCTCCAAGTGTGAAATAGTTACCCAATAGATTATGCCGTCTCATCCTGCCACAAAATCAATAGCCAATAGCTAATGTTGTTACATCTGGCCTTCAGTCAGTGATCAATGTCCAATAGTTTACAGTGTGACATTTCAATATTGAATCAATAGCCAATGGGTAATGTTGTTACATAACTTATAGTTGGGGGAGTGTGAGGGTTTCTTGTATAAGCCTGTTTTATTGTGTTTCAGTCTGAGCATAGTTTTTACTGTCAGTTTTAATGGCCAGCTTTAATAGCACAGTAAAGATTTCATATCCTAAACTTCCTAATTAAAAGGGTTTAATACTTGTTTGATATTTAAGGTAAAACTTTGATAAAAAAACATAAAAAATATTTGAAGTGAAACACAAACTTATAAATCTAACTTTTGTTCTTACAACTTGACATTTATGTACAAAAATGTTCAAATGAAAAATTGGAGTTATTGGGCCAGTTTAAACAATACTTTGCACAGCTACAGACCATGGCCTTGTAACAATAGTTGTAATCTGCCACCTTGCTTTTACATCAGTGATTGTCCAATAGATAAGCTTGTAACAAATCCTCAATAACATCTGTCCAATCATTTATCTTGTTACATAGACACCTGTGTTGATCCAATAGATAAACATGTTACATTGTATAGAGATCAATTCTTGGTCCCTAACAAGTTTACATAATTCTAGTGAGAGGAAATGAGAAATCTATAATGTTTGTATAAATGACCATTATACCTTATAATAGCTGGGGATACTTAGTCTCCTGTGTAAATACAGGTCAATCCCTGATGAAGTGCAGAATGAAATATCGATACCATAGTTAAGTCTCCTTGTACATGTTAAAGATACATACGCCAGTAAACAGAAATAAATAGAATACTGATAGCATTATTTTTCTCCCTGAAATTAAATTTAGCAAAGTGTCTTATGTATAATACCTTATATTTGTAATCAATAAATGGCCAGACTTACATTGGAATCGATAAACAGATACAAAACGATCTGGAAACAATTTTCATGGCAGTATATCTACTGAATAATTTAACTGCAGAAGGTCAATATTGAACAGGAGTCAGTATTGATTTTGATTAGAGACAGTGTATTCAGTACTTATGTACAGGAATATAGGTATAGACAATAAAATTACACCTTATATACTACTGACAAAAACAGAAAGCAACTTTTGAGAAAGATAAAAGGAAACTATTTAAAACTGAGGTGATAACAAAAATACCATATTTATAAAACAATAAGCCCATGTCTGGTAATAAGCCCACCCATAACAAAAATACCATATTTATAAAACAATAAACCCATGTCTGGTAATAAGCCCACCCAAATGTATTCAAATTCATAAAAATTACAACCAAATGCTATTTCATTTTCCTGTAATAAGTCCGCCCTGACACTGAGTAAGAAGTAATGTGTTGCCCACTGGGGTCCCGTTACAAGCCCATCTCTTGAATAAGGTGTTGACCCCTTGGGGTCCTGTAATAAGCCCACCTGCAGACTTTGTAAAAAGGAACTTGTTATCCTGGGATAAATACAATACAAACGTTTTGAGGGAAAGATAGTAAAATTTACCATTATGTTCATAATCAATAGAAATTTTATTGTCGTATTGAAGGATAATTTATATACAAATTATGTTGGGGAGGTAGATATGTTTGAGAGTTAAGGTCATCGGAAGTAAATACTGCAGTCATGATTCATCTGTCTTATATATCCTGTCATATTTTTCATAATGCTATTTAATGTAAGCTGACCAGGTACATGATCATTCCAATGTATGTCAGTAGGTTTAGGGAAATGAATCAATTTCTATCTCAAAATAGAAACAGAAGTCCAATAATAGTGCAGCTTTAAATTTTTACAATTTTAGACAATTAAATAATCGCCTTGGGTTTCTGAATCTTCTATGAATTATGGATACGAATATCTCAAAATTTCCTGTTGAAGTAAATTTTTCATTAATATAGTTGCCAAGTGTCTATAGAGTCTGGACTTTTAAGTGCATTTTTTAACTTTGAAATCAGGAGAATTCCTTCCTTCATCTTTATTACATTGATTGATAGAATTTACAAAGACAATTTTCAGACATTTAAGATTTTTGTCTCATATATACCTGGCTACAAAAAAGCACTGGATGACACATTAAAAGATTATTGCAAAGGGGAATAACTCTGCAATGGTCATACAGACATAAGTTGATTTCTACAAAGGTGAGTAACTCTTTATTGGTCATGCTGACTACTGACAAACATAAAAATAGATTTTTGTCAAGGAGAATAACTATACAATTGTCAAACAGATCTGCATGAATAAATTTCTACGGGGTGGGGTGATTGGTGGTGGTGGGGGTGGGGGATGGGGGTGTGGTAATTTAACGATCATGGTTTACTTAGATGTACATATATTTGAAGGTTTTTCAAAAGGGGAAGTAACTCTAAAATGTCCATGGCATACAGTGATACATCAGTTAGTTCTTGCAATTTTTCGCAAAGGTGACTATAAAGCATAAATCTATGTATTTCTACAAATTCAGAAAACCAAGAACAGCTTCATCATTGAAAAAACTGAGACATGCTAACACTGCTCTATGCATTTTACATGAGTTTTCCCTGTTCCTAATGTGCAATACCGATAAGTTTTGTCAGTTTGGAATGTGTAATCCTAAATTAGGATTTATCGTCACATTGCAGGTCATGATTAGAAGAAATTTAAAATGTTTAATAACAATGTCAACACTTTACATTGGTGCAAGTATCCTATGTCTCTCAGTTCTAGATAATTAATATGAATTGGCCATCCTTAAGGAGAGATATTAAATTATTATATATGGGGAGAGCATCTTTAACGATCATTATCTGGTATTAAATTATTATGTATGGGGAGAGCATCTTTAATGATCATTATCTAGAAAGCATGTGTTATATGAATGATTTAAATAGTTAAAGTATGATGTCATGTTACTGGAAACCAAAATTGTAGAAAATTTTAGGTGATATGTTATAAGGATACACCAGTTCCCTGTTGTGAGATATGATATTCAATTCTGTACTTTTAGAGACAGGAACTAATAAAAATACCCCGACTTTATTGAAAACGTGTGAAGATATGTGATGTAAATGCCGTTCTGATAGGGTCGGCTATTTAGTGTGAGTTATGTACCTTTATCACATGACTGGTGTATTATCATTTACTTACTAAAGCTACCTCGTCAGTAAACTTAGAGTCATATCGACAAAGTATAAAGATAACATTATCTCTGATAAAACCACTTACAAACTGCTAAACAGACACAACCAAGGTGATTCACAATGGTGTATACACTTCAGGTGTTTTTATTATTTTAAAGTTATGAACCACACATGGACATAAATTTTAACTCATTAATAACTCTCATCAGATCAATATTATAATGATCACTAAATAATGTTATACACAGATCAATATTATACTGACCACAGAACAATGTTATACACAGATCAATATTATACTGACCACAAAACAATGTTATACACAGATCAATATTATACTGACCACAAAACAATGTTATACACAGATCAATATTATACTGACCACAAAACAATGTTATACACAGATCAATATTATACTGACCACAAAACATTATTATACACAGATCAATATTATACTGACCACATGATATATGATTCGACTAATTAATAAGACAAAGGCTTATTTCTGTATATATACAGTGTTGATCATCACAATGATATCTTCAGACTTTGTACAATAACAATAATGCTGTCTAAATTCTGACTGGTTTATGGAGTGGTGAATGACCCTTACAGTCATATGTATATATGACCAGCAGTGACAAGTAAATATTAATCTGCCCATCACTTACTGGTGATCAAAATATTTCTTATCCATAACATGTATAAAAATATTGTGTTCCCTAAGACAGTAATCTATTGGTCAGTTGACCTGTAAATCTGACCCTACACCGTCTCCCTAAATATAGATTATTCAGTCATATTTATTCCCCCGCCATGTTTGGTTTGATATTCAGAATCAGACATGTCCTAGAGGCCAAACTGATCAAGCTCAAATTTGTTTTCAATTTCAGTATTCTAGAGACAAGGGTCAGTCTAGCTTAGTGTCAATAAAGGTTTCTCTCAATATAGAAGACATAGTAGACACTTTCTGCACACTGTGATTATCCTGTATAAAACTTCGGAGGCAAAACATAACCACGGACTCAAAGTCAATTAGGTGGGCTTATTACAGGATAATGATATAACATTTGGTGTCGTTTTTACTGAAACTTCAGTAGTCGTGGGTGGGCGTAATACAGGACAATTATATAACATGTTGACATTTCTTCTGAAATTCCACTTGTTGTGGGTGGGCTTATTACCAGGCATGGTCTTATTACAAGAGAAAAACAGGAATCTCAACATCTTGGCTGTTGAGATTCTTTTATTTTACTAATATGTTACATACAGAACAAGGAACACTAGTTAATACCGCATGGTATCCATTCAGGAACGTTGCCGCTTTCTTAAACTTCAAGAGTGTTGGGTTCTCTCATCTTATCATGTTTCTCGGAAGAGAAAAACAGGAAGTAATTTACTTACATTGCACATGAAAAAAAATCTTCACATCAGATTTTCCAGTTTCTTTTATGATAATTTAAACTCTAATAATGACCGTTTTATAAAATGCTATTTCACAAATAACTTTCCATTTTATAATATCATCAATTGATGTAGATTCTTGTTTATAAAGATGCATTGAACATTTTCAGAACACTTTATCAACATATGATTTGGTGTGAAATTATCTTGAAATCCTTGACATTTTCCATTTATCAGACCCAGTAATTAGGTACTGAGTAGTCATTTAATGCTAAATATGATGGTTTGTGTAATCTCTTATTGCATAAAATATCATTCTTCAGGACAAAATGAATTTCTAAAATGTATGTCCAGGTATGTAATTATATAGTATTATGAAAGAGTTCTTTTGTAGTAAAATATATTCAAATCCAAAATTCATTTAGGATATTTCAAGGTAGTCATATATTGTGATGAGAAATTTTGCTGAAATTGCACAATGAGGCCATTTAACAGGTAATCAGTATATGTCTTGATGATGATTAACAGAGAATTTAATTAACAGAAAAATAGGTTTTGTATTGTATACACCAATAAGGTTCAAATTAGAAAAAAAAATTTGAAAAGTGACTTCAAATATCATTGATGGTTTTTTTGAGAAGTTTTATAATTTTAAAGGGAGATAATTGAGTTTGTATTGACGTTGTTGGTAACTAATGTATGTCACTAGTGTATGTAATGTTTTTGTTTAATCCTAGTATTGGCACTGACCCCATGCATTGCATTAATTCCGACAGTGTCATTGGTATCCTATCACACCCAAACCTGTCATTTTCTAGTGACATAATGGAATTTTAAAGTGTTAAAAGTGTTTTTACACATATATAATATCTGTCAAAACACATGCATAGTAACTACCCCTCTTAATGAAAATGGTAGCTTCCAAATACATCTAATGGATGAGTCTTTTGTCAATAAATGGGAATACCAACATAGAAAGATTATTTTATTTTGTTCAACTTTGTCGTTTAAATTCCCTTATCTCAGTAATTGAGACTGGGGTCAGAGGTTAGACGATACCTGTTGTATCGGTCACATGATCTCTCTACTGAGTGAACATGACACCGAGTATGATCAGATACGTGATACGTCAGAGGTTTTATTTTGTCATGTTCTAATCATCTCTTAACTAGGGAAAGTGCCACGTGTGATTAGGATCACTGGGTTGAATTGTATGTCTGGCTTAGTGTATCGGATATCAAGTCTAATTGGATAAGAATTATATCTGCTGATTAACCGACTGCTCTCAATTACAACGATTTTTATCATAATACTTAAAATCTTTATTCTAATGTTATAGCAGATTTTGCTACAGGCAGTTTTAATTTTTTGATAAACTTTGATGTAATATTAATTAATTACATTTACTTTGATCTAAAGTCTTCAATCCTTACATTTCATAATATTTATTGTGTACATATGTACATTGATTTACTAAGTCACATAACTGTGTCACTCTTTATATAAATTATCTACTGTAATCAAATATACACTCCAAATTAAAAACTTCAATACATCATTATTGTTGGGAACATAACTTGGCCTTCACGCATTGATTGTCAATTGAGAACTAAAGAAAATATATTGTAAAATTTTGTTTGAGAATTCTTAAAAATATTGTAAAATTAGAAAAAGAAAGAAAAATTGTGATCTGTTAACAAAATATGTAAACATCTTTCATTGTCGTATTATATTGAGCAAATAACAACACTCAAAAAAATAAAAACTACCCATTGATTATCTGACAAAGACGGAAAAAAAATATAGATATTTTTGTTTTGAATTGTTTCCGTTTAACACCTAACCTGACTTTAACCTATAGTCGTATTGTTGAAGATAAACAGCTGTGTATAACATATGTTGGAGAAAGATCACACAGAGTTTTTACTTTACAGAATGACAATGATGCATGTATTTGCAGTAAAACTTTATTAAATTCTCATATTCATATTTGAATTACATAATCCTTTGAATTATTGTGTCAAAAGACTTGGAGCTACAGTGTTATGATGTATTTGTGTAGTGAAATTGTATGATTTACCGTATCAAACAAAATAAAAAAGACACCCAGATCTTGTGAGGCTGCCTCTATCAGTGTCCCAATACTCCAGAAATTCTGAAATCCTTGATTGCAAAAATAACAAATTTAATTATTTCCTTAAGTTATTTAGGTAACTTGACTGGTAAGAAATTTTTTATCATGAAAGTAGAAATGTACAGAAATATTTTGAATGATGGAACAGACTGCGGTAGTCAAGTAGTTCAGGTGCCTGACCATCTTTATCAATATCCCTCCACCACTGGGTCGTTGGTTCGAACCAGGTACTGACTGCAGGTGGTTGGTTTATATTCAATCTCATTATGTCCGAACAGAAGTGTATTACTTTACATTACATGGGCGATTATTACATCAAATATTGTATCTTTATACTTTTGTCATTTCTATAAATTTTCCTGTGAAAAAAAAAAAGATGTAAGTGTTAGCATTCATCATATTTTACTCAAGACAGAAAACAAATGTATTACTTTTAAACAGGTAGCTTAACCAAAATAAATAGAACAAAAACAAACATCTTTGTTTAAAATTGTATAACAATTCTAAACATTTGATCACTATGTTTCAGAAGATATTTTATCTTCGGTATAGAATTTTGAATTTTTTTTTTTTAAATCTATGTTTCTTTGTAAATGTTTTAAAGTCCATATTCATCTTTTAAAATTGTTGTTTGTTCCAAAAGATAAGGAGAAGAAATATGTTGTTACTTAGACTGGCGAGAAAGACAACTATATTTTACAGGGATAATCTGACGTGTCATGCATGACTAAGAACTTGATGAGGGTGTACTACACAAACCAGACCCAAGCATTAGATCTGTCTTACCATTCACCAGGCCAAACTGCCACACGGTTAATGATGCAGAAACTAAATGACAAGCTTTTTATGGACCTTGAATCAGGATCTCCAGCATGCTTGACAGTCTGATTATCTTCTTGCCTCATTAACGACTGATCACTTCATTCAAAAATCTGGAGTCCGGCTGTCTCATAAGTAACATAAGAAAAAAATTGAAAAGATTCCCAGTTACTGCAGTGTGGGATCTACCGATCAGATGGACAGTATTTAAAGATGTATGTGGCATATACTATAACTTATGTGTCTCTCTTGTAGGAGAGTTCTACATGATGTATGTGCAAGATGTTATTCTGTGTGCAGAAAAAAGTATGCATGCATTTATCATATTTCAGTAATTTCTAGGTAATGCTCATTAAGGTTTGTAGGGGAGTGCAATTTTTATTTGATTTTGGAGGCAAAATTTTTTATGATAATGCATCTGAAAAGTAAATTTGATAGAGCTCTGTATATATATACTCAGGAACTTTCGGCAATTGTAGGCATTCTACCATACAGTATACTGGGCTCGGGCTTATACACGTCAACATTAAATATCATACTGAGTTTCCTTTATATTTATTGGCTATCAGAATCAAAGGACTTCTACTGTAAGACAGTTACATTCAACTTTTGTACAAAGGTAGATATAATAACCATCTAAATTGTAGGAATTTTACCATAAGAAAAATAAGGGTAATCATAACTATATGTTATTTACCGTATAGTGATAACTCAGCATGCACCTGCCCTGTGCAATCCTAAACCATAGTCTGGTGTGTTGAGAATCTGTATAGATATTGAACAACACACCACTAATTGGAATCTGCTATTGTGTCTGAAGGATTTTATATGTCTTCATTGCCATTGACTTGATGTGGTAACTATCTGTTACTTATGATTGTCAAAAAACAACAAGAAAATACCAACATGTCAACATAATCAGAATCTCAAATTCAATAAAACTGAGGCAAAATATGCACAAAAGAAAGATTTACACAGCGACTCCCAAAAAAGTACAAGCAGAATAAGACCAGGTGTTCCAGAAGAGTAAGCATCTTCTGCTTCATTGACAACACCTGCCATGTAAATCCTGGTAAATCTAAGTAAGTAATGTCATGTTCTGAAAGGAGAACCAGGTATACACTAACAGAACCAACAGGCAACCTATCGGGTTTTAAATATGTCTCATATCATAATGCACAAAGAAATAGAATATTTCTTAATGATGACTGTGAAACTAGAATAATCAAACACTCATATAGGTAAAATGTCTTTCTACTGATGGGTTCATTTTTGCCTTTAGATGTTAAGAAAATTTCAAGTCCAACAAACTGTGTCTCTCCAAAAAAGGGTTTGCATTTTCAGTAAAACATATCAGAAATTTGCAACTAATGATTTTGTTTTACTCAGTAAAATATACAATAAAAATGTTATGCTTACTTTCTATTTTAAACTTCTTATTCAGTTCTCAAATTTGGATTTTATGTTTCGAATCATTTTTTTTTTTAAAAATATAGATTTGTTTTTTAGATTGAATTTTAATTACAAGATCTCATAGCATCCTGTCTAATTTTCCAAAAATGTGAAACAAAACATGTCACAGTTTGGCGTAATTTTTGTTGATTAGTTCCAAGGCTGACATTTATATTCTCAAATACCATAATTACATCATGGATGGATTAAACTATTGATCAGGCCAAATAGTACACTGATCTATAGGTCATATGATTGAGATGGCTTTCAACTCAGATACAGTTTGTCGTGAAAATTAAATTTCAAAAACAGGTTTTGTTTAATGATCCAATTACAGATCAATTAATTGTTTGTTGTAATTAAATAATGTTTTTAGTAGATCATATTATCAGAAATTCAGGAGATATTTGAAAAGAAAGTCCCAGAGTTATATTCTGTGATAATGTACATAGCTCAGGGTTGGGGGATCAGAAAGGTGTCATGGTTGGGGGATCAGAAAGGTGTCATGGTTGGGGAACATAGAGGAGATTGGGTGATTTGGATGGGATCTTTGGTGGGAACCTGAGGAGAAGAGATTGGGTAGGATGTTGGATGGAAACCTGAGGAGAGGAAATTTGTTGATTTGGGTGGGATCTTAAGTGGGGACCATGGAAGAGATTGGGTGATTTGGGTGGGATCTTAAGTGGGGACCATGGAAGAGATTGGGTGATTTGGGTGGGATCTTAAGTGGGGACCATGGAAGAGATTGGGTGATTTGGGTGGGATGTTGGATGGAAACCTGAGGAGAAGAAATTGGGTGATTTCGGTGGGATCTTAAGTGGGGACCATGGAAGAGATTGGGTGATTTGGGTGGGATGTTGGATGGAAACCTGAGGAGAAGAAATTGGGTGATTTCGGTGGGATCTTAAGTGGGGACCATGGAAGAGATTAGGTGATTTGGGTGGGATGTTGGATGGAAACCTGAGGAGAAGAAATTGGGTGATTTCGGTGGGATCTTAAGTGGGGACCATGGAAGAGATTGGGTGATTTGGGTGGGATGTTGGATGGAAACCTGAGGAGAAGAAATTGGGTGATTTGGGTGGGATCTTAAGTGGGGACCATGGAAGAGATTAGGTGATTTGGGTGGGATGTTGGATGGAAACCTGAGGAGAAGAAATTGGGTGATTTAGGTGGGATGTTGGATGGAAACCTGAGGAGAAGAGATTGGGTGATTTGGGTGGGATCTTGGGTGGGGAACTATGGAGAAGAGGTTTGATGACGTGGATGGTATATTGGATTGGATTCAGAATGAGGGGTATAAGTAATTAAAGGGACTAGTGAACTAAGATAAAGAAAGTTGTGTTTCAAGTTTTACCACAGATCATCATGTAAGCATGTTAATAGTGAAATGTTATAGATTATGTACAAATCACTTTTCATGAAAACATTAGAGATTTAAAGTGTAGGGATTACCGTGAATGTGCTATCAGTGGAGTTATTTTACAGAAAAAACAAGCATCACAGACTGGTTTGTAATTTTACACAGTGAAAAAAGCAGATCAGGTGATGCAGGTTCTTTTTTACTTTCT
The DNA here is from genome assembly GCF_031769215.1 of Ylistrum balloti. Lineage (NCBI taxonomy): Eukaryota > Metazoa > Mollusca > Bivalvia > Pectinida > Pectinidae > Ylistrum > Ylistrum balloti. Next base: position 171,482 of record NW_026782800.1, on the reverse strand, counting down.
GATGCACTTCAAGGTAATTTACCAAATTACAGTTAATGTTAAAATAGTGTGTAATTTCTGATTATTTTGCACGTAATGACAGATAACACACTTGAGAGTCATAATGATGTAAGGAAGCAGTAGAAAATCTCTGCCTTAGGTAACACCTGTTTGGCAGTTGTTGGTGCTGCTTATCTCCATGGAAACCATGTATATACAAACATTAAATGGAGTTGGGTGTCCCAAGTGTCAAAGGTCACAACAAATCATTTACTTCTTTTTTCACAAAATTTGTATTTTTACTTAATTAATTCTTAACAGTTTCGAAGGATTTATGTGTTTGAGACTCATTGGAATACATTGTTGTTTATAAGTTATAGGAAGTTAGTTGAAATTATTTAGAAATCAAATAAAAAAGGAGAGCTATATCTGGGATGGGAAGTTGAATCGGATGTAATGTAACACTGCTGACACTTTGGCCGAGGCTGACAGTGTTGTTATCTAACAGTGCATTGTTGTGTGATTCATGGCTTGTCCAGTCTTGAGAATACTGTACAATTTATCTGGCATGTTTTCCTAAAGCCATCTCATGTACACATATGTTCCGATATAAAACTCTCTACTTCGCAATGTGGTTTGTGCCGATGGTTTTGGCAAGTAGCGACAAGCTAAAACAAGATCAATGCACGTTACCCAACAATCTGAGTCTTCCTCCTTCATGCAAAGTCAATGGGTGGAACTAGATTCAGATAAACACTTAAAAGAACCAGAACAGGTTGAAGGTCAAGGTCAGAGGTCATTTGTGGTGTCTGCATTTTGGATTAGGGTGTTTTTCCAGGGTCTGGTATCTGAGTTGAGATATGGTTTATTAAGTCCCCCACTCCCAGCCCTGTATAAGTGAGAAGATGGTTAAATCTGTTTGTTTTGTAATTGACGGCTAACTCATGCGATACTTATCTGTCAAAACCTGTTTGCCTATTATATTTCAATGTAGATTTTGATGTCTTGTTTCAAGATGGAAAGTGACGTCTAACATTAGCAGTTCTCAGTATTTAAATTGATTTGAATTTGTGTTGTACCCCTCACACACACAGAAATTGTTCTAAAGAGCTCCCTAATCTGATATCTTATCATGTTAGATTGGCTTCAATAGCACTTCAGTGATACAGATTATAGATTATATAAATGCATTATGATTCTGTTGTGCCGTTTTCTACAATAAACTCTCCCACCAATCCTGATATTTTTTCCATGGTTCAAAAACCTGTGTGAATCATATCAACTTGGGGGTTGGGAACCTTTATTTTTTTTTTTTCATTTCAATCTTATTTGTAATCAGTGTTCATGAAAAGTAAATAATTGTTCATGATATTAAAGCTGTGATTTCAGAACCTGTTTTAAATAGAATTTAAACTATCCCTTGATGTCTTTATATTTCAACGGCAAACTGTAGTTTCTCAAAAGCAAATTTGTTAACATCCCTGACACTGTTTAATCTCAACCTTTGTAAACCTGTATAATATGTTAACCTTTGTGACCTTGTATAATATGTTAACCTTTGTGACCTTGTATAATATGTTAACCTTTGTGACCTTGTATGATATGTTAACCTTTGTGACCTTGTATAATATGTTAACCTTTGTGACCTTGTATAATATGTTAACCTTTGTAACCTTGTATGATATGTTAACCTTTGTGAACCTGTATGACATGTTAACCTTTGTGACCCTGGAAGATGACCCTGTATGATATGTTAACCTTTGTGACCCTGTATGATATGTTAACCTTTGTGACCCTGTATGATATGTTAACCTTTGTGACCTTGTATGATATGTTAACCTTTATGACCTTGTATGATATGTTAACCTTTGTGACCCTGTATTAAATTTGTATTGGTGATGTTAAATTCAGACAAATGTCATTATACATGAATAAGCATTTGATTACGATAATTTATAAAAAAAAGTTCCAGTAAATTGCTAATAGGTTTTTTTCTTTTGTCTTTTCAGGTAAGTGTGTTTTGTATACAAAGTTGGACGATATGGCAGATGGAGAGTTGCTGACATGTAAAGTAGGTCGCTGTGACCTGTATATCTAAAAATCTGGTCTGGGATTATTGGTAGCATATAGGGAAATTATTGTATGGATTTCTATGTAAATTGGTCACTGAGTATCAGATTCAACAAGTATTAATGAGGACCTGATGCTGTCACAGGACTAACACATATGTATATATATACATACCATAAGGAACTGTAATAAGGAGGGTAGAATTGAGTTGGTCACTCTGCTCAAAAGTCAAATCCCAATGTAAGAGAAACAAGTACTTTATGTTGTTTTAAATCAATGGTTGGTGGAGTTGGAATGGGATGGGGGGTGGAGGAGTGAGGAATACGAAAGCATCATAAAAGATCCTCATATGATGGTTTACCTACATTATGACAAGGATTAGACCTAGTTACAATAAATATATGCCTATGTAATGATAAGGGTGACAGAGGGTCTTGTCAAGTCACAACATAGATAAGTATTCGTGTATAACTCTGGTCCTCTTCAATATTAGATAAGATAACCACACAGTGTCCTGAACATGGGTTAGGTCAAAGGTCAACTGTTTGGTTGATAGTGGTTGTAACTGTCAAATCCAATAAACAGTTTTGAGTTATCTCCCTTGATTTATTTCTTAGTTTTTGTATAAAGTGATTTTACTGTGTTTTTTATGGCGACATCCACCATAAACAGTATTATGTTGAACCTTTTTTAACACATACATATAGACTGAGGTTTTGAATTTTACATTGCTGGTTATCACAAATCCATTCAGGAAGTTCTGGTTGGCCATTCAACATTGGATCTCTAGTCTAGTCTACTTTTGTACCAGAGAGTCAGTGGTGTCCTATCTTACTCTCAGTATAACTTTTAGAATAGTAATGACTTCAGTTCAGATAAAGTTTTATATTAACTATATCATTCTTTTATTCATTCAAATTTTGTCAAGATTTTTATCTAGTTTTCTGAACGTTTTCAAAGTTGAGGACGAATATCTTCACAGGATAGCTCTGGGCCTTCCAGTGTATTTTGTACTGGGGAAGACTCTTTGGTTTGAGGTTGAAAGTGTTTGTTCAAAAACTGTTGTGATATGTTCTGAGGTTGGCGCTCATTCTTGGTCAGCAGGCTTCAAGATCTGGGCTACATAAGCCTCTTTGCGACCCTGAAGTTTGTCGGTACAGGATTAATCTGCATTGAAATAACGGCACTTTAACACCATAGTCTTTATCTATTACGTTTCAGCCATTGTTTGAGAAATTCAGCCGCCCCAGGATACAATGGCACCCTCACTTAACAGGGGTTAACATGGGAGTAAATCGGCTCCCTTCTAACACTTCTATTCTTCTAAATGTTTGTATTCAGTGGAGGATCAAGGCATAAGACAGACTATTAAAGATTAACACAGGGGTGAGGAAAATTAAAGGTACCTGCTTACCGCTATAATCTGGCTTTACCCAAGGTTGTTGAGTCAGCTAGAATATTACAGAAATATTTCTGCCCTAGTTTGTTGTATAAGAACAATGCTTGCTGTCTCGTTATGATTCAGATTTGTAAACTTGTGCTGAAGTAATATCAATTAATTTTACATATTTCTCATTGTTGTATGTTCATGTAATTTCACTTTTTATAACAGTTGCATTTTTTCATGAAAATCAAAAGACTTTTTTAACATTTTAAGGTTTAATTGTGAAGGTCAGCGTCTCTGTATAACAATGTGGACCTGTTATTTTCCCGCTTTAAAATGACATTATATTGAACTGAATTCAAAACCTATTGCTGAAACCCTCTGTTGTAATGCATTACATCATAGTAATTCAGTTTAAGAAGACAAATTTTATTTCAATAAAACCATTTTTTTGCCTTCATTTATAATTCCCAAGGTGAATACAGCAAAATTCTTTACAAGGATATCATGGAGGAATATTTGATAAGGTATTAGTTGTATGATAAAAACACTGTACATACTATTGTTAGATATTGAGAAAGTTTTAGTCCTTGCAACCAGTTCACGAATAGACTCCATTCTACTGTATTTTTTTTAAAAAGTTTGTAAAAGAAGGGAATCTCAGAAATCTAAATTAGAAACACTTACAATGAAAAGTTGCTTGACTGTAAACTTTCATAAATCATGAACTTTAGAGTAAATTTCCATGTTTTTTTCAAAGTTACTGCTACAAATGCTGTTTTAGTAATCAGCTGAGACCATCAATATGCATAAAGGTAAAAGGACATTTTTTTTATTGTTTGTCTTATATAGTTCACAAGTCCTTTCAGCGTAAATATCTCCATTTATATTCATTTGGAGATAACGTTGTGTTATATTGAATGGTGAATCTGTGTGTTTAATTGAGAACTGATGTATTTAAATGTTCACAAGAAAATTAAAACTATTGCTGTTTTTATATCGTTGTGACATTTAAATACCATTTTCCTGTAAAGATTTATCATGGACTTTAATGTTGAAAACCGTCTGATGTAAAAGTAAAAAATCCTGCCAGTGTCATCCTTCCAAACCTTTAGTCGACAACAATATACATTCTCTACCAAACATTTACTTGACAAAGATCTAAAGGACTCACAAAATAATTAGGTGACAAAGATTAAAGACCTCCCCCCACCTCCTTTCTCCACCCTCCAAACATTTTATTGATAAAGATTTTAAGAATGCATTGCACCAATCATTTAGGTGACAAAAATTAAAGCCCCCCTCCTTTCTCCACCCACCAAACATTTTATTGACAAAGATGTAAAAAATGCATTGCACCAAACATTTAGGTGACAAAGATTAAAGCCACCTTCCTTTCTCCACCCACCAAACATTTTATTGACAAAGATGTAAAGAATGCATTGCACCAAACATTTAGGTGACAAAGATTATAAATATATAAGAACACCACCAAGAATTCAGATGACTAAAAATGGTGATAATGATATAAAGATCCTGCAATCATTAAGGGGACAAAGACGTGAACACCCAACAAAAATTAGAGGCTACCAAAACATTTAACTGATGCAGAAAAAATGTTAGTGTCTAAGTAGAGATACTGTACAGAACACACAAAAATATCTGATTGAGTTATGAACCAATTCATAGACAAGAAAGGTAACTCTAGCCAGACAAATATGTCCTCTTTTCCTGTTACTTGGTCTTTTTAGTAAGGAAATTTTCTCTTGGTAGCAAAATTGTTTGAAGTGAAACTCTTAAACGTTATTTAAAATAAATTCAAGTGGAAGATTATAACTGAGTCTGATGGCAAAGTCCCATTACTTATTTTTGCAAATATACAGGAGCAGAAAAGAAATATTTGTAAAGTGCTGTTCCGGCATGTTAGTGATAGAATAGATAGGTTTGATTTAAGTAATTTAAAAAAAATCTTAGTAAAAATCTGATTGGAAGTTGACTGAGCTTTCATCAAGGTCCTAGTTTTACAATGTGATAAACCGATGTGCCCTTAAGCGACTTTATGCAGCAAATCGCACGCAGTAATTGGGCAATTTTCTTTCATTTCACATTTTAAAATTCATTTTCACAAGTCTGAGTCAGTAAATACTAATTTGTATTGGTAGCAGTGAGATGTGGTACCCTTCTTATTGTCAATTTAAAAATACTTAAATGGTTATAGAACTGTATATTGAATTCATCTGTTTTAAGTTTTCCTGTGTGAATATCAAAATGCTGATGATTCACAGACATTTTTTTACATTTATTTTCACCTAACAATCTGTGTATTTTCTCACGTTAGGAAAGGAATTTAGTATTTTTTCATCTTTTCATGGTTGATGCACATACCACAGTCAGTTTCTCTACTATGTACACCCAATGACACAGATCAATTTCTGTTTAGGGAAACAGATTTTATGAAGGATGCAATATGTGCACAGCAGTTTAAAACAAATTTGGAATTATAGATTAAATTTACAGACCTGAGATGTAAATCTGTCTGCATTTGACAACTTCTTATACACCTGTTGAATTTTCTTTTTAACTTTCATCATTCTAATGTAAATGTTCTGAAATTTAGCACTGATTTCCCTTCCTTCAGGGGAAAATTTAAATTAAGAAAAAGAATTATTTAAGATGTTTGATGATGATAAAACTGGAGACGTTAATTGCTTGGTTAGATATAACAGGGGATCACTTTAGTGTAGAAATCAAATTATACACACACATTAAAAATTTTCAGATTGTCTAAATATGCAGGTAAGCATTAAAGTTTGGTTATATTGTAGTATAGTGCTTAATTAACTTGCCTTAAGGCCTAAGTGACCAGAATTCAATAACTGATTAATCACGACAATGTTAGGTTCACCTGCCCTTCTGTTTCATGTGGGTTTTGCTGGGTAAAAGATTTCCTGTCTTTTTAACCTCCAACACAACACAACTAGAAGAAAGAATTATAAGTTAAATAGATTTTTCAGGATTAAGAGTCCTGATGTCTTTAAAATCGGAGTTTAGATTCTAGGTAGGCAGTGAACACCCCAAAAAAGGAATCAAAGATATTGAAGAAATGAAAAAAAAACCATGTTGAAACAGAGTTCATGGTTTATTGCAATGCCACTACTTCTGGTTTACCAAAGTCTTGTGATGGACAGTTTGATTTAAAGTTCTCTCTAGCCAAGTGATATATTATAGACGATATTTACTCCATCTATAGAGAATGTACGTGTAACATCTCCCACACTGTGATTCTCTGTGCATTATGATGACATGGAAAGATGATCTACCTGTATATTTCATACCTGAGAATTTACAGTCACCTGTGTGCAGATATCACAAGGTGTTACCTGTGATACAGGTAGCAACAGATGTTTTCTGTACCAGTTACACTACAAATATACATTACAATTTCACATAGTTTCATCAAATGTTTTGAAAGTATGGTATAACAGAAATATAAAGACAATTACTGTCATTTTATTGATGTATTTCTGCATCAGGTGTGAAACAGGTTCAACAAGTAACCTTGTCAAATAACAAGAAATAAAGATAAGAAAAAACGTCAAAAAATTGGTGTCAGAGGGACAATTGTTAAGTCAGTTGATAGCTGTTAAATGTCACTTGTGTTTGTTAAGCGATATATAAAAAAAAAAAAAAAAACAAGGGAGGCAGATATTGTTTGAAACTTTATAGCTGAATACAACTTGTTTATAATGAAGTGATGGATGCTTCATGGGTGAGAGGAACTACTCCACGCATCTTCTACTATGTGAAGTGAGTCATAATTTGTCTCGTTCAACCAGTTTCTGATGATAAAACTTCACCTAAAAATTTGACATTAAGATAATTTATGGTTTTGTCTGGCTATATCTGGAGTCCAGTTTATGTTCTACCTCCATTCTCTATTGGTTAAAGTTATTGTGGAGATTTCAGCCTCCAGTCTCCATTGATTTTAGTCATCATGAAGATTTCAACTCTTAATTTTCATTGGTTTTAGAATGAGTTAGCATGAAGATTTCAACTCTTAATTTTCATTGGTTTTAGAATGAGTTAGCATGAAGATTTCAACTCTTAATTTTCATTGGTTTTAGAATGAGTTAGCATGAAGATTTTCATTGGTTTTAGAATGAGTTAGCAAAGATTTCAACCTTTAATTTTCATTGGTTTTAGAATAATTTTCATTGGTTTTAGAATGAGTTAGCATGAAGATTTCAACCCTTAATTTTCATTGGTTTTAGAATGAGTTAGCATGAAGATTTCAACCCTTAATTTTCATTGGTTTTAGAATGAGTTATCATGAAGATTTCAACTCTTAATTTTCATTGGTTTTAGAATGAGTTAGCATGAAGATTTCAACCCTTAATTTTCATTGGTTTAGAATGAGTAAGCATGAAGATTTCAACCTAAAACCAAGAGAGATCTGAGGATGAAATCATTATTTTACATGTTCTGAAAACCATTCTGCTTGAAAGGTAAAACACCATATTTTCTCAATGAAAAATGGACACTATAGAATTTCTTTCAATGGAAACAAAGCTGTGATACAATACTCTAGGAATGGACATGAAGTCTTACCTTCTAAACAAAAAGTTTTTATTAAAACAAACAATGTGGAAAGCAAGCAGTCTTTGATAATTCATGAGTAAAATAATAGATAATAGTTTGACATGTGTGTCTACCCGAGGTAGAAATATGGTTTGCCATTAAACATTCATGCCCGTTGTTTCAGCAGGTCTGTAGGGAATAGTGTTAGTGATGATTACAGCGATGCTGTTGCCATGTGGAAATTTCACCCTGAAAAAAAAAAGATAAAATATTCTCTATGTTTTGAATAGCTAATAGGGTGTTTTGTATGTTACGGGGTGGTGTGTGAAATGTAGCAGTATAAACACGTGTCACCGGCTGTGTGACACATTATATTCAGTACATTTTGTATACTAAACAGGCATTTCACATATGTTACTCGATCGTGGTAGAAAATCGATGTCATTTTCTCTCTTAATTGAGTCATCAGACTTTGGTAAATAAGGTTCTGAAGATATTTTTTTTAGATTGTCTCCAGAAAATTACACGCTTCAGCGATTATGATAATATCTCACTACAATATGGTGTGAACGTCGCTTTACTCAGCATTTACTGACTGGATGAGTGGTATTTGTGAGAATCTCTCCACTTAGTGTGTGTAGAAATTTGGATACTGGCTTATATCAATATTAAAGACACGCTACGCTGATCGGCCATGAAACCATCCAGCCGTGACATACTCGGCAGGTATAGATATCCCAATAATGGTGGTCAGTCATGTGAGACTGTACTGAGCTGACTGGATCCAATTATTTTCCATTAACACAAAACATTGTAAAGATGCAGATGACTTTGAGCAGCAGACCGTAGCATCAGCTTGCCAGGGAAACTTGGGAAATATGAAGGGGTGTCATACATTTTTTATAAGTTGTTTGATTTGTGGAGTATAACAGGGTAGGTGAGAACCAACTGGATTGTAGATGTAAGAAGGCTAAGAAGGTCGGGTGACAGTTTTCCGTGGTAATTTGTATCAACAAGCTTCGTCACTTTCACCTTCATTGTTGTATGTCCTTCGTTAGAGTCTACGCCAAAAGATACATTTGTTCTGGACAACATTGATGTTTGACTGGATTACTGATTTATACATAAGCAGCAAACATTATCTTAACCAAGATTGTGGATCCGTGTGAAGCATCCTCTCCATGTGATTATAGTGAATCAGGTAGAAGTCGTTGTAGTGCCTGACATTTGTAGAATGGCTAAACTCTAAATTCAATTCTTCGTATCCTAACGAGCACAAGTGTGACATTTTGTTTTACGGATTAAAACTCTCTCAGAGACAGGATCAGATGTTAATTTTGGATTTGTGAAAACATCTTAGTGGAACGAATATTTGCGAGATTACGAAACATTTCAGTCACAACTTTCGTAATAACACGATGAGCTTCTGTCCTTACGACCTAAGCACTTTGAAGGTAAGGCTAAAAAAACAATGTCATCATAACGTTTTAATCACAGAAGAAAGCTTAACGATAGAAAAGAGTCTACAGTGACCATGTTGTTGGTTAAAACCGATAATTGCGCCATCAATGATTTTTTACTTGAGTGATGATTTCTCTTGATAAATGCTGTCAGTGCGTTTATGGTGACTTGTTCGTATCGTAACATGCCGGTAACCTTCGTCATGCATGATTGCACTAACGTCTAATGCCAGTAATGGCTCTAGACGGGGAGATACTAATCCTTGATCACCAAAAAATGAAACATCAAGTGACTAAAATGTAGGTTTCCCATTAGCGTTGTTGGTGATTCTGATAGGTAAAAAAGTTAAAGTTTGATGTAATGCATCATATTTATCTTCCAATAAGACCAGAGGCCGATTCTAGATGTTTGAAGGAAAGTTGGGGTTTATCTACTAAACAGTGGTAGTGGATGGACTTATTGTCATTTACATGTGATTCATCTTTATGTAAAATGTTATAAGAATCTGTTTTTCCAAGAATTGTCGACGCTGACATGTTTCCGCCATGACTTAAGTAACTATAAACTAAACCCTATCAATTAGATTTGAGGTTTTTCTTGTAAAACCAATTTTCTTAATGTAATACTTACCATAACTTTAGTATGTATAAGTGGTACCTACACCCGTCTTTGTATCCTAAAAACAAAAAATTAAAAAATCCCGCCCTCCCTACAATCCTATGAGCCATCATGGCAGAGACATAGAGTGACCTCCCGTCTTTTTTCTTTATGGCGGTGCTGGCGTGCATGGTGTTTAGTATGTTGTACATATTGTTGTTATTAAAAATGATTACTGACAGATGTGTACATCATTTGGGTTTGTATTTCAAGAATATACACTACCAATCTGACTACATGACCATCAATCCAAAACAGTCTGCCTTCCCAAAACCTGTGAGCTTCAGTCTTCTTCCCAGGAGCTCCCATTCTCGGTGCCTGTCCCGTGTGCTCCAGTCACCCTCCCTGGAGCCTGTCCTGTGAGCTCCAGTCTCCCTCTCTGGAGCATGTCCCGTGCGCTCCTGTCACCCTCCCTGGAGCCTGTCCTGTGAGCTCCAGTTTCCCTATCTGGAGCATGTCCCGTGCGCTCCTGTCACCCTCCCTGGAGCCTGTCCTGTGAGCTCCAGTCTCCCTCTCTGGAGCATGTCCCGTGCGCTCCTGTCACCCTCCCTGGAGCCTGTCCTGTTAGCTCCAGTCTCCATCTCTGGAGCATGTCCCGTGCGCTCCTGTCACCCTCCCTGGAGCCTGTCCTGTGAGCTCCAGTCTCCCTCTCTGAAGCATGTCCCGTGTGCTCCTGTCACCCTCCATGATGCCTGTCCCTTGAGCTCCAGTCTCCCTCCCTAGAGTCTGTTGTTTGAGCCCCATTCTATCTTCCTAGAGCCTGTCCTGTGAGCTCCAGTCTCCTTCCCTTGAGCCAGTTTTTTGAGCTCTAGTCTTCCTCCTTAGAGCCTGTCCTGTGAGCTTGAGTCACCCTCCCTAGAGCCTGTTTTTTGAGCTCTAGTCTTCCTCCTTAGAGCCTGTCGTTCGAGCTCCAGTCTCCCATAACACTTGTTGAATGGTTGATTGACATCTATTAGACTGATGTGTTGAGGAAGCTGTGGGCCACAGATACACAGACCCAGGGATGTATGTCTGGACTCCATCACCTGGCGGGCATTCGGGGAATCCTGAACTAGTGGAAGATGGAAATTTTAAATTTTTAAAATTATTTCTATAATTTTGTGACAAGGAAATCAATTTTACAATCTTTGTAAAAGAAATGTATCTTATGTTAAATTGAAATATTTTGATTCTTCAAAAGTTTTATTTCTTGAACACAACTTAAACTTTTATACATTATTCCATATGGATTTAGACTGACAACACTGCCATCAAGTATCGCTAGTCCCAAACCCTAACCCAGCATACATAACAACTTATACCAGACCAGATTTAGACAATTTCGTCCTGAAAACTTGACAGAGCCTGTAAAACTTTATCCAGTGTTTTATATTTAATAAAAAAGTGGAGAGGATTGTTGTATGTTTTGCTTAAACTTTAATAAACTTCATCATGATATGGAAGTTATTTCCCAGAAGTCACCCAGGTAAAACCTTCAGTTAAACACCTGGTTTGGATACCTGTATTACAGGTGTATACTTATTAAATACAGGTGTGATCGACTTCACGTGAATCATCGAGCGTCTCTCCGCTCGCAACAGTCAAATAAACTGTGATTTTAAATTTTGCTAGAAACACATGAAACAGATGTTGCATAAAATTTATCATTCCTGTGATTGGTAATTTACATAGGAGTTGACTTGTGCAACTTGTACACACATGTAAACAAACATGGTGACAAAACATTTTCACAGTTTTAATTTGGTAGTGTGAGAAGAAAATATCGTGATTAAAACTGATATCTTCAAACTACTCTGCACCTTTAGGGTACAAAATCTTTGGCTAATTACAAAAATTAGAGTTTTCCAAGACAAGCATAATGTACGAGCAGACATGACGTTGATTATAAAATTGTTGATGTGATCAGATTCAGCCCCTTAGGGAATGGTCGACATGAGGGTCAGATTGCTCCATCTAGTTTAGTTCATTTACACCAAGATTTCTTGTGTTTTATGGTATAACTGGTTTCGTAAAGTACAAACTGACAACTTTATTACCTCCATATGATGTCCTGCTTCGAAGACAAAAACTGTAAAGATGCAGAATTACACACATGTTACATTAGATATAGAAGTTTTATATCATAAACTCCACACATTGAAAGTACTTTCATCACATTATCACAGAATATTTTAAAAATTTAAAAAAAAAAAAAAAAAAATGAAAAACAATAATTTTATTCTAGATACAAGACGTAGAATTTGCCATGTCATGTTCAAGGCTGAAATAATTTACTGTAAACCTGGAACTTTTAGTGGAGATCTTATTTGACATTTATTCGTTGAAAATATTTGACTTAAGTTTATCACAGCAGCCGCGGATTTTCACCTATTTCTATGTGACGAAGGACAACAGTTTTATCATTGGGGCAACAGTTCTCCACGTCTTTCCTAGTGACGAAGGACAACAGTTTTATCACTGGGGCAACAGTTCTCCACGTCTTTCCTAGTGACGAAGGACAACAGTTTTATCACCGGGGCAACAGTTCTCCTCGTCTTTCCTAGTTACGAAGGACAACAGTTTTATCATTGGGGCAACAGTTCTCCTCGTCTTTCCTAGTGACGAAGGACAACAGTTTTATCACTGGGGCAACAGTTCTCCTCGTCTTTCCTAGTGACGAAGGACAACAGTTTTATCACTGGGGCAACAGTTCTCCTCGTCTTTCCTAGTGACGAAGGACAACAGTTTTATCACTGGGGCAACAGTTCTCCTCGTCTTTCCTAGTGATGAAGGACAACAGTTTTATCACTGGGGCAACAGTTCTCCTCGTCTTTCCTAGTGACGAAGGACAACAGTTTTATCACTGGGGCAACAGTTCTCCTCGTCTTTCCTAGTGACGAAGGACAACAGTTTTATCATTGGGGCAACAGTTCTTGTATTTTCATATAGATAAAGTAGAGATGGGGATATTACCAGACAATATCTGACATAGCATTTATTGGTATCACTTCTGTAACAAATGTTGGTGGGCTTATTTCAGGTAAGTTAAGATTTGTAGATATAGAAGTTTTAACACAGAAATGTTCTATATTAGTAGGTGGGAGAAGTTCAAATGAGACGTTTTGATGTCATGTCTTTGTTAAGCTATAGATCGCATTGTGATTGCTCATTAGGTAAAGCTGTCTGTCGTATTCTGACATATTTGCACCAAGAAAAATCCATGAAGAAAAGAATGTCGAGGTTTTGTTGTACTAATATAACTGATATCCAATATTAACTAATTGATTTGTCTGAGAGCTGTACTCCGTGGTGTCTGTTTAGGAATGCCACATAACAATGTTCCTCTGCTGCTATGTAAGGCTTTGCTGTGTCAGTAAATTGAAGTTGGCATAGATTTTAAATTTTTGAAAAGCAATTCAGTATGAAATTGCTTTAAGTTTTCCTTTAAAAGGCACTAAATTTGGTGCTATGGAATATGAGTGCAATATCACATTGTGGTAAATTATCTGAATGATGAATTAAAACATCCACATATTTGAAACTACAAAAACCCAATCATATCTTAATGCAATTCTTTCAATGTCAAAAGTGCTGAAACAAGCATTCAGCTAAAAAAATTAATGTTTACTGTAATCAAAAGTTTGAATCTACAAGATTCCAGATCTTTTGAGATGAACGCAGTCAGCATGATTTACTGTAAGGTATCACAAGCCTTCTGTCTGTTAAAGTATGGTAGCATATAGCCTTAAGTCTGTCACAATTAGGTAGCTTACAGCCTTAAATCTGTCACAGTAAGGCATGATACAGCCTTAAGTCTGTCACAATAAGGTATCATACAGCCTTAAGTCTGTCACAATAAGATATCATATAGCTTTAAGTCTGTCACAATTAGGTAGCATACAGCCTTAAGTCTGTCACAATAAGGTATCATATAGCTTTAAGTCTGTCACAATAAGGTATCAAACAGCCTAACGTCTGTCACAATAAGGTATTATACAGCCTGATGTCAACATTCCAGACTTATCAGCTTTTTTTTTTCTTTCCTTCTATATTATGTGTTGATCTTGTGTGCTGTTACAAATTATATGGGCTTGAAGTAGTGTGGGGCAGTTCCGTGTTTGACATGATGCCTTTGATGAAGATATTTTACAGACTCTGGATTAAATGGCTATCTGTTACAGTTTCAAGTAAAAAACCCATTAAACAGGATCCCTGATGTTGAACGATAACCATCAGGCAAAAGGCTAAAAATTTTAAACATGTACCCAGTAATTAAACAGGTAGAGCTGTTGATGGAGCTGATAGTGTCAAGAGCACTCTTGGTAGTTTTGGCCTTAAACAGTGAAGGTCAAGAAGGGAGATAAGGGGGACACAGATCCCAGGGAAAGGTCAGAGGTCACTAAGGCCATCGGGTCAATTAAGCTTTTTAAAGGTCAGTGATGTTACGGGTCATGTGTGGTCAGGGTAATCTGGATAGCAGAAAATAGGGAATGTGGACCTGGGGGAAGAGAAAGTAGTGCAGAAGGAATGATAGTCCAAAGGGTTCTGAATGTCCGTGATTTTGTTTGGCTTGGCCTTGAGTTTGAAGATGGAAAGGGATGTAGCAGCAGGGAGTGTGGATTTTTATAATTATATTCTGTATCAGAGATAGGATCACCATACTACATTTCCCCTGTGATACGCCCAGGGGATGGGTGTGGAGAGGGGGTGGGGAGGGGGTTGGAGAGGGGGTGGGGAGGGGGTTGGAGAGGGAGTGGAGAAGGGCACTCACACAATTTTCTGTCCCAGCCTGGTCTCTGTGGATTGTAAAGCAATTATTGTTTTTGTGTAGATGTGGGTTGTCTTACTACTAGATAAGTTTGTCATCGGTGCTGAAGAAAACACAATCATAAAACAACGTATTTATCTCTAACTGTTGTTGGCTGACATTTTCTGTGTTAAACATGGAAGGTACAGGAGTGATGGATGTGTTATGTTTCAGTATTCAAAACATTGACAAAAAATGAATGATGTATCACTGAATAAGGATTGTTTAAATTTGTTTAAATATCGGTAGTAATTGTCCCTGTCTATAACAGATTAACATGATCATACCCAATTGTTTGTGTGAAACATTACTCGTCTCTTTGTGTAGCACAGTTTACACATATTTTTATTTACTCCTACAACACATTTACCATACTCAGCATACCCCTTGTGATAAGCCCTCCTCCCCTATCCCACATGTATTGCAGTTCCAGTAAACCAATTAATACAATAATACTATTCCTTGTCCTGTAATAAGCCCACCTTCTTACTGACAGTTAGAGGGAATGTGTTGACTTCCCTGGGCAGGGTAAATACAGTTATATCTTCATACCCAGTCATAAAATTGGGGGCATATAGCATTGCACATGTCTGTCCCATTATGTCCCACCACGTCCCACCACGTCCCATCCCGTCCCATCCTGATCCATGCAGGCATCACATTAGTGATTGTATGAATTTTGTTCTATCATACAGAAATATATTCTCTCTAAATATCTGACAGAATTAATAATTCATGTAACTAAAGTAGCAATTTATTGCAAGTTTCTTCTCACAAGTAGCTCAAGTGTTTACCTAGTAACTATGGTAACATAATAGCCAAGAACTCGTGCATGAAAACATTGGACCATAAACTATCTGTAGCTGACACAAGCGAACCCTACTTAGTACTTTAGGATAGCTTATGTTTCAAATTTGAATTAAGTTGTTGTAAAATTTTGAACTTTTATGAATATCAGCCAGACTTTTATCAGACTTTTTCGTTTTTTCTTGGCTCAAAATTGATATGTATGTGTTGGGTTCTGCCAAATACATACGTTGACTATGAGCGATAAATTTCTTACAATTTTGAAGAGTTTTTATCTTCGTTTTCATGTTGTAGTTTCGTTAGATTTAAATTAAGGTTAAGGACAGAAAAAGAAACTTTGAAGGTATATCTTTGTTCTCAACTCAGTTACCAAGGATACGTTCATACCATGATACCAACTCCACTTACAACACTTCAGATCAAACTTAAATCCCTTTCCGAAACCAAAACTCAAAGGAAAGACAAATACAGGGAATCGTGCTTCATATTTCAGTCTAGAAATTTAAAAATATGCATTAAAATAATTTTATAAATGATTGAAATTATTGAAAAAATGTTTTAAAAATGCATTTTTTTAGGCTCACCTTAAATATTTGTTTCAAAATTCAGTTTTCAGTAAAAAATTTTTGTCATTAATCAAATAATTGTAGATTAACAGATATCAAAATTGTAAGGAATCTACCATTCTTCCAGTGGTATTCATCTGTAATAATTTGAAGTGAAATGTTTGTAAAACAAGGCATCAACCTTTGATGTCAAAACATAAATGTTGAGATGATTCAGTGTAGTGAGAAACAGATGTGGACAGTTAAATTGTGATGTTGATAACATTGTAACTCTTGTCATAACTATGAATTGTTCACGGTTAAAATTAGGCTGTTGTTATTTAATGAGGAAAGTATACACCTCATCTTGTTAGCTTCTCATGGAAGGTTTCAAACTCAAAACTACCATATATACCCAATGATAAGCCCATGTCCGTTAATATGATAACCCTATACACATATGTGTCATTTTAGTGCAAAATGTCGCCAAATGCTGTTTAATTTTTTATAAGCCCACCTTTTGACTTTGAGTGTGAAGTCGTTTGTTCTACCATAATAATGATCATGTACCAGTCAACACTGTCAATTCAGGAGGAAGGCTCCAAGTGTTTGGTGCCATTATTTTTAATTGATTATCAGTAAATATTTCACATTGTTCATAATTTCAAAATTCTCCTCTACAGAAAGAACATCTTTATGAAATGAAATGTTTATGATTGTCAGGAGGGTGTTAAGAAGTGTTAAATCATGCAGGCAATCTCCAGCCTGGAAATTCTGAAAATTTAGGATGTGCATGTATGAACAGAATCTCAAAATTCAGAGGGTGCATGGGCTTATTACAGGACACTGAAGTATAGGTTTGGTTTGTTATTTTACTTTACAGCATTAAATGTAATTTGAAAACATTAAGTATACTGGATGATTTATTTTCATGGGTTGTTTGAGTCCTCTCTTAATCCACAAATTCTATATTAAAAAAAAACTGTTAAAAGTCATACAAGTTCATTTATTGAGTTGTATTTAGCCTTAAAATGAAGTGTCAATGAAAAGCTGATTTTTTGAAAAACTCAAGAAAATTGAGCCCAGGAAGACATATTTATTTTACAGAAGGTGGACTTATTACAAAATATTAAAAAACAGTTAAATAGTTCTACTTAACAGCAATAGACAGGGTGGGCTTATTATCAGACATGGGCTTGTTGTTGAATAAACATGGTATAGAATGGAATGGATGGATAAGCTAACCGGTCTTTCCCTGTACTCCTGATGTATGTAATGTTAGGTATCTATAATTGCACTAAAATCCCCAGGTCTGGTATCAATTGATACCTTGTGTTTGATATGGCGTACATCTGGTGTAAAATGTGGATCTCTCCCTAAAATGCATTTAAAAATGGTTTAAATTCAACTGGACTTGTCAATATCATAACTGTTTAATTTCATGGATGAACGGAAACTAAAACAAGAATTGATTAATGATTGTTGTGTTATTGTAATGCAGATATAAAATGGTGGACTGAGACAAAAATGTTATTAACAGTTGGTGTGTGATAAAATGTAGTAAAAGGACCCTTGGCCCTCGTCTGTATTTCATTATCCCTCAGTATCTGTATTACAGTGTCCCTGGGTGTCTGTGTTACAGTGACCCTGGGTGTCTTGTGTTACAGTGTCTCTGGGTGTCTGTATTAGTGTCCCTGGGTGTCTGTGTTACAGTGACCCTGGGTGTCTTGTGTTACAGTGTCTCTGGGTGTCTGTATTAGTGTCCCTGGGTGTCTATGTTACAGTGACCCTGGGTGTCTATATTACAGTGACCCTGGGTGTCTTGTGTTACAGTGTCCCTGGGTGTCTGTATTAGTGTCCCTGGGTGTCTGTGTTACAGTGTCCCTAGGTGTCTGTGTTACAGTGTCCCTGGGTGTCTGTGTTACAGTGTCCCTGGGTGTCTGGATTACAGTGTCCCTGGATGTCTGGATTATAGTGTCCCTGGGTGTCTGTTTTAGTGTCCCTGGGTGTCTGTATTACAGTGTCCCTTGGTGTCTGTATTAGTATCCCTGGGTGTCTGTATTACAGTATCCTTGAGTGTCTGTATTACAGTACAGATAATGTATTAATGGAATTTTCACTAATAAATCGCTCAGATATGATGAGATGTGTTTGTATCTTTTCTGTTTGTACTTCGGTGAACAGCCAGGGTCATTTTCAGGAGGGGTCTCCTCGTAGTAGTGTTGGCTGCCTCACTGAAAGACATATGGGAGGTCCATCACAAGCCATTAAGAAAGATTAGGGTAATATAGTACCTTGTTAAAGGACACATCACAACAACACTGACTGGCGGACGTTTTAGCTTCACGAGTAACACAAACTGTCACGAGTAGGGAGCAATTCTTCCCCTGATGACTTGGAAGCCAACACCTTTAACTAATTGAGTCGTCACAAAGAGCTAACGGATTACAATCCCATAGAGTTGATCTGTTGAGGTACTGAGAACAATATCTCACAGATAAGACTTGTTTGAGTATTGACTACAATTTCTTATAGATGTGTTGAGGTGCTAAGTTCAATTTCCCATAGACACATAGAGCTGATGAGTTGAAGTTTCAATAGAATTTCCCATAGACCCATAGAGATGATGTGTTGAAGTTTGAGTAGAAGTTTCCATACAGTTTGTTGTAGTATAATAAGGTCCCATTCAGGCTGTTGACTGATGGGAGGTGGCATTTGTAAATATATAAGTTGATAGATGTAGGGAGATAGGGACTGTATCAGTATCATCTGTTTCAGAAATGTTACTTTATCAAGTGTAACCCACAGTATATAAACAGCTTTCTATCTGCCGTTGTATCTCAAGTTTTACTTGAAACAAAATTATGTGTTTAAAACAAGCAATTACTCAAAACTTTATTTATTATAACATGTGTGATTTTCTTCATGTTAAACAATCTCAGACTCTTATTTCCAAACAAATCATCATCTATTTTTTTTGTTTTTATATATTGAAATATGTTTAAAACACTTGTTTTTTTTAAGCAAAATGTATTTTTGATAAATTCATACTACCTGTTCAAGCTGTTTGTTCTGAATTCTTAAAACTGTAAGTATACTGTCAACCCTTTCTGTCCTAGAGGAAGGGGAAATCCTGTCATTTAAGGATTTAAAGCTCAATAAATCATTAGTGAAACTGATTGGTAATATTGATTTATTTGTTCTGGTTATTTCAAAAGAGTTTAAGTTTCTTGAACAACTTTCAATGTCTTAATTGTATGTGTTTTACTGCCCCAAAAAAATGATAAAAAGCAGTTGGAAAATTACATGTGACAAATGTCATTTTATTGTTCTGGTGCAGTTGGAACTCTCCAACAGATGGAGATAGATTTAGTGGATTCTGTACTGATTGGTTAGCTTTTTAAATAACAGCAATCTGCAAATACATAGGTATAACAGATTTCTTTCACTTCACACAAATTTTGCCATTTAGTGTCAAAAGTAAGTATCTAATTTTGGCTGTCATATTTTTGCCATTATAGAGTAGATATAGTATGCAGCTTTTTCTCAATCAAATTTTTTCTCAGTTGTATATTCATTATTTAATCTTAGGTGAAAACTCAACATCTGCAAAAGTAATCTGTTGTATGATATTTTGTGATATGATATCTGCATAGTTAGCTTGACTTATGAACACAATTTACAGGCAGAATTGTTTTTTGTGAGATGGATTAAGTTGACAATGCCTTAGTAGGATGTACCATTGTTAAAGATGACTGCAGGGATCATTCGAGTACACATACAACTCATTAATGTGATGTACCTTCAAGCATTGTTGTGGAAAAGTATATCTTTTACTTTTATAAAGGTACACAAAATACCTTAAGCGAACCAATTAATTTTTACAGTGTGAGTATTAAGGGCATAGTCATCTGTTAATCTTGGAATTGTAGGACTGTAATGCACCTCTTTAGCTGTCCTTAATCTTATTTAGACTAGAGTTTAGTAGTAGCAGCATGTCCATCTGGAGAAAATTAGTCGTCAATGAGATGTTAACATCGACATTAAACTGGTTAAAGGAGGTCATTCAAAGTCAAAGCATGCAGGATTAAGTTTAATGAAATGTCATCATTTTTTACAGTACAGTATTCCTGGCAGTTTTATACAGAAGTTAGTGAGTAATGGTAAAATATATATACCAGTATATCGGCTAACTGCAGGCAAACTTTGTAAAACAGATTAGAAATACAGTTATATAGCTTGTTCTACAGGATTTTTTCTTTGTGTAGTGAAATTATTAGTTTACAAATTGGTCATTAAATGAGTACATACATGGAGCTCTGATACTTCTACCAAGATGTCACATTAAAATTTTCTAAGGTCTTTTGCTGGTAAGAGTTGTTGGACTGGCTGATGAGACCTCTTGGTTGTTTGAAGACTTTTGACTATGGTTAAGATTTTTGATTTGAAATACAAAATGGCTACCCAGTAACCATCTTGAATTTGGCAGTTTAATGGTATTATCTCTATTTTGCAAAGGAAGGTTCAAATTTCTTATCATTAAGAGCAAAATCAGAAAAGGGAAGAGAAAAGATCCAGCTTTCAAAGAGCATACATAGATAGGACACTGGTGAGCACCAAGATTCCTTCGGGATCTCTTGATTGATGATGTTTATGTCCAGGCGACTGTACAGGGCTTTAAGTTTTTTTCCCATATTTGTCCTGTCACACGTTGTCATGGTATTGATTTCATCACCTTGGTGACTTCGTCCCTCTAGGATCATTTACAACAATACTTACCATCATTTCATGTTTCAGGGATTCAAGGTTAAGGTCACTGTTACTATTTATAGGAAATCATTGACATCACTGTAATGACTTCGTTTCTGAAGGACATTTGATTAGAATTTGATATGGTCTACAAGAAGAATACCTGAATTGATTTATTTGTTAGAGTTCAAAGGTCAATATTACTGTTACTTTCATTTTTGTTGGTGTTTAATATCTTGTATCTTTCGATTTTTGTTTTTTAAATTTTGATTTCATCACAAGATTGGGTTAGTTATTAATTATATAATTATTTATATTAATTATTATAATTATATATATTACACTTCCATAAGAATGAATATCATAGATGCTCTGTCATCCTTCAATAAATCCATCCCCTATATTGAGACAAATTACAGGACAAATTCTTTAAGCTGGTCATAAGGCGTGCTGTTTAGGGCACATATAAAGACGTGACTTTAAACCTTTACATGTTTGTGAGTGTTGATGTCTGTTATCAAACTCCGGCTTTATCGTCTCCGAACAGCTCTGCTGAATTTACATACTTAATTAAAATCTGTATAAATACATACATGATCGTCAGACTACAAACAGAATTCAAAGAGAGTTGATGTTAATTTGACGTGTTTGTTTGATGGCTTGTCAGAACAAACGCATATCATCACTTGGTATCAACAGAATTATAAAAATGAGAAAAACAAAAACAATGTCAGAAATGACATTAAAACACATCAACAAATTCAAATAAAAAAAACTTATAGGACGTTTGTTCTATGAATGGAATATTTGTTTATTGTTGCCTTGTAGGTAATCAGCCATAGTTACGAGTGACTAGGGACCTATTTTATATATTTTACTACGTTGAATGAACAAAGACATTTGTTTTGTTTCATTTCAGAATATTTTATTGCAATTGATAAAAAAAAAATGGTAAACTTTTAATAGTGTAAGTTACCTCATGGTATTTTAGATTAGATTTGATGTGATATAAGATATAAGATATACTATATGTCTATAAGAATTAAATAAAAAATGTGATCAAAACCGTAGGGGACAAATAAGCCAAAGCAGTGGATCAAGTAGTTTAGAAATAAAGAGGATGAAAAAAAAAGCCACTGAGCCCTCCAACTTTATTCTCAGGGGATCTCTATTAACTATCGTTAAATCTAATAAAAAACAGTGATCACAATCTCAAAGACGTTTGAATGGGAGTGAACAAAGCTGGTCGTCACAAAATGAATCAATTCATATAAAAAGGTCGCAATTTCCCTCATGATCTGTTCGTTTGGCCATGACCATGGTGATGCAACTCGTCATTGTCTCCCTTTGATTTGATTTTAGACTATCCCTAGGGGGCGCTGTTGACACTACAAGGTTGTCTGGTCACAGACATGCAACTGTTCATGCAATTTCAGGTTGTGGGATTCAGGTATTTGGGAAATGTTTGAGTATATGATAATAGTAGTTGTGCTTTAATCTCTTATATGATGTATTTATCCTATAAAATGTCCAAAGGGGCCTACTTCAAAGTCAAGAGGGTGGGCTTATTATTTAAAATTTTACTGCAAAGCAATAGATATGATGTATATATGGGGGAGCTTTTCACTAAGTAGGGAGTTATCCTCCCAAATGTGCTGACAATTACTTTACAATATAGACTACTCACATTTATAAAAGCCAGCAACAAAAAGCATGGCTTAGCAAGTATAAATGTGCTTGGTTTAGAGAGTAAAAGCGTGCTGCCACCTAGTGGTTTGTAATGGTATTAACTGCCTATGTTTTTTCTCAATGACATTGTTGCATGTCAAGCTAGATATACCCTACAGAGCTTCTGTCTGATCACAGGCAATCCAGTGCTTTAGTTGATGAAACTGTTCCCATGGAAACATTACATTAAATGATATAAAAGACAAGGAAAACAACGCGTGAAAAGAAATTGACACGTTTAGATACATTTTGGTCCATTTTGTACAGAAAACAGTAATTTTGTTATACATGGTTGTATGGTTGTGTATCCCATTGAGTGTTTTATTGTTTTCTGTATCAGATATTTACTCCAATGATATTCCAACACTAGGGTTGTATACGAACATATGAAATGGTGGCTCGGAGAAAATGTCTATATGTCTTTTTCCTGTCTTCCACAAGAGACCATATCTGTATCCAGGTGTAGACAGGGGCTCCAAGGTTCTGTTTGTAGGTCATTCCCAATACATTCCCAATACAACTGTACGGGTGTTGGGTATTGTTCAGTGTACAGAGGAACAACACTAACACACACATGTAAATGTGACCTCATCACTTTTCCTATTTTATTGTATACAACATGCATCTCTACTTGTATCTAAATGAATTCTGGTATTGATTTATTTGTGAAATTCTAACGTTCGTTCATAAAACTGTCTTGAAGAGACCAGGAAACTCTGACGTTTAACCACAGGAATTTGTATGTAAATGTATAGATTTTTTTTAGTGTCCCAATTTCGTTTTCTGTAAAAGTACTCGGAAGCTTTATTGCAGCGAATTTGAATATGTTTGATATGACGGAAGGTTTGTGGGAGACGTCGGTGAGACAATCGTCTGGATCGTAATACAGGCATGATATATATCCACTGATTGTAATTGGCAAATAATTGTCATATAATAATACCAATCCATACATAGTACTGCTGAATGTGTGTGTTGTATATCATATTTCTTATCATATTTCTGTACTCAGTATCACAGAAATACATCCATTAATTATATTGAAAAGTTTTCAATTGCAAGCTTTCATTGAGATATAAGAGCTATGTTACTGTTGTACCAACATGGAATCTTCCAGCTTGTTTGATATCTGTCTTCCCTATAAAAGAATGAAATTGGACTGCCCTGTCTCTGTTCTCTGTGATGTTATGCTATGATGCAAACTAGAATGACTCCAGATGACCTGAACTAGGTAATGAGCATGCAGGTTCTTTGATAATTTTCCTCAGGTTTTTGTACCTATATAACAGAGATGGTTTTGAAACTGTGTTTATTTACTTTATTATCAGAAATATTTTGAAAATATTCACCACTCCCAGGTAAACAATAGGGCAAAAAATATTACAGTTACTATAACATTCTTGAGTTGTGTTTATTTACTTTATTATCAGAAATATTTTTGAAAATATTCACCACTCTGAGGTAAACAATAGGGCAAAAAAAATAACAGTTACTATTACATTCTGGAGTTGTGTTTATTTACTTTATTATCAGAAATATTTTTGAAAATATTCACCACTCTGAGGTAAACAATAGGGCAAAAAATATTACAGTTACTATAACATTCTTGAGTTGTGTTTTTTTTTAACTTTGTTATCTGAAATATTTTGAAGATATTCACAGCTCAGTGATAAACAATAGTATACAGGAATCAGCTGTCTCGCCCTCATTAAGTTTGAATTACATATCTCTGTGACATAAAGTTTACTTAATTGACTAAGAAGAATTTAAACATGTCTTGTCTCTAATAGTAGATAGCTTGTATCAGACGGACTTATTACCAGGCATCCGCTTATTGTAAGGTAGTTATGGTATTCACTTATCTACTTATTCATCTGAAGAAATTGTTTTATAATACATATAGAATTATTTTACTTGTATGTGTTTGAAGTGGTGAGGCTTTTCATATCAACATTTAGAATTGTAAGATTTATCTGTTAAATCCCTAGACAATGTAATAATGCCAATTTCTTATATACAAATGTAGTTATTAACGTCTTATCAACTTCAACTCGTGTCTCTATGTGTATTTTGGTAAAATTGGCCAAATTATGGCAAGTACTGGTTGCCAGCAGAAATGTAAAACATGATTACTTAGGAGATACTGTCATATTGACCATATGATATGCACGTTAGAAAGACATCTGTTTTCTTGGTGTTTATCTGCTTTATGTATGTAGTCTTGTAATTAGTAGAATTTTGTTTATTGGCATCAGAATGGTGATTTTTATTTATCTATGTCCTCCTCATGGGGATTTCATTTACTTGTATCCCTATATGACTTTTCTTTGTCCAAATGGTGACTTCATTTACCTCTGTCCTAATGGTGAGTTGTATTTACCTGAGTCCTAATGGGGAATCACTTACCTCTGTCCTAATGGTGACTTGTATTTACCTCTTTCATAATGGTGACTTGTATTTACCTCAGTCCTAATGGTGACTTGTATTTACCTCAGTCCTAATGGGGACTTGTATTTACCTCAGTCCTAATGGGGACTTGTATTTACCTCAGTCCTAATGGGGACTTGTATTTACATCTGTCCTAATGGAGATATGTATTTACCTCTTTCATAATGGTGACTTGTATTTACCTCAGTCCTAATGGTGACTTGTATTTACCTCAGTACTAAAGGGGACTTGTATTTACCTCAGTCCTAATGGGGACTTCACTTACCTCAGTCCTAATGGGGACTTCACTTACCTCTGTCCTAATGGTGACTTTATTTAACTCTGTCCTAATGGTGACTTTATTT
The DNA here is from genome assembly GCF_031769215.1 of Ylistrum balloti. Taxonomy (NCBI): domain Eukaryota; kingdom Metazoa; phylum Mollusca; class Bivalvia; order Pectinida; family Pectinidae; genus Ylistrum; species Ylistrum balloti. The sequence goes on along the minus strand of NW_026782800.1, from coordinate 145,946 downwards.
ACCACTGTCCCAATGGCGACTTTGTTTATCTATGTCCTAATTGTGAATTTTATTTATCTGTCCTCCAATCGTGACATTTATGGAGGTATTGGTCCTGTGGTTGCATGGTTTATGACAAAGTATTGGTTGCATCGCCTGTGTCTAGGCATAAAGTGATTAATTAATCTCTTCTCCATCTCGCAGCGTGCACAGCGATGTGGTTCACATGGTTCTGAGGCGCTGGATGCAAGATTACTTGATTGTGACCATGTCAACTGTTTCTCTTGGGGGCAGCGTCATTGAGTACAAGCAAGGCCCCTTATAGCATTCTCGATACATAAAGAAATGATATCTCAAATTGTCCCTTAATAAAGCATGTAAGCATATAATAACACTTTCACCACACGAATCTTTACAAACACTATCAGAATTGGCATTTATCAGAGTCATTCGCACTCTTGTTTTAGATTCTTTGACCGTCATCATATACAAACATTCAGGTGTATTCAAAGAACATTAATTGTTTACATGTTTCAATTAAGATGACAGATAAACAAATAAAAAATCTCCCCATCAGATTTTATCCTGCAGTAAAATCTCAGGTGGCCAAAAAAAAAAAATGAAAGTAGAATTGGCTCACAACGGTGTTCTATATTTTGTTATGATGTTGTATTGTTCCAGATTTTAATTGAAAAAAAAATTGACTATTATTGCAAAATATTGAAAAATTGACTACAAGGTTGTACCAATTTTCAAAATCTTTAAAATCAAGAAATCAAATTATTCAATTGAAATGCATGCTGATATAAATAGGAAATTTTGTGTAATGTTGATTGTGTTGTTATGGTAGTAATGGTGGAGATGTGTAATAGAATGATTAGAAATCTAATGTAAACATATTAAGTGTATTTACTTATAATTACACTTCAATAACACAGATGATTAATTCTTAATTCTTCATGCAATGTAACATCAGCTCTGATTGGTTGATTACTTCCTGAATGATTGTAACAACTAATGTGATTGGATAATGAGATAAAAAGCAACCCACTCAGCAATTATGAACTGTTGACAGAATTATTACCTGAAATATAGTAACAACTGATTTTATTGGGTACTCTGCTAAAAAGCACACAATCGGTCGGGATGCCCATCATCTTTCACATAATTATCTGATTGATTTTTGCTGGAGATTATTGATGGAGATTTGGGAACAGAGCATTTCCTCATTTATTGCTGTTGGCTTTTTCTATTTACAGCTGGTTATGTGGGTTGTCAGATTCTCTCAGTAACAAAAAAATGAAACTTGATCTTATATCATCTTTACGTTCAGTTTTGTCCTAGATATATTGTAGCACAAGGAGACGCTGCACACGGCCACCCAGTCCTGATTCACTGTCATTATTCTTGCAATTTTCATGTCTGTATGAGGTTCATATCTGTATGAGGTTCATGGATAGATATTTTAGTGAATTTTAATCACATGATGAGATTATCTCTTATCATGTTACAATAAGTTACTTATAAGGTCAAGGTCACAAAGAGGTCACAATTATTTTTAGGAAATTTTTCATGCTATGATAGAGAATTTCCTCAGAACAGACTGAGCATCTATGTCTTACAGACATTTGTTGTGTTCTACAGTGATAAATTGTCAGAAATCTAACTTTACTAGATATGAGCTGCATTTTATGGTGACTTAAAATTCTACAACAAAAAATATTTTGAATTAAATTCTGGATTTTTTTTTTACTTATACTTTTAATGTTGTTATAATCAAAAGTTGAAAGGAAACTTCAAACTGGTTTGTAGGAGTTCTTTAATAATTCAGTGTGAAGTCTATAGGATGTTTTAGACTTGTATCACTCTATCACCCAAGCATTATCTGTGATCTCTAGTGATACAGTGCTGTAATGGTGTTCTAGCACTATCAAAATCACTGTCTGGAAGAGGGAACACTGGGAAATAGTATTATCACTGTCTGGAAGAGGGAACACTGGAAAATAGTTATATCACTGTCTGGAAGAGGGAACACTGGGAAATAGTTATATCACTGTCTGGAAGAGGGAACACTGGGAAATAGTATTATCACTGGCTGGAAGAGGGAACACTGGGAAATAGTTATATCACTGTCTGGAAGAGGGAACACTGGAAAATAGCAATATCACTGTCTGGAAGAGGGAACACTGGAAAATAGTAATATCACTGTCTGGAAGAGGGAACACTGGGAAATAGTTATATCACTGTCTGGAAGATGGAACACTGGGAAATAGTTATATCACTGTCTGGTATTGTGGGCTGCGGAAACTTTTGCTGCGGGGAAAAAAGTGATATCGCTGTCTGGTATAGGGGATGCTGGAAACTGGGGTTGTGGGAAAATAGTGATATCGCTGTCTGGTATAGGGGATGCTGGAAAACAGTGATGACTCTGTCTAGTACTACAGGTGTTGGAGAATATGATATCATCGTCTGGCATTGAGGATATGAGAAATAGTGATATCTATGTCTGATATGAGGGATGCTGGAAAATTGTAAAAATACCTTTTGGAATAGAAATTATTAGAAAATAAAGATATATGAAAGTCCATTCTGGAAAATAGGATGCTGAAAAACAGTAAAAGTCACAAATGGTTATGAGATCACAATTTGGAATAGGTAACAACTTGGTAAGATTCAGTAACTCTCAGAAATGTGTTGTGTGAGAAATACAGCTAAGTACAGTAGTGAGAGTAGAATAGACAGAAAACAGTTATGTATAGGTTTTCTTGTTTTTATTTAAAAAAAGACATTTTTTTTCAGTTTACACAAGATCTATTTGAATATAAATAGTGATGCTGCTTTAGGTGCCAGGTCTCAGACAATGCTATCTTTAATGTTGATGGGGTACCAAATGTTGTCTCCTACTATCTGATGCATTGTTGAAACCTTAAAAAAAAAAAAAAAAATTTGTGCTGAGAAATCTTTTTATTGATCAAAAAACTTTCACAATGTGTTACAAAGGAATATTTTTTAGAGCGAAAGTGTATTAAAAAAACTTGAGGCTTTTTTGTTTTTATTTAAAGTATAGCTGAGTATAGATAAAGGAAAATCCAGATACACAGTAATATTACAGTAAGGGAACATAACAACCATGTACATAGAAATCTGTGACGTGGATCTTGTAACGTTTACATGTCAAAACAGTGCAACATGGAATTATCTTTTATTTGCATGTCAAAATACTGTAATACTAAAACAAAATGCCAATGTATAGAAAACCATACTGAGAACTACATTCTTAACATCAAGTGAGGTATGCAGTGAGGGGGCGAAACTCTTAACATCAAGTGAAGTATTTAGATCTACAGAGGGGGCTAAATTCTTAACATCAAGTGAGATATTTAAATCTACAGAGGGGGCTGAATTCTTAACATCAAGTGAGGTATGCAGTGAGGGGGCGAAACTCTTAACATCAAGTGAGGTATTTAGATCTACAGAGGGGGGCTAAATTCTTAACATCAAGTGAGGTATATAGATCTACAGAGGGGGCTAAATTCTTAACATCAAGTGAGGTATATAGATCTACAGAGGGGGCTAAATTCTTAACATCAAGTGAGGTATTTAGATCTACAGAGGGGGCTAAATTCTTAACATCAAGTGAGGTATTTAGATCTACAGAGGGGGCTAAATTCTTAACATCAAGTGAGGTATTTAGATCTACAGAGGGGGCTAAATTCTTAACATCAAGTGAGGTATGCAGTGAGGGGGCGAAACTCTTAACATCAAGTGAGGTATTTAGATCTACAGAGGGGGCTAAATTCTTAACATCAAGTGAGGTATATAGATTACAGAGGGGGCTAAATTCTTAACATCAAATGAGATGTTTAAATCTACAGAGGGGGCTAAATTCTAAACATCAAGTGAGGTATGCAGTGAGGGGGCGAAATTTTTCTGGTATTGAGTGAAGCGTGTATTCGAAGCTTAGACAGAAATCCAAGCTTTGGGATTTTGTAGACTTTGTAACGTGTCTTTTACAGATTTGGTTTTATTTTCATGTCAGATGACAAAGACGATTCCCTTAGAAAACAATGTTGCGTGTTTTGACGTAATGTTTTTGAGAAATATCCAGGCCTCTGTTCTGGTATACTTAAAAAATGGTATTATTTTCTCTTTGTTTTACTTATTTCTGTTTGAAAGTCAGGATTTGAAAATAATATCATAGTTTATGAAAAAAAATTCTTTATAGATTGCTAATCCGAAAAGATCAAATATGTAGAAATCGACTCCTTGTAGACACAGACGCCTGATATCCTTTTGTGGAATAACGTGCCTGGTTGTAGGCAATAATGCCCTCCCCCCTTGTCTGAGATGATGTGATGTAACATACCTAATACTACTAGATTCTACTTTGAAATCAGAGGATTTTAAGGAGATCTCGGCTATTTTTGTCTGTAGTGTGTCATGTTACACGAACTGACCTTTTCTAGTTGATTAATATTGCATCCTTTTGATCTCTGTAGGTTATACATACGCATTTCATTTCGAGTAAATCTCCTAGACAAGGTTTCCCGATCTTGAAACAATGCGAGATAAATATCAAACATCCGTGTTCCTCCATATTAGGAGTAGAGAGTTCCACTAACAATGTGTCTATATTGGAGATTGTTTGAAACCCATAAGTATAAATCATGAATTTCACCTATTTTGAGGGTTTTGTACCCTGATTCATATGAAATGGGCCTGGAAACAGTAAAACATAGAGCACCTGTTTGATCACTGAATGATAAATCATTGATAATTAAAGGTTTTTTAACCATAGATTTAGTCCTAAGAGTATTTTTTTTAGTGATTAAGCTTTGCATGTGTGTTACTGTGATGTAGAACCAAGAAGGAATTCCTGGACATCAACTGTCTTGCTGTTTTGTGTTTAAACCACAAAATTTTGTTCTATTTGAGAAAAAAACTGTGATTTTTTTTATTAAAAAAGACTCATTGTTGATTTAAATTGAATGATGATATTTATGATACACTTCTGTACCTAATTTTCTTTTTCTGTTTTGTCTTTGTAGGTAAGTTAACATTGGTGTGATAGCATAGTCTCTGAATGATACTGCACAATGGCTGTCTTTATATACAAGGAGTACGAAGTTGATGGCTGTCCTTGGTTGGGAAGCACCTGATCTTACTAGATAAGTCAATATGTTGGTCAATACATTAGTGATAAAAAGTAGGTTGATGTCATTGGTTGTGATGGAAATTAGTACTGAGATGTCACTGCTATCAGTCGCTGTGGGTATTGGTACAAAATGACAAGGTAACTGACTGTGGTTGCCATGGAAATGGGTTTAAATTAGGTAACTGCAAACAGTTATCATGAAAGTTCATACAAAGTAGGCCATTGCTATCAAGGTCACTGCCATCTTTGGCCAAGGATGTTTACAGTACATCGAAGGAAATTTTAATCTACTGCTTTCAGATAAGTTTTAGATAGAAAACTATACTTAACAAAAATGTATTTTTTTTACATATTAGAACAAAGTGATTTTTAAATGGCTTCCTTAGGATGTTAAAACTTTGATATTTACTGAGTTTGCTCTAAATAATTGATCTCCTGTTTCTGTTGTGGTACATTATGAATGTAAAGCATTATGGCTAGTGACTCTGGCCGACAATGGATCTGTAGTCAAGACTCTGTATCAGTTGGTAGGCACTTTTATGGGCATTAATTTTTAAGCTCCGACTGTCCATTGTGAGAACAGAACTCTTATCATAAAGATTTGTTGGTAGACAGAATAGTTGAAAATGAGGCTCTATTATCAGAACCTCATGGGAACTCTTTTGTTTTGAAGTTCAAAAGTTATTTGACAGCTAGGTAGGATATGATTGATCTATAATATTACACACACACAAACACACACATAAATATTTGCCAGTAAATTCTAATTAAAGTAAATGCAATTTATTCTGAATTATAAAGTTCATTTTGAGAAAGATGGTATATCATGTATATGATGTGTTGCCTCTACTATAATGACGTTTAATTTAAGTTTTATATCAAACAAGAACTATACATCTGTATTATATAGAGCTTTGTTCTAAAACACTCTACATATTTTGTTTAAGTCCTTTCTTGTGTCTGTTATTAACAATTATATAATAGAGTTTACAGTTATGCAAGATACATTAAATGAAGGAAATATTTCAGATTGTTTATATACAAAGTTAACATGTTTTTACATTTATTGTTGCCTAGTTACAAAACAGAAACATTCTAGAGAGTTCTGATTACAGATGTGTTCGTCTCTGCTGAATATCAGTACAGTCTTGTATGATTAAACATGCAATTTATTGTTATAATTATTGTTGAAAGTAGTTTGTCATTTTAAAACAAAATTGTTTCGTCACATTTTACATCAAAGGACAGTCATTTGAAAATGGATTTACAGGGATGCAAAAATGATGGATTTCATATCTAAAGCATTGTTAGTTTGAAGATGCAGAAACTTGTTACAATGAATGCAAAACTTGTTACAATGAATACAAAAATGATTAAAATTTTCAAACTTTTTGTAAACACAATTAATTTCTCGCAATGAAATTTTAATGTTTTACAACTTTTCTGCAAATTAGGGAATCGTTAATTCTTGTATTCACAGTAATTATTTTTAAACCATTTGAAGAAATTGCAATATTTAAATTTAAGAGTAATACCGTCATAAGCACAAAGATGGCAAAAATAAATTCTCACTAAAATAGTGTGTTTACAGTATGGCTGTATGTGTTTTGAAAATATTGAAAATGTTGCTGATAGTTTGAAGATACAAAAACATTACAATGTACACAAGGGTGATTTAATGATAGAATATGATTCTAAATGTCATTTTCATCTTCAAAATATTGAAAGCATTGTTAGTTTGTTTTAGCAGTTAAAATTGAACATTAAGAGTTATTTTGTCAATTTCATCTTGAAGATACTGAAAGGGATGGTCTGTTAGTTTGTTTGAAGGTATTAATTATTCTACATACAGGTGTTAAAGTGTCAGTGACCTTTATCTTAATGGCGTGTTTGGGATTGTAAGATGTAAGGATATATTATGATAAATAATTGTTGTATCAGTATACATAACTCTCTTATCAACATCACACCTTTATTCTATATCAATGGACCGTTCCATGATATACCTGATAGATGAATAGGAAGCATCCATTTATAGTTGCATGGGAATACCAGCTTGTTTAGATGCTTAAAGCATAGCCTTATGAATAACATTGACAGAGGAAGTGAAAAAATGGAACCTTTGAGTGGGAGGTGATTGGTTAACATGTTTGAATTATTGTTATCATCGCTTGGTTACAGGAGATTGTAGGAATATTATATCAAAACTACTTCAGCAGGTACTTCACTGTTTGATTAAGGTTTTTTCTGTCAGCCTTAAACAGATTATTTATATTGCCGATGTCTATATGTGTTTTACTGTCTAAATTAACTGTTTTCTATTGACTGAGGGCCATCCACCAAATGTTGTTTCTCTTCAGAAGAGTTCTCAATATGACTGAAGAGCTCTTCTGAATTGAAAACCACATAAAGGTACTTGAGTAATTCTTAATATTATTTGAACATGAGAGCAGAGGTTTTCTAATCATACCTGATGTAAATTCCACAATGCTAATGAAATAAATATTTTGATTTGTCCTAAAATATCAATATTTTCTATTTAAACCTAATAAAAGAGATTTGCTTAATTAATAGATCTGTAATTGGTTGGTAAACATTCAGGAACCTCTGGAAATTGTCAAGAAATTTTTTATGTCGATCAAAAATTATTGAAGTAGAAAAAAATGGCAATTGATTATAATTATTGAAAACAATATTAGTAGCACTCAATTGACTGTATTTTTTTAACACTGAATATTTCATCACAGCTAATACAGTGTTGTTCATAGTGGTTAAACTTAAAATTTGATGCAAGCTGATAGACCATTACAAAATTAGCATTCTTTTGTCAAGTGGCTAAAGCCACATGGTTGGCCAGCAGAGGTCAAATCTGGTCAAGCAACTAATGTTTAAATGGTCAAGTGACAAATGTCCTTAATGGGCAAATAATGATACATCCCCACTGGGACCAGTGATGTGGATCTTGACCACATAAATAGCAAATTGAGGTTGGTCAGTAAGAAATCCCAGAGGTCTGAGTAAATCAACACCTACAATTAGGATAGACAACTGTGATGATTGGGGCTGTACACTGAATACCAGCTGGGTAATATTCTTAGTGTTAACATGGAAAGAACAAGGAATTGTATTAATTTATACAAGGAACACTAATCTGTGCTGAATCGGATGTAAGACCTAAGATGATTTATCGAAACTGATATAACAAGTGGTTGTATGTTTATCAGGAAAATTTACTTTATGTGGAAATTATAATCCAACCCTCGATATCTGGAAAGCAAGGAAATCGAGGATCAGTAGGACCATGGGGAAAACTCCGAGATAACTCGGTGTTCAATTCAAGTGATTTTTAATTTTTTGTGTAAAGTTCAGCAGGGACCCAGCTGTTTGCTTAAAATTGTTGGGGTTTTTTGTGAATAAGTACATCTGCACTTACAGAAAGGATTACTTATGAGACAGATTCACAGTAACTTGTATCCTAATGATACATAAACAGAAACATCACAATGATATTTCCCAACATTAAACCTGTTTGAGCGTTATATCTACTTGGTCCTCATGTAACTGAATCCTTTCATGTTTTGAACCTTTAACTTCTGTTTTTTTCCTCGGAGTCATTAACAAATGATGGAGATCTAGCATAAAACCAGGCTTTGTGTAATTTGGGTGTAGTCCTTGTTATTAGCATTGTGTTGTACAAAATACCTAGTAGAGGTTAATTTAATTAGAAGGGAAACATATGACTTGCAGATGGAAATAAAAATGGCCATTTTATGTCCCCTAGAAACACGACAATAGAATCAACCTATTGTTGAGTATTTTTATTCACGAAGGACTGACGGATGATTGATGGTCCAGCAATGTTGTAGATCTATATCCTACAGAAAGTTCTAGTATGTATATCTGTTGTCATACAAGGCTCTTTGTGTGATACACATGGCTCTTTGTGTGATATACATGGCTCTTTGTGTGATACACAAGGCTCTTTGTGTGATATACATGACTCTTTGTGTGATACACATGGCTCTTTGTGTGATACACAAGGCTCTTTGTGTGATATACATGACTCTTTGTGTGATATACATGGCTCTTTGTGTGATATACATGGCTCTTTGTGTGATATACATGGCTCTTTGTGTGATATACATGACTCTTTGTGTGATATACATGGCACTTTGTGTGATATACAAGGCTCTTTGTGTGATACACATGGCTCTTTGTGTGATATACATGGCTCTTTGTGTGATATACATGGCTCTTTGTGTGATATACAAGGCTCTTTGTGTGACATACAAGGCTCTTTGTGTGATACACATGGCTCTTTGTGTGATACACATGGCTCTTTGTGTGATATACATGGCTCTTTGTGTGATATACATGGCTCTTTGTGTGATATACAAGGCTCTTTGTGTGATATACATGGCTCTTTGTGTGATACACAATCTCACTTGTATGTGTGATGTTTTTACTCGTGCATACAAGGATGCGAGATCTTCTGTACAAGTGGCGTTGCAACTCACTAATACAAGGATGTGAGATCTTCTGTACAAGTGGCGTTGCAACTCACTAATACAAGGATGTGAGATCTTCTGTACAAGTGGCGTTGCAACTCACTAATACAAGGATGGGAGATCTTCTGTACAAGTGGCGTTGCAACTCACTAATACAAGGATACGAGATTTTCTGTACATGTGGTGTTGCAACTCGCTAATACAAGGATGTGAGATCTTCTGTACAAGTGGCGTTGCTGTTTATTGATACAAGGATATGAGCTCTTTTGCAGTGTAACGTTGCTGCTCACTTAATCATACAAGGATGCCACCATACCTGTAGGTCTATCATTACAGCTCAACGTCATGCCTTGCTCTCTTACACCTCCATCCATTTTTTCAAATTCAGCTGGGAGGATATGTATAGCCTGTCTGTTGTACTTACTTCTAACCACACCACCTCCGAACTGCCATCTCGATGTGGCAGACAATTAATGGAGTATTCTAGGAAAAAACCAACATGCAGCATGGGAAGACTTGCGGAACAGAACTTTACTGAGCAGTTAGAGTACATGTCTACATTGTACCTTTGGTACAGACAAGACAACACATCAGTTCAGTTCGTATATATTGTTCTCTACTGAAAGTACAAACATTAGCCTCATTATGGAGTGCAGTCGAATTTTAAATTGAAATAAAATGAAGGGAGATGACTCTTAAAGTTTTAAGAGATAATTACTGACATGGGGAGCTGTTGTTTTACAATTATAACTCATGTTGAATTATTCCTTGATGCGTCTATTGGTAATAAATGGCATCATAGCTACCAGAAAAAAAAATCTAAAAAAAAAACTCAGTAAGCCTAGAAGAAAATGGTTCTTAAAAATTTTGAAAGGAGTAGATTGAAGTAATGATGAAAAAGAAATTTTTGATGCTCATTAAGAGAAGGTGTTTTCAAAAGGACAGCTCTTATTGTGTTTAAATATACCATAGATGACTACAACATTTACAGACTTAATGAGAAAGAGAGGAAAACATGTTTTTAGTATATGAAACTTTAAAATCACATGTTATGGACCAATAGAAATACGTCTAACAGGTCTATACTTTCTCATATCATCTCACTAGGAGTCAGTAATTGTGAACAATTCAATTAGAAATTTTGAAAACTTAAACCTCTTATTGTACTGTTTACACATCTCCGATGCTATTTATACTAAATATGTGAAATATCCTGAGGGATTTGTAGACCTGGTGCTATAACTCTCCAGCACCGATTACTGTAATCAGACTTTCTCGATTCTCCAAAGGGTTGAAATGATAGGTTCCCTGGAAGATTTGTGAGATTTTGTGGAGGAGATTTACTGCCTGTCAACCCTATATTTGGATTGTCAACCCTTCTCGACTATTGATCCAGCATAGCCTATCTCTATCAGTGGGGGTATTAAGTTAATAGGTGCGCTCAAACACTGGGAAAAGATGAGGAGGCAAATGAGATTACCATTTGGAGTTGTAAATTCTTCGTGAGCTGGAGAATCACACCAATGTTGAACAAAATATTGGATTTACACAAAAACCAGGAAATGTGTAAATAATTTAGTATAGAACATGGAGGGTTGTCAGCCTTGGGTGTGTAGGAATGGACACATTTACAATGTAACTTCAACTCTAATGCCTTAGAACTTGAGTTGGCAACATCCAAACTTGTCATGATTGTTGAAGTTTGAATTCCACAGTCAGGAATCATTCTTGTTGTTGAAACATCATCTTGTTTCAAGGTTTTTGTTTTATTCCAATGATAATAACTAGGGTCTGAATTCTCGTTTGATTATTTAGTATTACTTATACATCATAGAGCAGAATCAAACAGCTAGCATGGGCAGTGAGTAACAATGTGATGTTTAATGTTCAATTAGAGTCGACCCAAACAAATAGATAACAACATCACATATTTCAATGGTCAGTATGTAAACCAAACAAAGAGGATGATGACATCACATATTTTAATGGTCGGTATGTAAACCAAACAAAGAGGATGATGACATCACACATTTTAATGGTTAGTTATCTGCCAAACCAAGTTTTGATGGTTTGAAATGGTTCTCTTACACGTTGAGGTTAATTGGTGGGTAGTCGGCCTAGACATTTCAACACTGATATCATAAGATCAATAATGTGTCCAGACATTTGATGATTTTTAGTCTTAAAGATGAATGAGGATTAGTGTTCAGGAATAGGTCTGTGTAATCCATAGCTAGACAACTTTAAAAAAATGGGAACGAAAATAAAACATTCTTTTGGAAAAGAAATTAAAGATACAATGTAACATAGATTTTTGATTAGATTTCTTTCTTCTTTTGATGAAAAATTATTTTTTTGTCCGGGAATGTTGGAATGTCTTTTTCAAAATTGATTTTTGATCATTTTTGACGAAGCTGACTGTTTTTTCAACATGTATTTCTGGTCAAGGAAACTGTACATAGACATGCTATGTTAAGGTTTTAACTATAATATAATTCGTCCTTTTGTCTGCAGAACTACAAGACTTAAGCCATAGAAATAATACCATAAAGACTCTTACGGCATGGTAACATGCAAGTTTTCTCTTCGTTGCTGTGGGAACAAAAACCATGCTAAAATGATGAAAAATAGCCATTGAGTGAATTCTCATTACTTGTAGCTAATTTTTGTCTTTACGGAACAAATGCATGATGTAGAAAGTTGAGATTTATAAGGTTATCCTTGTATATATAGAAACGCTGACGTCACGGCGACTGATTTAGGATATTAATGAATACATATGAGTCGTGTAACAATTTCCGATTTAGTTCTAAAATCAATTGAAATGGAGCTGTACAAAGTTTGCTATCTAAGGCTGTTGATAACAGAACACTATACTAGTAGTATCAGAGATGTACTGTTGTCAATTTCTATACTGTAATTTGATATTATTGATCATTTATGAGAAAAACAAGTATAAAATGTTGATATATATAGATTTAGAATATAAATTCCATTCTAAAAATTTTTAATTTTAATGACCTTTTTGTATAGTGTAAATTTTTCGGGATGTCCATGTCAACTTCTCTTAATGAATTTGTCATTACTTTGAGATTTTTAGATTTATTGTTTCACTTGGTAATAAACATTCCACTTTTGTGAAAAAAATAATAAATGTAAATTTGATAACCTTGAATTTCACATATTTTAGCGTTAAATGTAAGTAAGACAATAAAATGACTGACATGTTTATAGTAATTGTAGATGTGGGGACTATCGGATTGTGTTTTGAATACTGACATTCTCATTACAGAAAGTAAAAGGATATATATCTAATTAAGTACACAGAACCATTGTAGCTCTTTAGTACATATTTCATCAATACCTGATGTTAGCTCTATGTGTCTATGGAGAAGTACTTTATGAGGTGAATGTTAGTTGCCTGTAAATTTATTGTAAAAACTACCCGATTATTAGTAAATTTGTGTCCTGTTCCTACTCTTGTGTCCTGTTCCCCATTCTGTGGTCTTGTTCTCTGTTCCTGGCTCTTGCATCCTGTTCCCTGTTCCTGTGTTCTGTTTCCTGTTTGGGTCAACGGGCCTGTTCCCTGATCTTTGGTCTGGTCCTATTCTCATTTCTACGGTTCTGTTCCTTGTTTTGCATCTATGGTCCTGTTCCTTGTTCTTGTGCCCTGTTCCCTGTTCTACAGTCTTTTTCCCTGTTCTGTAAACGTGTTCCCTGGTCTTGTACCCTGTTTCCTGTTCTGTGATCTTGTTCCCTGCTCTGTGAACGTGCTCCCTGGTCCTGTGTCCTGTTCTCAGTGCTCTGCGCCTGCAGTCCTGTTTCCTGGTCTTGTGTTTTATCAATCTTACAGCTGGTCTAATGTGCCTCCTTCTGTTTTAATCAGTTACATGTATAGAATTATAAAATATTGATGTTGAATAGGTCATTTACAGACAAAGCACACATTCCAACAATCAGATCAAAGGGAGAGAACTCCTTACTAAGAACAAGAGGAGATAGAAAAAATGAATTATTTATCAAAGATGATGGACGAGGGAAAATTCATTACTGACATATTTTAGCCATGATAGATAATTTCCTTGTGTGATGAAAAGTCATCACAGCACCTCACAACACCAGACTTCATTTCAGTGGTGTGATCTTCATACTTGTAGTCATGCTACAATACTGATACCCTTTTTCTCATTTAGAATTTCTATATATTTAATTCACATAAGGTTTTAATGTGACTGCAGACCATGTAATATTTCAAAGCATATTCTGACTTTCAAAATTTATTTGTATTTATTTATGGGGTAAAACAACATTCCCAATATCCCCCCTTCGGAGAAATAGAATGGTCCATTGAAGTGAATGGATGAGTTGTCTGGGGACTTTCAGGTTTGTCAGGATTAAATTGAAAACAATTACCTGCTTAGAAATCCAATACTTTGTTAATAACTATCTTATATATAAAGATTTGTATTTGTCTGAGCCTGGCAAGGCTAATGGTATATCAACCCCATCTTTTGTCTTCTGTGTAAGAGCAAATTAGCTATACTCCTGGAATTATTACAGAAAACAATTTGTGAAAATGATTTCCATCATCAAACAATGCAGTAGTTTATAGGTCACAAATATAAATGTATTGTAGTGTATGGTCCTCCTGTGAAAAAAGGGCTTAGCATTATCAACAGAACTAATCATTTACTGAGTCATTAAACATTTCAGTGACTTAGATTTGAATTGTGATCAGTGTCACAGAGAGTCTTGGAGATTCATGTTCTTGTCCCAAGGGGCAATGCATTTGGAGAATTGTGTTTCACTTATCTAGATAAGAGCACATATTACAGGAAATCCAATGTATCTGGCCTCATTATACATATGTAGTGATCAAATCCAAAATCTTCTTTAATTCCCACTTTGCTTGATGACTTGAAAAGGGATTGCTTTAGGAATTGTCTCTTTCCTAATGTTCTATGCTGTCCCTTCAGTATGTTTAGCTCAAAATATTTGATATCAAATAGAAAAAAATAGATGAAAATTGAGATAAAAAGTAATTGAATTTTTTAAAGTAGGTAAGATAAAAACTGCTTGCAGCATATCATTCAGGATTTATGTGAACAGTGAAATATTTTACAAATAAGTTCCATGTTCCGAAATTGCTTCTACTTTATGAAATTACTTTTATGTAAAGACAATTGAATATTCTGTGAAATACCAGAATGACTTAAGGGATTAAAAAAAATCATTTATTTGTTTAAAAAGGATGTGACTTTTATGGATTGAATAGTTTTTATTGATAAATTCAGTAAGTTGCTATATATGTCAGTCGCTTCTGCATTTAAAAATTGTGTTATTTCTAATTTACGTGAAAAAGCGAAAACAGATGAATCAGCCGGCTGATGGAAGACTTACTGAAGTCAATGAGTTCATTATGTGTACCTAGACACCAGTATACAGAAGGTTATTTTTACAGAAATGGCAGAATAATCAATAACTCACTTTCAAAATTTCAAAAAAAAATCCACCTGATTTTGATATGTGTGGAAAATTCATGCAAGCAAAATGTGACTATATATAGTAATGAAAAACAAGACTGTCGATAATGCAGGAACGTTCCTCGTTTTTGATCAGTAGATACCATTCATCTTCAAAAAGAATTTGGAAAATATTTCTTTATATGGAAGATAAAAAATGTCACGTTTTCTTGTGATTTATTTGTACATATATAGCTTAGGATTCATTTCAAGGAGTCAGGTTTACACAAGCTGTAAATATTCTGATGAAAAATGTAAGAAACACTTCATCACTAGGACGATGTCTGTTTCTCACTCAATTAACAGATTCATGTATAGGTGTTTACATCAATCTTATTCTTAAAAAAAATTAAGAAATTGTTGCATTAAATGATAATTAATGAATTTTCAAAAGAGTTGTAATATTCTGTTTTGAAAACAGAGTTTGTACAGTGTGTCTAAATTTTCCAGCAGTACATCTCAATGGTGTTTGTCAGCTTCTTTTGTGGTGTTCTGCCTCTTTCTTATGTCAAGCTTTGTCTTCACCACAAATGGCCATGTTTTGAACCTGCTGTGTACACTGGATCATTGTAAAAATTTCCATTACTTTGTTAAAATCTTTAAAAAATATTTGTCTTAAACATTTTCTTTATCATATTTGTTTTGATGTACAATCAATTGTTCATAATCGAAAACTTACGTTATAATCTCTTCATATTTATGGTCAGTGTATGTGAATCAACAAAAACAATATAAAAATGATTGGATCGGTCGATCTACCATGTCTGCAGCTGAACTGTACCCATTTGGGACAGACTTCATTGGAGCCACACACCTTCTATATACAGGTATAGGATTAGATCGGAATTGCTTTGAGTTGCATTTGGTGCGAAAGGAAACAGGGCGTCTGGATAGGTACAGAAACAATGAGTAATTGCAATAGAGGGCTGCCGGCCACTAGGTCGTAACACTGGCAGGGAGGGCCTCCGGCCAATAGGTTGTAACACTGGCAGGGAGGCACAATTTACGCTTATTCAATAACTATAGGCCATGAATAATTTAGCAAAGTACCATGTGCAATTCCCTTTATTGATTTGTGTACCTTACAAAATAAACGGTAAATATCTTGAATTTTGTTTAAAATTTAATTTTAAATAGTTGTAGTTGTTATTCTTTTTCACATTTTGATGAATGATAATGCAGCATGTATTTTTGTATTGGTCAGTTTATTTGATTTCATCTATATGATGTATCTACCTTGTTTCAGATCATTTTTAATGCACAATTTTTTCTTTGAATGTCATTTTTATATCCAAAATATAATTCTAAAATATCTATGCAATTTTTGTTTAATTTAAAATATAAACAACATAAATTTAAATAGATTGTTTATGTCAGATGTGTATAAAATCGGATAAAAATATCCCTAAAACAAAATATTTATTAAATTTATGTTGTAGTTCATATATGCTAGGTTTTAGGGGTTAAGGTTACATAATTATGTTAAAAAAGAACAAGCAAAATATAGTTCTCCTATTGATAGAATTATACTGTACAATAGTTAGGGATATATACATCAGTGTGTTGGACGCTGATGGTGGTGTCGACAGCTTCATGTTTGAGTGTGGCGTTGTTTTACAGGACGTTGGCCAGTTTGGGACGTTTGAGGCGCATAATAAAGCAAACAGTGTATATTCCACAAGTTGCAGGCCGTCCTGGGACCTGGTATCATACTTAACTCTTTCTTGGTCCAGACACATCGGCCAGCTCCTACATTCTGATAAAGATAAAGAAATTTTCTCTACAAACAAATATTAGGTATTTTCTAAGAGCCGTTGTACATTTTGATTACTGTATTTTCTGGATTATAATCTGCATATTTTTTCCTTGCGAGTTGGGCGTGCGGCTTATATACCAGTGCGGCTTATATGTGGATTTAAAAAAAAAAAAAAAAAAACAGGAAGCATGTTAGTATGAGATGGTACTGAATTTTTTACGAGTACCTGCTTGTCACATGACCGAAACAGATTGTCTAGAACCATCATTTGCAATCGTATTCAGGATGATTCCAAGATTGAAACAAAAATAACACTAATAACACAATAATATCTTCTGGACTTTTGCAGTTACTGCGAAGCTATAGCGAAAGTCTGCAATGACCTTTTTCATTCTGGGATTGATAGGTCATTGGGTTATAGGTCAAATTTTAGGTCAACTAACATGCTTGTTTACAATATGAATGGCTTTGTGTAACTTACAAGAAGAAATAATATGGGACTATTAAAATTTGGTCCGCCTGCAAGGGTCTTCGTTAGTATTTAACAGTACAGATACCGATGGAGAGATTGTTTAGTAAACCGTACATAATGTCAGGCCCTATGTCTGTGTGGAGGAACCATGTTATGAAATACATTAATATAACAAATGTTATCTGTGTATGATTCATTAGCAGACTTTATTATGTGTCTCACTCACATTGCTCTGTATTGCTTATAATCCGGTGCAGCTTATATGCGGACCAAATCGAAAAAAATTGGTGAAAATCAGCTTCTGCAGATTCAGCTTATAACCCAGAACATATGGTACCTTTATCCTTATTTCAAAGATGAAAATTTGTTCTCTGTGAATGTGTCAGACATTTATCAGGAAAATTATTCAAAACTTTCTATATTTTATGAAAGTAAAAAGAGTTTGAACAGAAAATTTTGATCATATTTCTTGTAAACATGTACTACTGATATCTATTGATAAAAAAGTCCTGCATTTCTTCCTTAATCCTAGATTATTGAGCATCATTATGTTGTACTATTTAGTACCGTAACTAAAAACATGCCAAATATGGTATTATAAATATTTCATGCTAGCAACTGGTACAGTATATTGTCTGAGCCAGACATTAGATATTAATTTTCCTTTCTTCTATTGTGTGTTGTTTGAGAATAAAAGACTGGAATATAATAAGCTTACTACCCGATCAATGTCATACACTCACTTCTACACTTCATCATACACAAAAGGTCTGTTTAACAAAACCCAGACAGTTACTCCTCACGGTCAAGGACATGCACACCATTCACCATATGGATCAAACACTTGAAGGATTCAGATCTGTCTCGAAATCTTTGATGGCCACCAGACCACTCCAACTTATCATTAGAACAAAAGTTAAGCTCATTGTCAATGTCTTCCAGACTCTTGATTGTCCAAGTCGATATATAGGTCATTCATGTTATTGTTATTCAACCATGATTGAATCCTATATTTCATATTGCTAGGGTCTAGACTCGAGCAGATAAGGCTTTTTTCATTTGCCTACCTCTAAAATGTAATGGCAAACCAGACAGGGATTCATATTTCAAATTTGATAAAGTATATAAGTATAAAAATGCATATTTTATATACATATCAAAAGGATTTTGGAAGAGATTGTAAATTTTTTTTTTCCAGTGCATTTAAGTCGTTTCATGACAAGCTTTATGTGTTTCTTGGTATCAATCAACACTTCTGCATATGGAATCACCTACTGCATTGTTTGATCATTTGTTTGAAACTTTGAAGGTTGTCAGTTTTTAAACGGCTGAAAAAATAATCAACATTGACATCAGCATTAAGTGATGACTCTTTTGTAAATGTCAGAAAAAACTTTGTATAAGTCTTGCCTATCTTCCCCCTTATTTAAACCAGCGGACTTGTCCTTCTATTGGTGGACTGGTGTATGTTTAGTTTTTCGAGTTAAAGTTAAACAGGCCCTAGAGACATGTTTTTAACAGGATTTGTATTGAGGTGTCAGCCTTAAAAAAAGCTTTTATAAGCACAGACGAAAATGACATTTATCTAAATGTTTTCTTTTACATTTCATTTGAAGATATTGAAGTGTAAGTGACATTTAAATATTTTATTTGGTTTAGGTCTTATTTTTGTCCAATTCATGATATAGTTTATGTTCTCTTCCTGAGTTATCCCCCTTTGTTTTTACAGCTGAATAATTTCTGACAATGTCAATACTGTAAAATTTATATTCTGTTGAAATGTGTTTATTATAGATCTAAATCCATGTCAATATTGAAACAGATTCCCATGATGCATTAATATAATTTCCTCTGTACCGCATAAATTTAATGTAAATATTTCATTATCAACTGGATGGTAAGCCCATATGTAACAAGAATAACGCACCATCATCCGTGCAGCCATCATGCTGTTCTCAAGACCGGAAAAAATACAAATAATTTAAAACCGTAGTGTAGAACCACCTTGTCAAATATCACTGGAGGTATAATGGAGCACTCTAGTTCATTTTCACTTTTTCTTCCATTTTTCACCATTTTGTCCCCTCCTCTTTCGACATTTGGTAATAAATTTTCCTCAATTACCGCCCGTTGATGTCGAGAAGGTCCCATAGATAATCGTAATAATTACGCGTTACGTTAAAACTACCCTCATCTTGCGCTCAGGCGTTCCGATAAAGTCTTCTCTCTGTAAATTCAGCTGATCGATTCCCTGTGACCCGCAGATGTTGCCTCCTATATTGGTGTGGCAATGATCAGCCTACCTTTAAACTGTCAGACCAGTCATCCGTGCAGGAATGCTGGTCGCTGTTCAATGAATCGTTTTAAATTCATTCTTGTTTTACATTGTATCTGTTTTGTCACTCTCGCGACTTGATACAAAACAACCATAATATGATATATAGTAAGAACCACTGTTTCTGCACCATCACACACTCTGGGTCGGAATGAATGTTGGATTAAATTTCATATCATGACGAGTGATTAAGTTGTAATAGTATTCTTACCTGGGGATCTACACAACCTAGTAAGGGGCGTTCATATTGTTACAAGGCAGCAGGATGTTAACACTGTAAACAATTATCAGTTTGACACCCGAGAATTATACTCCAAAAAACAACAGATCATTAAGCTTTTCTCATAGCTAATAGTATTTCATCATCATTTATAGACAGTCTAGAGTACACAGGTATAGGACTGATCAACTACAGCTTAGGGTAGACAGGTATAGGACTGATCAACTACAGCTTAGGGTAGACAGGTATAGGACTGATCAACTACAGCTTAGGGTAGACAGGTATAGGACTGATCAACTACAGCTTAGGGTAGACAGGTATAGGACTCTGTCAACTTATAGACAGCCTGGGGTAGACAGGTATAGGACACATATAGACAGCCTGGGGTAGACAACTTAGGGTAGACAGCCTGGGGTAGACAGGTATAGGACACGGTCAACTTATAGACAGCCAAGGGTAGACAGGTATAGGACCCGGTCAACTTATAGACAGCCCAGGGTAGACAGGTATAGGACCCGATCAACTTATAGACAGCCTAGGGTAGACAGGTATAGGTCCCGGTAAATATATAGACAGTCAAGGGTAGACAGGTATAGGACTCTTGTCAACTTATAGACAGCCTGGGGTAGACAGGTATAGGACCCGGTCAACTTATAGACAGCCTAGGGTAGACAGGTATAGGTTCCGGTCAACATAAAGACAGTCAAGGGTAGACAGGTATAGGACTGATCAACTACAGCTTAGGGTAGACAGGTATAGGACTGATCAACTACAGCTTAGGGTAGACAGGTATAGGTCCCAGTCAACATAAAGACAGTCAAGGGTAGACAGGTATAGGACTGATCAACTACAGCTTAAGGTAGACAGGTATAGGACTGATCGACTTATAGACAGCCTGGGGTAGACAGGTATAGGACTGATCAACTACAGCTTAGGGTAGACAAGGTATAGGACTCTGTCAACTTATAGACAGCCTGGGGTAGACAGGTATAGGACCCGGTCACCATATAGACAGCCAAGGGTAGACAGGTATAGGTCTGATCAACTACAGCTTGGGGTAGACAGGTATAGGACTCTGTTAATGGGCTATGTGTTGAGAAAGTAGGAATGTTAACAGTGATCAGACTTTTGTCAGAAAGTCGATATAGATTACCTTAACCAATTTAATCATAACAGGTTATGTTTATGGGAAAAACCAATTATCTCTGTACAGTAATTCGACAGTATGCTGCAGCAGTTTATGTAGAAAACGAAGGCAAATGTCTACATTTGTCACTCTATCATGTTCCCCCAAGAAAACCAATCAACATTCCCGACTAATTTGTCACATTTCAAGCTGGAAAAAACTTGGTTATGTACTTTTCAAAATTTAGATGCATATCCCTGAGAAGTATTGACTTACATCTGTAGTTTAAGATAATCACCCTGGTAAACAAACAAAATAGATCTTATTTCTTGTAGCATTCTGATTATGTTTGTAGGATATTGTCTCAATTGGTACTGAATTGGGAAGTAATTATGGTCTAAAAGAAAAAAAAATTGGCTTCGCAAAGATATAATTTCTTCTCTAGAGTATTGCTGTATGTGTTAAACACACCTGTTTATAGAGGCCAGAATGTATCGTTAATAAATGTTGCTATGGAAACACACCTGTTTATAGAAGCCAGAATATATCATCAATAAATGTTGCTATGGAAACACTTCTGTCAATAGAAGCAAAGATGTATCATCACTAAATGTTGCAATGGAAACACACCTGTCTATAGAGGCCAGGGTGCTAGAATCTATCTCTTAGGAACAACCACCCTTCGAAAAGTAAAACTTTTTTTACAAGAGAATTATGTTATGTTTCTGGGGCGCTGATGTTAGCCATTTGCATAGAAAAAGTTTTAAATAAGGGTATAACATTGATATGTAGAATATGAAAATTGCACACGAAATTCTGGATGAATTCTGAAAACAAGGAATAGATATTACCGGTATAGGCCTTGGCTGTATGTAAACAGTGCTGATACCTTGAACTGTCAGCACTATATTACACAGGCTATTTAAAATATGATCAATTCTCAGCGGTAATGACATACAAACATCTCAGCTATATATTCTGGCTTGTTCTGAGGTTGACAGTGTTCTACACTAGGCTACTGACTTAATGGTCTATACTATCACAGCTAGTGTCTGCTTAAGTAGCTTTTCTGCTCCAATCCACTTCATTTCCTGCTTGGGCAGTCATCCAAGGGCAGTAACTCTGTGGGAGCTAATAGTCACAAATGTATTTCACATTCTTTTAGCAGTTATTGAAATTTTGTGATTTTTGTAAGTTTTAATTTTCACTTTTTCAGATAGATTAAATGTTGTTAAACTGCAGTGAATGTAACAGATTAAAAAGAATTCTTAATCAAATAGAATGAATTATCAGATATGCAGAAATTTTGAACAATATATGTTATGTTGGTTTTCTTGTTGACAAGACAAACAGTGAGATACAAGACTTGATGGCAACACAAACTCTGTGAGGTACTAGTCTTGATGATGGTGATACAATGTAATATATATTAATCTTCATTAAAATTATCAACCAGTTGTACTTCGTTTTTCTGTAATAAACCTACCTTCTGACTTTGATGAAGAAGTAATGAATTTGCCTTCAGTCTCACTGCAGGGTATGAATATGCTAATATTAATCTCAAGAAACTCACGCTTTGTGTAATATACCTCAACTCTGTCTGCTATTTTAGTAGAATTGAAACATGAAAATTGACGAAATGTTTTATGTTATTTTTTGTACCTTGGTTATAATTATGATTTTTATTTCAAGAATCAAATTAGAACTGATTTATAACGTGATATGAAATTCTGTCTTCTCAGATATTGGTGTTTGTTTTTGTATCTAATATGGTGATAAAGTTCTAACAACATGTTAGGGTGAATGTAAGAAGATCCAGTGTTATACAAGATCGCGTGCTTCAACTCTATCAAATGACAAAAGGCCATCATACCACAGCACAGCAGTCATGAATATTCAACAGCACTGTACATGTCATGCAATCGACAAAAGTTCAA
Organism: Ylistrum balloti; assembly: GCF_031769215.1. Taxonomy (NCBI): domain Eukaryota; kingdom Metazoa; phylum Mollusca; class Bivalvia; order Pectinida; family Pectinidae; genus Ylistrum; species Ylistrum balloti. The sequence goes on along the minus strand of NW_026782800.1, from coordinate 122,936 downwards.
CACGTATACACATATATATATGTCTTCACCTGTAGCGAATCTCGTTAACAGGTGAGCTGATGGCTTTTTTCATAGTGCTAAATATTGGTTAGGTTTTTCATACTTCTGTAAAGCATTATATAGAGTGGGTGGATAATGACTTTTAATGTTTGTACGGAGTAAACTTTTAAATTTACATTTTTTCAATTAAAAGTTTTCTTCAGTTATCTAAAAAGGGTACATGATGATAGCCAGGCTATTTACTCAAGGTAACTAACTTTTCAATATGGGGTAAAGATTTGAAATCAATTATTTTGAAGCAGTAAATGTTGTAATATTCTCTATTCCATGTTTAGAAATCCTGTATTTATAATATAGGTGCTTGATATTTTGAAGATATATCATTTGTATACCTATAGATAAATATAAGTATGAATAGATGGTACTTTGGTTTGTTGTGATATTTGACATTCACAAAAACTGGTCACTTATTACTCTTTTGATGAGGAGAGTTTGCTAACAAATTTTATGACAAGAGAGATTGCCTAACTCTTGTCTTGATAACTTTTCTATGTTCCTTTGATTTGCCTAACTCCTGATCCAAAGAGTTGGCTTATACCTCTCTCATGTTTAGACTATTTGCCTAACTTCTTCATGATGAGAATTTTGTCACACTTTTCTGATTTACCCTTGAGTGACTGAGACAATTGGAATATCTTGTTTCAGATAGTTATAATTAGCTAATAACTTTCACATATAAATTTCAAGAGCTCACAACTACAGCTCTGTCGTTTGATGTGGCCCGCTTATCCTCAGGTGAACATCTTAGTCGGTAGTTTGTTGCAGCCTCTTTAGATGGCAGATGATATTGTAATTTTGTTTGTTTCTTGTTCCAGATAGTAGGCCTATATATATGTAGATATAAACTTTACAAGGTCTAGACTGTTGACCTCCTGTCACCTTGAAGTCTATATACAGATATGATAGACATACGTCCCTTTAAATGAATAGCTGATATTGGTAAACAATGAACCATCGTTTGTTTATCATGATTTTATATCATATTTATTACCGAGTGGTCATTAAGCATGTCATATCATGCGGTCAGTGGTCAGTCTATGATTTACCTATTATTATTGACCGTGCATTGTCCATTAAGGACTGGTCAATGATCTGAAGTGTTCGTGGACAGAGACCAATTGACCGTTCCTACTGTATGTCACCAGCTGATTTAGTGACAGGGTGTATAACACAGTGTAGTAAATACAAGGCTTGTTCGAAGCAAATTTCTAATCAATGGTGTTTGTCATATCATTTTAGGGAGATTCATGTAGGTAGTTATGTAGATGTTTATATATAGATATTTATATGTAGATGTTTATATATAGATATTTATATATATATATATTAATGTAGATATATTCATGTAGATATATAGATATTTATGAAGATATATTCATGTAGATATATAGATATTTATGAAGATATATTCATGCAGATATATAGATATTTAAGAATTTAAAAAGAACTTCCCATAAAATTTTACTACCAAGAAGTTACCCACCTTTTGACTGAATTCTTGTGATTCCGACGATGTCTTGTATGTATTATTGACCTTCTATAGAAGCTTTAGTACCAGTGAATACTGTCCTAGATAAAGGACTGATAACAGCTACAGAAAGACACACATCCTCCAGTTAGTAATCAAAGTTATTAATTTACTTATCCGATAGCGTTATATAGTTGATGAATTTTTAAAATTTATTGGCGAGAATGTCCGCCGCGTTGGTCTCCTGAGTGCTGATTGAGGATTCACAAAGGAAGACTTAAAATGTTTATTCTGCCCACTAGTGAAATTTAGCTTAACAATCACTGGAGACTTGGTATGGTATTTATATTAATCTTCTATCTGAAAGGGATGGTATTTTTATGAAGCCAAACTTCTGTCCTTAACTGTTTTCTGACCTTCAACTTCTGGACATTCAGGAGTTACTATGCTATACTCCATGTTCAGGTTTTTGTATATTTGCTGGCTGTCAACGGATTCCTATATTCCTATGTTTTCCTATATTTTGGTTCAAAAACCTATATTTTGAAAGACCTCCTATATTTCCTATATTTTCCTATTTTTTGAAAATTTTCCTGAATTTTTCAGGTAATTTGTTTCCGATGAAAGTAGAGATTGTAAATATTTCTTTGATACTGCTTTTGGCTTATTTTAGAGAATTCTTAAGTCTTTAACAGCATCACCAGCCACCAGAAAATGATTCAGTGCATCTCTTTATCACCTGTATGGGTACCTTACAAGGCAGTACAACAGGATATTGGCCTTTTAGGTGCCCATTCAGATGATGATGATGATGATGATTAGTTATGCAGGAGCTCTCTGCCTGGATTGTGATGTTGTTGAAGTGAATGGTTACTTTAAGGTAGTGTTTAATCATTGATTAATAGAGAAACAGTAAGTGAAGGTAAAAATTGTTAGTATAAATGTCTTTGAATGAAACAATTTTTGCCTCAAAACTAGCAAAAAACTCCCTATATTTGTTGAAAAAATATTCCTATATTCCTCCTATATTTTGAAGAAGACGTGGTTGGCAGCCTGTACTTGTCAACCTCCCTTACTTTTTAAGAATTAAGCCTCCTAAATTTTCCGTATTTCATTAAGCATGTCTGATCCAAGCTTGGAGGACATCGTGTGTTTATACAATTAATGTACCATAAGATCTCCATTATGTTGATTTTGAATAAGTAATTGTCCGTATATTTTGATTGTAAGACAATAATTCTAATCACCTACTTTCCCTTCTGTTTAAGACTTTATATATTGTCTGTTATGATTTCCCGAGTCATTCAATATCTTTAGTGTACATTTTATATTTCTGTGTAACTGTCTTTAAATCTTCAACTCCATTATCTTCATGCCTCTGAGAGAAATTTAACAACCAAGTTAACATTTATTACAACCACTCAAAGAATTTATGGTATATACTTTTGTCACCATGGTGATACCAGGTGCCATATTATTGAATTAAGTATATATCTCATTAGCTATTATGATATCTAACATTGTGGTCTAAATAACTATTAAACGTTTGTGTCAGTAAATATTTACCATACATAATCCTGGTGATTTTAATGTCTTCCCTAGAGGATTTATTTTTACTTTGTCAGTTTATCATCAGTGTTAAAACTGCCCTTATCTACTTCACACTTCTTCACCACTGTTTTATGATGATTAAGTTGTCCCTGAAAATAGGTCTTGGGTTTAGTTCACATTAAAACACCACATGTTGTGTACATGGGTTATTAAAGTCAACATTCCCCACTTTCCTTGTAATGTGACAGGCAGTGGTGTCAACTGGGTTCTTTGGGCAGTATATTTCGGTGTGGTAGTACTATAAAGTTAGCTTCAGTTCAACGCTTTTACAGGAAGGCTTGTATAAACGTGTCACAGCCTTCACAAAAACACTAATACATGCACTCACCTTATATATACAGGGAGACTGTCCTATTAATGACTCTGGCTGTGGATAAGTTACAGTATGAAATAAAACGACTCTGGTATATGCAGAATGAATTTTTACATTCACCTGTCATTACCATATTGATGGTAGTTGACTTATCAATTGATGAGGAACACGGGAGGTCTTATGCTTCAAAATTAACATTTAATCTAACCTCGGATTTAAAGTAATTGTTCAAGTTGAATATTTCAGATAAAGTATGACAGGGTTATTATAATGCATTAAAAACATTTGATGTGAATAAGATTTATGATTGACTTGCAGTGTAAGACACCACACTAGGTATAACATATCAGACTTGTGTCTATGACATGTTATGTCCAGCAACAGGAATATTTCTTCCTAAACAAACCACTGTACAATGTGTATCTGGTGTCTTGTTTCTAACCAAACCAGGACAAACAGATAACTTTAGGTTCCATCATGAAAATTGTCATTTGGTTCGAAAACTGAAACCAAAATTATTTCAGAATGTTGATATCAAAGACAGGATCACTCCTTCATATGTTACACACAGCATGAATCTCCAATCCTCGTTAGTCCTAATTACCAAAGTGTAGGAGGAGAAGGAAAGGTCTAGAGAGAATCCAAAATGATATGATACATTTATCTTAAAATCAATATTTTTAATTAAATATAGGAGATCACTGTTCCTTCTGTCTTAGAAGGCTATTTATTCTGAAGCACACACACACAAATACATCAGTGTACAAATTGGAAAAGAGTTTTTTTGGCTGACAATTTTCAAAGTTGCTAAAATGTTGGAATTCCAAAAGAAATGCATTATTGTGTAGAATAGTTAGTTTTCACTAAAAGTTATATTTCCAGAGAGTTTCAACAGTACTAATAATCCAGTGTGTGTTGTGTTCTTGCATGCAGTTTAGTAACTTTATATTGGTCTAAAAATAGCAGTTACCAAGGTTTCTCCCCAAAAAATCTGCTAAGTGAATAAAGATATTGCTAAGTTACACATGCACTTGTTGAGATTGATTGTGTTTTTCTCGGAATAATAATTCTGGTTAATTTGTTGTGAAGGATAATTCTACATTTCTACAACATCATTTTATGATAGCTGTTATGTATGAAGAAATACTTAATCAGCAAGTTCTCTGTGATTACTTATTGACAATATCTAATTAAGGCATTTAAACAAGTAAGGGGAGATAACTTAACAATTGATCGCCTGAATTGATCAACATTAAAGATAGTGAGGAAGGAGAGGTAGTTTTAAATTGCTGAATTAATCAACAAATTAGAATTTAAATAACAAGGGAGGTAATTCTGCAGTCATTTCTGTTTGGAAGTAAATTATTTTGAATGATCAAATTAATCAAACAAAAAATTAGAAAAAAAAATTGCTAGGGGAGGTAATTTTACTTTATTAATTCAGTTGGGAATATTATTGTAATTTGCTAGCTTGATTTATTAATTAGTAGAATAATGAGATGAGATAGATCAGCTGTTTCTTGTCTTCTACAGCTGAGTATCACCAATTAAAAAAAACAGCAAGGGGAGATAATTACACTTTTATTTCTATATAGAATAGAATATATTTTGTATTATGATTTTGATTAATTATGAATTAAATAGCAAATAGAATCTTATTGTTCGGAAAGAACTTTTTATGTTACAACCATTGATAAATATCAATGCCAAGGTAATCCCATTGTTACCCATTAAGAGGGAAATACAATCGTTAGGAACAGCTCTGCAACATGATAGATCTACATTATAGTGTTTTAAATCATGTGCAGACAATTTCCTTCCGTGTTACTTTGGATGGATGTCATTCTTGTGCCAAATTCAGTACTCAGCCACCATACGACTCCCGATGGAGCTGATATCAAAACAGCAGCTGATTGGATAAAACTCTACATTTGCGAATTGTTTGAGTCAACGATACATATGGGACTGTGAATATGTATATGTTTCCGTCGAAAAAACCACTATAGATGCAACTAGATATCACATTTTTTTTTATTATTCATTTCTTTTTATGACCTTTCTTGTGTTATGGGGATTACAGAACATTTTTAGGAAGGATGGAGAAAAGTTGAAATGGAGGTGTGAGGCTTGAGTTACACTCTGGAGGTTTTACACGCACCTTGATCTATTCTTGAAAAATGGAAGTTATTCCCTTGATTACTACTTTGCTGGGTGTAAACCTTGAAAATATTTTAAATCAAGGAAAGATATTATTGTTTTACATTCTTTGCATGTTGTGCCAAAAATCAATATAAAAATATAGAGCGTATTAAGATAGCTACTTTTTAATGTGTTCTACTGACAGTTTTGTTTTTTGGTTCTGTTGGGAATGGTGTGTTTATATTAGAGTGATCTATCAAGGGTAGGTAATTCAGTACGGTATTCCCATCTGTTCCATTTATTCAAAGAAAGAGCTTTAGTGATTGATGAAATTCAACGAGACAAATTTGTTTCAGATTCCAAGAAAAATCTCAGTGCTACTTTTTAAGTTATTGATAGATTATGTAAAGTACTTTTGTGTGTTCTGTACATTCACTATAATATGATATTGTTGAAGTAATCCCTTGTGTTTGGTTAGAATGTCTTATAACACAATACTAAATTTATAAACAAATCAACTCTCTTTCTCCCTTGCTCTTTCTCTCTTTCTCGCTTTCTCTATCTCTCTCTCTCAGTCAGCAGTGTCTCTCTGTAAAAGTCAGAGTTATCTCCCTGTAGAAGTCAGAGTTATCTCCCTGTAGAAGACAGATTTATCTCCCTGTGGAATGTAGAAGTCAGATATATCTCACTGTATAAGACAGATATATCTCCCTGTAGAAGACAGAGTTATCTCCCTGTAGGAGACAAATATATCTCCCTGTAGGATTCATAGTTATCTCCTTGTAGAAATCAGAGTTATCTCCCTGTAGAAGACAGATATATCTTGCTGCTGAAATCAGCTATAGAAGAATTGGCAATACCTACCGTAGGTACTATTCCTTTGTATTGTGTTTTCACCATAAATTTACTACTGTAGACATCACCATGGAGCTCATACAAATTGGACTTGAGATAATCAAATAATTACTTTTGTCTTTCTACACAGCTATTTTACGTACTGAAACAAACGTCAGGAATTGTCTTGTTGTGGTTTTTTGTTCTAAATCAAATTTCGAAGTAATTGAACAAGAGAGTATGAAGAGTATGAAGACCAGTATTATATTGGTCAAATGGGGGAGATATGGAGGTTAGCTGTGTGATCCATCTGTGTAGCAATCAGCAAGCTATAGCTGACACAACATCATGTTACATTGAATTACGGTAAATGTTCACAAAATCATGAAGGTTACCAGTTGATAAGATAATTACCATTTGAAGGAATCACAAAATTATAATGACAAATGGAGCAATTGATGACGGTTTGTTAATGTTCAAACGTTTTACGGTAAATGTTCACAAAATTGCATGGAGCAGTTGATAACAGGCTGTTGCTATTTGAAGGAATTATGGTAAAGGTTAAAAAAATTGTGATAATGAATGAATATTAAAGTCTACAACCATTTGAGATAATTCAACAATGCAAGATTGGAGAGCATTTACCATATTTGGTAACTTGAGAGAAGAACATGAGTGTGTATTAGATGCAACCTATCCTTTGTTACCAAGTATATCTTGTTTGAAGCTTCACCGCTCAATTAACGAAAATTTGGGAATACAACTCTCCAAAAAGTGGTGTAATGTTATTATTTAGAATAAACTGATCGCCATGGAGATTTGGTTAGCAAACAACTGTTATATACAGACTTTTTTTGTTTCATGTTACATTCTGCTGGCTAATGTAGTGCTTGTTAGTTTTGTGTGTCTCTAAGTAAAGCTTCTATGTGACAGTGATAAATACCTCATTGCTGATGTGTTTGTAATAAATGCCCAGACAACACTAGAAGACTTGATGACAGAGTCACACGTATGTTTTAGGAAGATTTAATGCCAAGGTTCATGCCAATGTTTAACTTGGTGTCTCTGTACATCTGGTGGAGAAAGCTTTTTGATGACATTGATCAATGTCTGATTAATATTGATGCTGGATATTTCTTGCTTAAAAATCCATAACTGAACGCTGATGTTAATATTTACATCTGCCTTAAAATCAAAATATCAAATAGCATATTCATTGATGTATGTAGGTCAAACAGACATTTGTGAAATGATTGGAAATATTGAAAGTACAACTTCAGCACAAGTTTGATGGAGGCGTTTTCTATATTTTGACTAGATTTAATTACTTTTAAATGGTTTTATTTGAAGAATCCCTTTATGATTTAGTGTCGATGTCTTAGTTTTAATGTAGAACAGTACCATCAGGTGGTAATAAACATTTGAAAAATCTCAAGATTTTCAGAATTATATAAAAGTTTAAAGTCATTAGATAAATTCTGTTGTTTTTCCAAAATTATTGAATTGTATTTCCTTGTGGTTTTTCAGGTGCGGACCTTGTTTGTTAGTGGTCTTCCAATGGATGCAAAACCCCGTGAACTATACCTATTATTTAGGACATACGAGGTAAGGTTGTCTCTCTCTATCTTCTCTCTCTCTCAATACCACTCAAAAAATTACTATGAAAGTTACATTCAAATCAGCATGCATCATCCCTGAATTTGATCATATCAATATACTTATGAATATGTTTGAAATATTAAGATTAATATTGATATTGAAAGTAATGAATTTACAAATTTATTTGAATATTTGTTAACATGTTCATAATTTCATTTATGCAGATTTTTTCATTTTAAGAGTTTTCATGGATTATTGGAGAATGTCAATTTCTTTTTTATATCACTCCATATCTTCTTCAATGGAAGATTTGATATCAGTAAAATTGTAGAATTTTTTTTTTTCTCTGGCTTGTCTAGAAAAAATACTTTACTTAGTGAAAGTTAGTATACTACAGACTGAGAGTGAGAGGTGTAGGTAGTAAAGGAATGTAAACATGTTCTCATGAAAATCCTGTTTTAATCAAGTTTTTTTTCTAATTTAATGAAAAGACAATAAAAGGAAGTGAATATTGAATCCTCATCTTCCGATAATTAATTTGCCTTTGTCTTCATAAAACAACACTTTTTTTTTTGTTCTTCTAGAATTAGACAAACAAACAGAAAAAATCACCAATCGTGCACATTGTAAAAATTGTGGAAGAAACTTATCTTCCTATTGAACATAGAAGCACAATCATTCTAAATCTGAAATAGGAATCTGATTACACATGTAGACTACACTGATGTGTCTTTCTGTCAATCAACTTTGTAGATATTTCAGGATCAGACTTTAGGGGGAGGGATGGAGGAATATTTGTGGGAGGGAGAAGCCTAATTGTATATGTCTCCAGTCCTGGCCTGTGTGCCACACAGACTTTGCCTGATCTACTAAGTGATTAATTTCTCCGATAAGACAACATATGTAGTGAAGATCTAGGCATGTGGTGTTTCTGTGTGTCCTGTACACTGCAGTTGTGCTTACGTAAGAAAATGAAAATATCCAAGTCAAGCACTTTATCTACTATCATCTCATCAGCTTGTTTTAACAAAAAAAAACGTAATAACAAAACAAATCAGTAAACAGTTGTGAAGTTTAAATAAAATTTTTTGAATTTTACTTTACATTTATTTTTAGAGTTAATTTTTTATGTGGTATGTGAAAAAGTATTTAGCTGGAATCTTATTTTAGTTCTTCTCGTCCCAGGCCCAGAATATGATTACTCTTATTTTAGTTTCTGCATGTTGTTAATTATAGATTCACTAATTGATCAATGTGCTATTTTGACAAACAGTGATAATAGGCTTTAATTAATTTCGCCAAATTGAATATGTTTATAATTTTGTAAATTTGCTTATTACGTAGTTGGTGGTATAGACAGTTGAAAGGTTTTTTAAAGCAATTTTTCTTTGTAATAATGTAAAACTTTTCTTTTCCAATAGATATAAAATGTAGTGATGTATACAGGTTTTGTTGTAGGATAGGTACGGTTGTGTCTTCACTTATGGCTAATTTAGGTAATTTTACTCATCTCTTTGAAGTATGTATCTATGCCACCTTCCCATGTGTATACATGTTACATAGTAAAGCTCTTTTCTCCACAGTAATTGATACTATCCTAAGACATAGTGGCATGATACATTGTGGGTGTCCTTTCTTAATGGAATGTACAAACAATGATACAGGACCTTTATGCCTGTTCTCACTGGATATAAAATATCAAAAATTCAGTTCAGGTTTGCTTTGAATCTGGTCATAAGTAACTGAAATTAATTTAAATAGAATTGTGTAAAATAAAGATTTTTTACCTTGTTTTCAAAAATCCCATTAAATTTGATATATCGAGGACATTTGCCATTGTTCGGTGGGGCGGATATTTATTGCGAATTTTGACAATAAAAATGGGCCACAAATCATCCCATCTTAAGACAACTGTGTGGGTTTCAGATGTTTTGAAGACACAAAACAACCAACAAATAAACATCAGATGGTGTCAGTTTCTTTAACAGTGAATTATTGGAGGGTGGGGGTGGGATACTTAATATCAAACTTGAATAATACCTTGCTATCATCATGTATTTCTACCTCGATAGCTTGTCTTTATCAAAGAAATAAAGTTGCAGTGTTTATCGGTTTTTTCCCCATGTATGAGAATTTAAAGTTTACACTTTTCGAAGAAAAAATGTTCAAAGACAAATTCTGGAACTGAAAACAAACAACCTTTAGACCTGCTGGCCATGATAGATCTGCTTCATGATAATTCTTGCCTTCATTCTGTACTGAAAGCATTGATAAGACGCTGATTAACATTTGGCTCAGCCTCTGAAACTTGGAATAAGATAAAAGAAGACGGAAAAGAAAAATCTATGGTTATCTGAAGTTCGGAGCTGATAAGATATTTGTTTGTTGTTTCCTGTCGCTTTTAAGGTCTTGTTTTATTTTCTGAACATAACAGTTTTTTGCACATAAGCAAATGTAGACATTGCATACATTTTCTATGCTTAACAGCCTACAGCCCCTAAATAACCATAATGGGCTCAACCTTCTATTTGTTTGGAACCTGCCAATATAAGAAATTGGGAGCAAAGGTTACCAATGTTACAAGAAATCATTTGTTTTTTCCTAAAATAGACAGAAAGATATGTCTTCACTAATTAGTTAGAGTCCCAAGCCTATCATTTATTTGCCTAATTTGGGTTCTGACATTTCCACGAAGCAGATCAGAAAACATTGCCAGAAGTGGCTGGGTTTAAGATGGCTTCTTTCTTGAATAAGACAGCAGAGATAGATATTCATCAGATATCTTATCTGTCATTCTCTGGAAAATTCCACGTTTAAATATCAAACTTTTATAAAATCCTCGTTATAACTATATTAAAGACAAAGTTTTCTTCATTTTAATCAGAAATGATTCTGTATACAGTTCTAATACTATCGAGGTAATAGCTGTACATACTTCATGTCTTAGACTAGTACTCATAGAAATAAATTTGACTTTAGCAAGTTCATCAAGAAGCAGTGCACGTAGAGAAAAATATCCAAGGAATAATTTGATAGGACAACTATGGCACATTTACATGAAATGTTTAACTCAATGTAAAATTGGTTTATTCTATCACAGTTTTGAGAAATATTGATACCAAGAAAAATTGATTTAAGAAATGACAATAAAATAAAAACACTATAGATATTGTATTGTGCATGAGTGAGAGAATGAAAGTGAAAAGAAGCAACCTGCATGTCTGTTTTATATTGAAATTGCTATGTTGAAAAAAATGGGTCTGATGTATTTTATTTGCAGCTTCAGTTTTTCAAATGAACCTGAATGTTTTCTCATTGCCAACTTTATCCATTGCTATTTAAATGTGATATGGTAAATCTTTAGCTACATACTCTGAATGTATGGGGGGGAATTCACTACACACGCTTCCAAACCAAATCAATATTCTAATGCATAATTCACTCAATTTATTGGTACTATGCATTGAAAATGTTTCTTGGAATTGATATTTTTTCTCTTAGGTAACTGTGAGTTTATTCCAGGATAGGAATTGCAGTTTTTTGTATAAAACATCTACAGCTCTAACCCAACATTGCAAATGGATTTGCCTTGATATAGTTATTTTATTCTTATCTGTTTATATTATCTTCAGTATTTTTTGTGTTATGTTTCATATGTGAAATATTTTTTCTGATAATGAATAAGAACATAGATGTGAAGATATGTAAAACAATTTGAAATTACGCAACATCCTTGAGAAAATGGAATCTCTGCTACCTAAACCAAAATATTCTGATGAATTTTTTTGGTCGTAAAGTCTAACAAATAATTACATCTTTTGAATAAATCTAATTTACTTCAACTAATTATTCCCCCTTTAGTTACTTCCTCTTGTGTTATATATATCCCTATAATTATGATTTATCTCCCTTGTTTATTACAAAACCCTAAAGTTATCTCCCATTGCTTGATTTAGATTTTTTGTCCTGCCTGATCCCATTTATACAAAGCATGGTTAGCTTAAATTGTTATTTTCAGGAATTTTCAAATTGATCACACATTTTTTTCTGAGAAGGTTTAGATTTCATTTTTGCATATCAAAATTTATTCTTTTTATTCAAAAGTTTATTAGATGAACGTTTTTTGTCTGTTGGCTAGCCATGCTTTGTGTTACTCCTTGGCTCTAGTTCACATATAAATAAAATCTTCAGTCTCGTTAGATCGAGCTTAGCATCAAAACAGTAAATTATTGCTACCATATTTTATATAAATTTAATAGAACTTTTTTTTTTATTCACAGTTTACAACTGTATTGTTCAAATGTGTCAAATCTATGAAACTTTCTGAAAATAATCTATATAATAATTGTCTCAGATTCAACAATTGCTTTGAAAACCTGTGTATTCCTTTTGTTAAATCTATTTTTCCTGATAGATAAATCCTTGAAATTAAAAAAATTGGGTCCTTGATGTTTTGAATGCATGCTTTAATTAATTAATGTCTGTATATTGGGTTTTCATATTGACCAGGATTGACAATGTAAGGGAGATAACTCCCCTTGGTTCTTCAACAATATTTTATGGTTGCAGAACACCAAAATAAAAAGCACTTGCACATTAAATAGGAATATGATATAAAATTGCACACATACAATTAATAAAGGTCATGTGTGAGTTGCTTTCATTGTTGCACAAAAAACAAACTACCTCCTCCCTACTACATATGTAATGACATTGCAGTAGTCTTATCAACACAATTTACACTCATAACTTTTTCCTCTGATATTGGACAAATTGCATCAATTCATGGATTGGTTATTAATTACTGTTCTTACACTGTTGCTTTTTAGTGAATGTTGTATTAGTTAATTAATGAAGTAGAGCAGAAATTCAATGCACATGCATTTACTGGGTGTGCGGTGTATATGTACTTAATTCTGATTGGTGGCAGTCTTATTGTTTCCAGGGTTACGAAAATGCTTTATTAAAGGTGATGGGAAAACCTGGCAAAAATAATGCAGTAAGTAATGTAAGTGTCATCGCCATAGCAACAAATATGGCTTCATTTCTACTTTTGACAGCACTTTCACCAAACTAGCGGATCCAGTTGCCATGGCAATCTGAATGCCATATTGTGTCTTCACACTCTGCTTGGAGACAAGGCCATGGTTGCTGAATGGTTGTTTCTCACCAGGTCATCGTCATGGCAACTCACCATTGTTTGTTGGCTAACATCACAACTTTATATATTTGTTAATACTAAGTTCGATCAAGTATCTTATGTCTGTCTAACAAAAACAACTCTGCTGATATCGTGATCATTCTGTTTTGAGAATTTTCAAAAATTTTTATCTTTAACGTTGTTTTTTAGATGTAATGAAACCATGACTGGAAATGTGTATCATTTCTAGACACGATTTTTCTTAATTGAATTATTGTACATGTTTTAAAAAAAAAAAATAGAAAAAAAATAAGTAAAAAAAACTTTTTTTTAATTTTCTCCTAATCCTACTTCCTTTGAAAATCTCACAAGCATAGGTCAGTTGTTGACAGACTAGAGATTGGACATCGTTGATTGCATGTAGATATTGACAGCCTCTAGAAACGCCGAACTAGGAATGGCATCATTGTACTGTAGGCTGACTAACCATTAACAATCACTATGTGTTGCGTAAATCTTGCGTCATCACTAGGTGGCGCCACTAAACATCACTGCACGTTGTGTGTACGTTTCACTACTGTTATTGTTTCAGGGGTACGAGAACTCCTTATTGAAGGTCACCAATAAAAATGGCAAAAACACTTCTGTAAGTACGCAGTTCACCGATCACCGAGCACTAATGTCATTTTCTAACCGAAAACATTGACTTCATTGATATGGCTGTGTGTGTTAAAACATATTTCTTATGAGTCTTGTCTCATGTGCTACAATGTGTGATTTGTGTCGCTGTTATGGTGTTTTGTGTGTGATGATTCGTGGATGTATGTCGCATCTGTTTTGCTATATGTAAGGGATATATTTAATAAATCATCAAAATAAATTCTAATTTACATGAAATGTGTCACATTTTTCATATACGAATCATGTACGATTTGGGTTTTCTTTATGGTCGTAGAACAAAACTGAAAAAGTGCAGAAAAGGAACTCTGATGTTTTATTTCTCATTGGTCATTTAATTGTTCTGTCTTTGTCTCCATCTGGTTCTGTCATCATGCTTTCATTTGTTTCTGGTCATGTGACTTTATCTTATTTGTCTCAGATTATTTGATCATAAATCCTATTTCTGGTCACGTGTCATGCCTTATTTGTCTTTGATTATGTGATCATCCTTTATTTGTTTCTGGTCATGTGACCATGCCTTATTTGTCTTTGATTATGTGATCATCCTTTATTTGTTTCTGGTCATGTGACCATGTCTTATTTGTCTTTGATCATGTGATCATCCTTTATTTGTTTCTGGTCATGTGACCATGTCTTATTTGTCTTTGATCATGTGATCATCCTTTATTTGTTTCTGGTCATGTGACCATGTCTTATTTGTCTCTGATCAGGTGCTCATGATATATTTGTTCCTGGTCACTATAGCCTTATTAGGGCATGTTAGGGCATTTGTGGTCATTATTTCTCTAAGAGAGGAAGTCTGGTAGTGAGATGGGTGCATAACATGTCTCAAAATGTAACACTGTGTTACAATGGTTTTCTTAGAGTTCTCCTTTATGTCACTAAAAATCTACCAGAAGGTAATGTGAGAGATAATTAGAACTTGTGTTGGTTAATTCCCAGTGTTGGGAAAAGGTGGAACAGAAAATTACAATATAAAATATTCATGTTTATTTTTTTAAAGGTCAAATATGACTGTTCTTGAGTATCTAACTAAATACACTGTGTGTTATATATAGATAAATATATATATATATTGCTTGGCTTATCAGTTATATCTATCATTAACAGTGAACTTAATTTGTCAGTGAAGATTTTCTACATAACTAAATTCAACCTTTTAAGATTTTGAATGTTTCTATTGGGTTTAAAACAGTAACAAGAATTAATTTATATAGAAAATGCAGACAATATTTTATTGTTAATGAAAAACAATAATGTTATGTATTAGGTTTATTGTGTTACGCAGAAACAGCCACCTGTGGGTTCTGAGAGACTGTAGACTTCCTGTAGGGGACCCGCACACAAATTTAACCAATTATTATAATGGTTTATAGCTATTCTCAGATTTAAATTAAAGAAAATTAATTACCTTATACCCCGTGGGATGCCCCTTATATTATCCTTACATCCTAATGAAGGAAATCTCAAACCATGCCCTATTAGACTGAAAATTTTAATTGACAGGTGTTTTTTTGCAAATAAAGTATGAAGTTGATTGAAGTGTGATGTCAGACATCCCTCGTCAGTACGATATATCATCAATGTCAGATGATAAAGGAGTTTTAAACTAGATGTAGTTTATATCACTAACAACAGTATTTCCTCCAGTAGATTTATTTCTGTGTGTTAATGGTGTCACTGATCAGGTGATGATCATTAGCCAAATCATTACAACATTTTCTGTTTTAATGAATTTGGAATTAACACCACCAAATCAAAATTGAGATTTATTAGTAATTTTGTGAGATAACTGGATTTAGATCACATAAAAAATGGTCTGTTGTAAATATTTTCAATCAGTAATTACATATTCATTGAAATGATTTCAAATTTTTAAATATTTTTTATTCATAGTTGTTATTTTGGACTCTGATAATAATTATCTGATGTGAATCTTCATATAAATCTAATGAAATCTCACAGATATTGTCATCATAAGCTAAATTAAACTCTCTCCTTCCTTTCTCTGGTATAGAAGTAAGGGAGACAACTCTATACAGATATTTAGGAAGACGGTCATGTCTGCTTTCTTGATGATCTAGTCAGTTACACTGTGTATAGTCTTAGTTATGGTTTACATAATTATGCTACTGTTAAGCAAAGATGTTAAAGTAATATAGATATTTTTTAAAAGATTTTACCAAGTAAAGGGAAGTAAATATTGTATTGTCAGTAATCAGTATTGCTTCAATACATTCTATGTATTACTGACCCATTTCATACCTATTCTTTGATAATATTTTGAAATTCCTAATGATTAATATTTAAGCAGTTTTGACTCACTTTAAGGTGCAACCTCTGTTTATCGATTTATCGAAATTTTGATATTCAGACATTTTAACGATTAAAGATCTGCTTTACTTGACTTTCCTAGGTCTTTGTGACAAGGAATATGTTTCATCTACTTGTTGTTAGGTTTATATTGTTCTTCTTCTTGTTTGTTGTGGTAGTCGGATTTTGCCGACAGTGGTCCAAAGTTTTTCTTAGAAATATAATCTTTACTTGACCAAATCTGAAAACTAAAACTGTATTTATTTGTGGTCTTTTAAAAAGAATTGTAACTGTGCATGTTAAAAGTTATGTTTTTTCTTTAAAAAATGAATTTTTGTTAAAATGAAAATCTCAAATTTAAAGCAGTAAAATGGCTAGATGTTGATAGATTAAGAAATTGAAACCAGGCTGATTTATCAGATTTATTTTGATGAGTATGATGTATGGACATATTTATCTAGACACATGGATTCACTTTCTTACTATACTTTTTAGCCTGTCGGATTTGTTACATTCAACACAAGGAAAGCTGCAGAAGCAGCGAAAGCTGATTTACAGGTGAGTTATCTCCCCTAGTTATAATTATCTCCCTTGAATGTCTGATTGAGTTATCATACTACATATTCCAGTGTCTCAATATTTTTTTTCTATTAAGAAAGCCTTTCGTCAAGTTGAAAACTATCATTGTTTGTAGCGTGGTGGTTGTCCTTCAGCCATAAAGCAATGATATGAATTTACATATCTAGTAAATAAGATAACTGTAATTAGCTAATCTTTATTACACAACTGTTATAATGAAATGTTCTATACTGCTGGTGCAATATTTATCATTTGTTGATTGCAGGTTTTTGCCTTAGTAATATCCCTAATGATTATGTTTTATTTCCATGAACTTGTAGTAAGTCAGGTACTTTGAATTCTACATCTTTTTCATTCAGGGGGTCCGATTTGATCCCGATCTCCCACAGCTGTTGAGGTTAGAGTTCGCAAAGAGCAACACAAAAGTTACCAAGCCTAAGCAACAGAGTCCACAGCCAGCGGCCACGCACCCCACACTGATTCACCCCATCACAGGACGTAAGTAACCATGGCTACACGTGGCAATCCAAGCCACACCTACATACGTCAATCAAGTTTTTATTGTTGCAATACTTTTTATTCAGGCATGCTTCAAAAAAAGTTTTTGTCAATCAGAATTTCATTGCCACACCCATCATTTATGTCAATCATAATTTGAACGCTAGATTCACTTTTTTTTCAAGTCATGCTCTCAAGTCCATTTTTGTCAATCAAAGTTTCCAACACACCCCTTTTTATTAAATTTTACTTTCACAATTCTATCAAGCAGACCTCACTGTCACGCCCACATTAATAAAAGTCTATTATATCACATCCCATCTATGAGGAATTAGTGGCAAATACACACTAATAGTTTTATGAAGCCTAAAGCTGCAAAGTACTTGTCACCTAATAAATGTAGTAATATACCATAATGCTTATATTACAAATTATGGCTACATTTTCCCCATGTCCAATTTGACAGCACCATTATAAGCACAGCCCACTTGTATGTAATTCAATTTCATGTCTATCATACTATGCAGCAATTTGAAAATTTTGTTTTTCTGTATACACAAAGGTCTATCAAGCATTATAATAAATTTATAAACCTGCATCACTTTTTCATTTATGATTTATCATTGTGTGCTTGAATCCTTACATGTTTCCATAGACTAAGAATTATGATTGTAGATTTTGATAGGAATATCTGTCACCTTTTTACAAGACAACATTGTCGCACTTGCAACATGAAGGCATCCCATTTCTTAAATATCCTTGTAATTTAATTTGTTGTCTAGTAATCGGAGCAGGTACTAAATTGACTTTGCCAAGTTTTCCACCGATATTAACAGAAAGACTGGGTTTGTTTTTCTTGTAGGACAAATAACGTTAGCAAGTAGGTGACACAAATTTGACGTGAGGCAATAAAACTGACAGAAAACAAAGCAAAGTTGGAAAATTTCAGTGAAATTTAATGTTTAGACAATAGAATGAATACTTTTGTAACTAAAAATAAAAAAGTTAAGACTGAAGTAAAATTCAGGAGTTGATCACAAGATATCTATCTGTTAATACTCTACTTCAGTGAAGTTGCTTTCCAGGAATTACACGAACAGCTTTCAAAGGGAAGTAACTCTAAGCCAGATTTCTAAACTATTGCACTGTTCTATTTCACATTAATTTCTTCTGAGTAAGAAATTCAAATAAAAGAAAATTAAGAAAGATTTGTGTTTTAATAAATGTCAGTTTAACTTTTTCCGAGTTTGAAGTCTGCCAAATTTCTCATTTTTTTCATCTTTGAGTCAATGAGATGGAGCAATACATGTAAATAGAATATGAGCTTTTTTAAATAAAAGCTGTTTTTCAGTATTAATCCATGATTCTCCAGCTTTGTTTATGACTGTATTAGTGTATCACTTCACTCTCTGATAGCTTCAAAGATCTCAAATGGTTATATTTTATTGATATCAACTGATAAGTTCAGAAACTGGGTCAAAATCAAAGCCATGTCTGAAGTGAGGGAGATTTTGATTGGTAAATTAATACTGAGGAACGAAAAAGGTAATGATAGATTCACTATATCACGAAGATACCACTGAGGTGTTGTGTTGTTTTGTGTTGTGTTTTGTGTTAAGCACCATCCAATGGTTTCACAAAGGAAATTACAGTAAAAATCAATGAGTGGTTTCACAGAGAAAATGTGTTAAACTCTGTGAATTATTTAATATGAGAAAATAAAATCTATCAATGGTTTATAACAGAAATAGAGTTTACCTCCATGACAGTCAAGCACCATCAATTATTTCTGAGAGAAACAGTTAAAAACTGGATTGAATTCTTCATCAATGTGAACATATACTAACAGCTTATCAATAAATAAAAGGAAATGTCGGTGATGCAACCAATGAAAAATAAAAATCACCTCAATAACTTTATCTTGTTGAGTTTGAGTAAAATGTCAGCTGGTAAATTGAAGAGATACTTCAATTGTTTATGATAAGGACACAGTTATTTAACTTTTTTAAATTGAAAACGTAGAGTCAGATTTTCAAGGATGTACAACATGTTATTATTCCATAAGAAATAGTATTTTTTGTTCTCTGTTTTATTTCGTTGTTTATATTCTTACTTTTAACAGTAAAAAGTCACCAACATTTGTCATCAAAATGTTTTCTTTTTTAACATTTTAATGTAGACTCAGAGTCAGTCAATCAGAGAACCTGGTGAAACAGATCAGCGACCTTTGAACTTTGACCCCATGTGATCGGCAGCCAAGGGTTTTTGGCCCCTGACTTTGGAAACCGGTGCTTTGTTATGAACATCTCTTCTATAAATAACCCTACCATTGTTGTAGCAACTCGCACCAACAACTTGCTAAACCTGCACCAATAGACCATACCAAGTCACTGGGTTTATTTCAAGCATTGTAATGCTGTTGATACATTTGCATGGTTCATCGCTTCCTGGGAGTTTTTACAGGACAAATAGACCTTTTCACCCTGTTCTCTGATTCCTTTTAACTCTGACCTCTGGCCAATGACCTTGACATTGATGAATGACTTTTGCTTTTTGTGTCCTGTTTGGAATTTTTGTTGTAATTTGGAATTTCAGTGTGTAATCATGATTAAATGACATAAAATGGTCAGCTTCAAGAACGGAAGGTTGTCATAGAAATATAATTGTTATTTGT
Organism: Ylistrum balloti; assembly: GCF_031769215.1. Taxonomy (NCBI): domain Eukaryota; kingdom Metazoa; phylum Mollusca; class Bivalvia; order Pectinida; family Pectinidae; genus Ylistrum; species Ylistrum balloti. The sequence continues at coordinate 103,027 of NW_026782800.1, read as the reverse complement.
GTCAAAGCAGATTTAATTATCTGACAAGTTATAAGATAATATTCAGTATTTGCTATTTCTGCACGTATATTTTTAAAATTCTGTTCTATGATTGTAATAACAAACAAAATGCATGACCTTTGACCTTTTTTGAACTTCAGACCAACTTACCATATACTGGCACTCCCCAGCACAAGTTGGCTTGCAGACTGACCAGTCACATAGCTCTAAACTTATCAATCTGTTCCCCCTTCAGTTCTTACAATGGATTATCCTTTAATGGATCAGTCCATAATTTGAAGGAACAGGTTCAATGGAAGCCAGAATATTTTTTTTCTTGTGTCCATTGTCACGATTTGTTACTGTAGAAATCACACAAACACACTGATGGTAAAGGGACTACATCATACTGCAAAACCTCCATATTACTGAAGAGTTCCAAAATTGAACTTGATTGTCAAAAGCACACAGGAGGATTATTTCCCATCAAAAGGGAAGTAATCCATGTTTTGAAAGGGAGAGAAAAATTGTAAAAAAGAAGAAAAGAGAGGGGAATACCTCACAAATTAATGTTATTTGAAAAGTGGAAATATTATTTTACTCGAAACATATATTGAATCTGCCATAAGCCCAAGTTACAAATTCCTACTAAAAGTCCGAGGAAAGCTTATTACAGGTAAATGAAATGGTTATTGATTTTTTATTCTACGAAATGACATTATGTATGAGTTCGCAGACTTGGGCTTATTTTTAGATAAATATTGTCATTTATATCAAAATCTAATCAATATTTCGTTTACTTTGTTTACTGGTAGGTATGGATATGTTTTGCAGTATGTCTATGTTAACTTTCCTTCCTTGTGGCCCCGGTGTGTGTATAAAACTCTCTCACCAGGAAATATTCTAGACTGGCGTTTAAATCACGTGTGCCTCTCTTTCTCCCTCCACTTACAGAAGAGTTAGGAACAGCTACGTTTTTCCCAAGCGCACCTGAGGCATGGGCACCGCATCCTTTGGCGGCCTATCCTGACTTGACGCAGAGTGCTGCTGCTGCGGCCACTATCCACCAAACAGCCGCACTTATCCACCATCCCGCCCTCGCACAAGTACCGGTACGGGTTAGTTGTCAATCTTTATTACCAATTATTGCACTTGTATTTATATATATAGATATTGTTCTGATTGTCACTGTGTTCTAGTATTCAAACGGTTGTTAGTCAAACTTGGCACTTTTTGTCTTGTGTTTAACATATACATTGAAAATAAGTAAGTTTGTTGTTTACAGAGACTTTCAAACAATTCTTTTCTGTATTTTCACTTTTTTCTACTGGAGTAGTTATTTTTGTTCATTTGTGCATTTACGAAATTTGGAATCTTAGTGAAAAAAAATTAACAAAAGAAAATTAAAACATGTGTTTAAGTTGTGTTTAATTTTTTCACGTGCCTAAGCTAACTCTGCTTGAAACAATTGGAACAATTGTGTCTTTCTGTCAATAAGATATTGCCACTTGACACTTACACAACACATTACAGTAGCTACATATATGCTCTTTGTAAACAGAAAATGAATTTCATTTTGTGTGGTTTTTTTTTGTTTTATTTTGCACAAAATTATGAATGTCACATCCTATTGTCATACAAATCCATCTCTTCATTAAAGATATAATTGAAAAATTTAAATCATGATGACTTTTGAAAGAAATATATATATCTTTGCATCAAAAAATTTTTAAAAAACATATTAATTAACATATTAAATTAATTGTAAGGTATGGCTGACATATCTGTCAATATATCTTTTTTTTCCCTGGACAAGTCTATTTATAGTAACTTGATTTGATTGGTGGACTTTAACTTTTTAACAATAATGGTATATTCCTTCATTATATCTGATTTGTTTTATGATGTAATATACAAGTTAAAATAGCCAGCGAGCACCTATACATGGAAAAATACCAAAAAAGGTCTTCAAATATTTTTTTCATTAATTTTTCATTATTATCATTATTATTTTGAACAGCGAGCTTCAGAATGGTCTACAGTTAGCTATCAAGTAAGAGTTCACTGTATCAATGACAAAACTGGGACCTGGTATTTCTTAATTTATGAAAAAATAAATAAAAATCCATTGCTTTGCCTCTATATAGGTCCTTCAATCATTAGTCTAGCACCTGTGACCATTGTGCAGCAGTACAATGTACTTAATTCTGCCTTTACATTTTGAATAGTTCAATAGATATAGTGATAAATTTCTTTTGGAAAAATTATAGAAATTTGAAAATTCCATTATATTGTGGAAGGTTTCATGTTAGTTTTCACATTTTTAAGCTCTAATCTCTATTTTTTCTTTATATATTTTATACAAATATTTTTCAGCTGTTTTTGTCCTATTGCAATTTCTTATCATTAATAAAAGATTGAATCTTTAAAACCATTTGACACAGTTTTCACTATAGTTCTTAAGAAATATAGTCTATATATGTATATAAAATATTTTTTTTTGTATTTTTATTTATCACATTTAAAAGTTCCATAAAAATATTCAATAAATTAAAATATTGATTCTTTGCTGATCAGAAAAGAGATTTCCTATGATTGATAATACACTAAATATACACTGTAGATGTAGCACCACTGTTATTTGTCAAAATCAGTTTAGATTTCTCTCAGTTTCTTTCTTACATGTTACAAGTTAAAAACAACACAATAACCCTATCACTTGCACAGAAAATGATTTATTTCTAAATGTTTGTCATTGTGTACCAATATCAATAATTATATATCATTATTTTAATCATTGACATTTGTAGTAATTTATCATTAATAAACTGAAAAAAATTGTTATTAATAAACTGAAAAATGAAATTGGAAAACATGCCTATGGTAGCTGTGACCTAATTCTTTTCTTGCATACATATTGACCTTGACCTTTTTTCTTGTGATTTCCAGGATACATGGCTTCAGCAGCTGCCTCAGGTAAGACAAAGTTAAAACTAAATGTTTTTTTACCTGCACAAAATATTTATATAGATTAATACATATTTTTTTTCTCTCTCTACAATTTATCCCCTTCTCCCCTTGTCGTACCATGTTCTGGGATTTGAGACTAATTTCACTGTGGAAATAGCTTTCAACTGGTTTGCATGAACTAGATAATCAACCAACATTGCCATGTATGCCCAGGTTTTCAAGATCTTTTTGCACCTAATGGTATTTTGAAAGCAGCTTGAGATGTTAGACGTTTACTTGTAGTAAAAATAAATGGCAAATTCCTGATCATTTGCAAATTCCACATTTAATTTTGAATATCATTAATATTACATATATTACAATATATATAAGTAGTATTGAATAAAAAATTTGATCGTTCTGTATCAAATATATATATATGTATATTATTTATGATATTGTAAAACATTTCATTTCTGTTTGATTTTAACTTATTAAATCTAGAGATAACAAATATATTTCTATTGAAATCAATAATCAAATTAATGTTTAGAGAAAATGTTTTAATTTGGTCACAATTACTACAAAAAAATTTTTTTTTTAAAGCACCAAAATCATTTTAAATAAAATTGAAGAAAGAGAGAGAAAAAAGAAATATAATGTAAACGAATAAAGTACACGAAAACAAAATGAATCTTTACTTAATACACGTAGAATATTCTAATTTTATCATTTAGATACAGTAAGCCTGCGGTCAGTTCAAACAAAGATAAATAAATAAATGTGTATAAAAATGATTTATTAACCGGGAAAGATTTGAACTTATTTCAACAACATCACCGAAATATACATTTAAAAATATTTTCATATTTAGAAATATAAGCAATATATATATGTACTATTTTTTTATAACTAGTTTCAAAATTAATTTCAGAAATACTAGAATTGAAAAAAAAATAGAGAAAATTAAAAACAAAAAATAGATAAAAATGTTTTGAAATTTTTTTTAAAATTTAGAAAAATTCAATTATGTAGGGATTTTATTGTTCGATTTTTAAATGTGGAAAAATTCATGAGATGATTGGAATCTGCCACAGTTTTTTTCTACACTGCACTTAGAATTTCTACCGTGTTACATGTTGAACAGAGAGTGATCCTGCTGTGTATGGCTCCAACTAGGTATCAAAATACTTAGCAATCTGACATATTTTCTAATCAAATTGCAGGAATGGTACCACCAACTTACTCAGGTAAACTATTGTCAGTGAAAATCTAATTTTAATTTCAACTTAAGGTGGAAATTGAGTGGTTAAATACAGAATCATGATCAAGCATGAAAAATTCATTTTGGAAAAAATAGCACTTCAGATGCTTTAATTTTCAAAATGTATGATTAGTTGTGTATATTTATATTTCATGAAAACAATTTTCAGAAAAGTGAAATTTTTTTTAAAGATTACTCATTTTTCCCTGGTATCATTTGGAATGAACTATTTTTAATGCATGATTAAAAAGAAGTTCATTTTAAATTGAGGTTCTTTACATTGGAATAAATGGTATGAAAAACTGAAAAAAAATTTGTACACAAACAAAAAGGTACCGTGCAGGTTGATTATGAAAAAATGATTTTGATTTTTTTTTTTTTTTCACAATTTTTATAAATCCAAGCCTTTCTTTGATGATTAAATATTTGTATGAACAACGAAAAGGATATTTGGAGATATTTCTGATCAAAGTATTTCGTCTCGTTCTGTGTGTTCCCAAATGAATTTCTCATTAGATTAACAAACATCACCTTTCATGGTATCTAGATTGAACATAATCTGTAAAATGGGACAAGGACGAAAAGCGGTATAAAATTGTCCTCGATAAAACGCAACAACAAGAAAACTACAACTATACGTATTTAGGTGTCAATTTTAACATATTTCATTTCTTGATACCAAACATTTATCAATCTGCTATTCTTTATTTCTCCCATGATTTTGATGATTTTCTTTCATTTATTTCTAAATGTTTTGGCCCTAAACCCCAAGTACTATAAATTAGCCTTGTATTGATTGTATAGCTACAGAAAATGTCCTTCACATTTGTTGATGATGGCTTTCAGATATTTGATATACTTCATCAAAATTATTTAGAATTTTAGGAAGGAAGAGAAGAAGGAGAGAAGTGTTGAGGTCTGAAATCATTAAATTTTCAAATAATTTGATTAACTTATTAAATTCCTAATGTACCAAAAATGCTCAAAATTTTTCTTTAAATGAAAAGAAGTCCAGAAAAATTAAATTTTACCATCAGATTACAAGGAGAATTTCTGTAGCCGTAGTGTAAAGACCACTACATGATTTAATTGTTTTCGTCCCTTTGCATGATGGTCTAGCGATTTTGCAATACAAACCTGATTATATCACCAGATTTATTTATAATTTCATCAGAGGACAAAATCACCTCCAGATGTTATAGAAGTATCAAAATTTCATCAGTTTAAAAGAAATGATAAAAAGAATACAGAACAATAGAAATAAAGATGATCAGATTTTTTAAGAAAAATTATATTTGATCATGTAAATCTCACTACAAAATACATGGTGCCAGAATGTTTAATGGTATGACCACCATTTTTGATAATTTGATGAATTTATAAATAGATCTGGTTGTCTGATTTTTTCACTTCAGATTAGATGTCTTATATTTATACATTCTACTATTCACAGTCATGCGCTACATAACTTCTCAGCACTTTGTAAATAGCACTGATATGTATGATTACAGTAGATGGTGTCCATGGCGATGACCTCACAGCCTTAGAGTTCAATTCTCCATGGCAAATTTGCTGTCTTTTTGTTTTGTCATTATTTTGATCTTGTTTGGATCGACGGATGAAATTAAAAAATATAAAACTTAAACACAGCAAACACGTCATGGAAACAAAGGAATGACAAAACAGTTGACAGGCAGAGAGGGATTACCTAACTTGTTACAGAACTCTTTTGTAAAATTGACCAAACATTTTCTGAATATTGTTTCAAATCCTTCTTGGAACTACAAGGCACAAAGAGAAATTAATTTCCATTTTTTGCGCAGTGACACAAAGTTCCCTCTAAAATTCTAAGCTGTACATTCTCTTCCATCAATGAGAAAATGTTGTACTATTTTGTAGACAGAAATTTGTATCCTTCTAAATTTTCTTTAATCCAAAGTCCTCCGTGTGGCATAATTGTATGTGTCATAAATATGTGCTATCATTCAAAGAATAAACAAAAAATTCAAGGACAATTCCAGTGAAAAAAGAAGAAACATTTTAATTTTTTTTATCAGATTTTGAAGAAGTAGATTCTGAGAATCAATCATGTTTTGGCCCTAAATTCTCAAAACATATTAAAACATAGAAAAAACTATGATTAGTGTTGAAAACCATTCTTCAATATATCCCTCTTAATAAGAGAGATACAAGTAAAGGATTTGATTGGTCAATAGATATCCAACCAACGATACGATTGGTTATTCTCAGATTCACCACCCTGCCATGATGGCCCCCTCTGCTGTGTCGGCCGCCTTGCCACACCCCCCTATTGCCGCCACGCCTATCTTAACTAGCCCTATTAGCACGATGAGCACCACACCTGCCGCAGCAGCGGCAACGTCGAGCCCAGGGGTGCCGCTGACACCGAACAACACACCATGCTCCACGCTGTTCGTGGCCAATCTAGGCCAATTCTCCTCTGAACAGGAACTAAAGGATCTGTTTAGCAGGTTAGTTACTTTCCCCCGGTTGACATAACACCTTCTGGTGGTCATGGTAAACACTTGGACCTGTGGTTGACATTCAGGAAGGTGTTGGAGATATTAGAGATTATTGGTTATGTCTCGAGGGAATTGCTGTGAGAAAGACTTCATTTATTGTACTAGAATGGTTATCCAGAATCATATTGTTAATGTAGATATAAGGATTAAGATGGGAAGGACTTTGAGGTCACGACTTTCATAGAAGTCATAATTGAAAGGTAATAGAGGTCATTGAAAGGTCATAGTTGTTACAGTAACATAGTGAAGTATGTTATTGACACAAAAAAAGTATATACTTCAACTTGAGCACACTGCTGAAAAATGCTTTATGTAGTTAATTATCAATTAAGTTAACTTTTAATTGCCATTAAAGCCTTGTCAGATTACTTGTTTAATGATGATGTTGGCCTGTTTTATCGCTTCTGGAATGACATCATAATGTGGCTGAAAATGATTGCTTTTTATCACTCTAATTCTCCAATGTGGTATGAAATTGTGTGTTAAGTTTGCTTCCTATAGAGTTGAGTATTTATGTGGGTGTAAATGAGGTATCATTTAATGATAAATGGTTGAGCAATATCGGGCTATCACGGTGTGAATGAGAAATAAATCGCTTATGGATGGACTGTTAGTTGTGTGCTAGGCCTGGCCTAATTATCACGTTGGTTTAGTGTTGGCAGTGTTCAGCAGAATATCCTCATTATGGTATTACGTTTGTCAGTTGTGAAGTTCATCCCGTCAGTTGGAGAGATTTTCAATGTCAACCACAGGTAAAAGTGACATGAACTTCACATAGAAAAATTGATTCTGAATTTTTTACTATGGGAAGTATTGTCATGACCAAAGAATGTGATCCATTTTGGAGCAAATGTTTGTAAAATGGTTGTTCGGTTTAAAAAAAAAATAATTGAAATTGAAATAATTGGTTTGTCATTGAAATTTTTTTTATTTGTATCTTGGTTTGGAAAAGATATTGAGAATTTTAAGATCAGTTTTAATTCCAAGGAGGAATATAATCACTTCACCTGCATGCATTAACGAAGGCTTGTAAGGACATATGTATTCTAAAAGAAATATACATATACCTCTCCTCTAGAGTATACACTATCTTTAATTCACCATTATGTTTTCTTTTTAAATGTTTGGAAGGGTGAGCTCTTTACTAACACTTAAATGAGACCTACAGGAAAGAACTTTTTGTTCTCAAAACTGAACAGTTTTGCTCCAGAGCGGATCGCAATATAAGCTGGCCAATCGTAATGGAGGATAAAAAAAATGTCTTTTTGTGGTTTTTTTTCATAGTAACAGCATCCAATGGGAATAAAAGGGAGACAGATATTTAGTAGCCAATCATCTGTTATTTTGCATCCGTGGATTACAATGAATTACCATATTTTTTGTCACAAAAAAAAAATTGATTTCTACATCATCAAAAAATGTGTATTACATCATTAGTAAATGTGTATCAGGTAGAAAAAAATGTGTATTACATGAACAGAAGATATATCTTACATCACTAGAAGAAGTGAACATCATCACCAGAAAATGTGTTCATGTTATTTTTTTTTTATCTTTTGGATAATATTTTTACTTTTTATTAACATTTTTAAGGTAAACTTTTAGCATTATTGCACGAATAGAAACTCGATCAGAATGTCCTAGAATTAGTGTTAGTTTATGATAGTTTATTTTATTGTTTATAAACATCACAAATGAAACAAGATTTAGCCTCTTAATTACATCTTCTTTAAATAGTGACCGATGATTTGAAGAAAAAGGAGTTGTCCTAAATGATACACATCAAGTCCTAAGGTAACTAATGACTCAGCACTTGTACAGACCATACCTCAAGGGCTGTACGTCACCATAGCAACATAGTGTCCAACACTTCGCTCAGATCAGTCGTGCACGAAGCTTGTCCTATATATAAGTACGTCTGATACCACATGCAAGAATATATGTGCACAACCAACAAGATATCTAATCTTGAGATGGCAGTTGTGTGGTTCCCTCTGATTACGTTTCGTTTTAAACATTTGCCGATATTTCAGCATCGTAACTTTTTTTCTTTGTTGAATATGCAGGTGTTTGGGCTTATTTTTCTAACTTTCACTTCTCATTCATTCATCATGTAAATCTAATTTTTGAAATTGCACATCAAACTTTTGAAAAATGATTTTATTCTTTCTGTAGAATTGGATATTCTTGTGTGTTGACCTTTTGGGCCATTTTAGTTATTATATAGTGCATCACAGACCACAAGATCAAAAATTGGAAATTTATTGAAAAATAAAAGTACAGAGCGTATTTTGGTAAACAATATCACAATGATTAACCTGTTCACAAGCTTAGACCTCGGACACATCACAAGTACACACATTATGTTTCTGACAAAAATCTCTTAAATTGCGTCAACTTAATAACAAAACTAAAAAAAATCGGAATGAAATATTCATTCCCCAGTGAAATTAATGAAATTTTGATTGAAAACAAGAGCTGATCATCACATCAAAGCTATTAAATCTCACACAGGAACTTGCTTGCTTGTTAAAGTCAAGGGAATTTTATAGTCTGTTTGCACTGAACTGCTTCAGTATAATTTGATGCGAGTCACTTTCAAATTTACATGGATATTTCTATCTGATAGAGTCACGCAGGGAAGCATATGTCCTGGGTTTAAATCCTGCATAATATTACCAGGAGTATGGAAAGAGTCAGAATTCAAATCAGTTATATTTTCAACATGCTGTTTTTTCAGTTTTATTTTTTAATCCTCTTTAAAAGAATTAAAAAGATATTTTTCATAAATTTGTTTACCCTTGATAGATTTGTTTGTCTTTTCGGGAAATTGATTTATACATTAACTTTATGCTTCGGGTCTGCATACTTCCATGTTAATTAAAAAGATTTGTTAATTTTGATCATAGAATTGTTTCTATTTTGTTTTTCAAACATATGTTTACAGGTCTTAATCCATAAAATTAACTGTTTTTCATATTTTAAAGAAAATTAAACAAAATCTATGAAAACTATACTGATGTAAATTATCATATAGAATTGTGTTATGCTGTAGTTATCCACCAATAAAACCATACCTGGTAATAAGCCCACCCATATCTGGTTCAGTGCTTACATGTGTATATTAATGACCAGCAATTCCATCTTTTCATAATGCAGAGTTATCTGCCCTTGTGAACGGCTTTTGGGTATTACATTGTTTGTGAGAGTTATGTCATTAGAAAACCACATCATTTTCTCACAAAACTAATGAACACTCCGACCTTTTACAGTAATTTAGATTAATTTTATCACCATTAAGATGTAGATTGAGGGAGCTTAATCTTGTTTATTAGAAATGTTTGTCATGTTCTCTTAGTCAAGTGTATATACACATTCCAACTGAGGCAAAATAATTTGAATTGGCTACTAATTTTCTGGTGTTTCATTTTTTAATGATATAGTTAATTAGTAAACTTGTGGGGTTGTATCGATTAAATACTGACATTGTATATAAAGTACATGTTTCAGTAATAAAATATCTTATTTATTTTCACATCAAAATCAAATGCACACGAAAATGTAACCTCGGTTCTGATTGGCTGTTGGTTTTCTTCTGTTTAGCCTGTAAAAAAGTATGTATCCTCTTTTCTGATTGGCCTGTTACAATTTTATTTTAACATATATATATATATATCTTAGTTTGTTTTGTTTATCACTGTTTACACAGAAAAAATATACTGTATAGCCTGTTTTTATATCATCTGACAATTTTGACCAAAACTTTTCTTTTTTTTTCTTGTTTTCTTTTTGATCTCGTATGATGTTTTGACCTGGTTTGGTTTTGTATACGATATTGTGTTGTGTATCATCTGTATATAATCTTGTGTCTCTCTATGTACTACACAAAATTTCACAGTCGAATGTCTTCGGAACTACTTTGCCAATTTCTGTCACATTAACATGCACTTGTGGGAGTACTTTCTATCGTAATGGTCTATGCTGGCGCCTGTAGTGGAAGATTTTACTAACTCTTTATTTATTTTCACTTGTCTATTTTCACCTTCACTTCCTCAACTCTCTTTTTTTGTAATTAGTTGTCCACGTTGAATTTATTTTGTTGTAAAGTTAAACCTTTGCATTTTAAGTCTTCCAATCACAGTCAATGTTCACAATACATTTTAATTCTTTTTCTGGTTTAAGACTGCAGAGTAAATTTCCACATGATTCCCAGAATTCTGTGTAAAGATTAGTGTTTCCTTTTATGTATGACAAGATAAGAAATCAGTTTATTTAATTCTGAAAGGAATTACCTGATCTCTGTCATTACTGGCTTTATTTGCTATAAAGTCTATTATTTATTATGTGCAGACAAGAATCTTGTTGGAGTTGTTTTTGCATTTAAAGTGTTAGTTGATGTATTTGTGGAATGTTTAACCTAGAACATCTTGAAAGTTAGTATTCAGTAATTTTCTGTGGATGATTGAAATGAGCAGATCTAGCTAGCATTGATAATCCAAGTTTGGTCAACATTTTTCAAAGTTTATTGTTACAATGTATTAATAATCGTTATGAAAAAGTGACCTTTTTGTACAAATGCTAAATGTATGTCTTGATGTTCTCTCAAGATCATATTTCTGTTTGAGTTATCTCCCTTAAAACTGTTTTCTAGATTTGTCTTAAATAATGCTGTTTAAGTAGAGTTATCTCCCTTAATGATATTTCAGTAGAGTTATTAGCCTTGATAGGATGATCTATATTAGGGATATACCCACCTTAGCCCATGTGTGTGGGTAACTGTTTTTTAAGTTATCTTCCTTAGATATTGTTTGACGTAACATTCTAACAATTTTTGAAATCCAAAAGTTTAACATAGTTAACTTTTCAAAGATGTTATTTATTAACCAGGATCAAATAACCTTTATGAAATGTCAAGAGGATGTCTCTTAGTGGAACTCTTCAAAGGGAAGTCTTTGTTAGTGAGGCACATACATCCTTAAACAGGATGAGACCTTGTGTTCTTTACTATTGGGTTAAATGATGATATTTTGTTACAGTTTCCAGGGTTTCAGCCGGCTAAGAATGCATAACAAGGGCGGATCACCAGTGGCATTTGTGGAATTCCAGGTAAGTGACTGGAGCAGTTAAATTCACATTTGTTTCTGTGGACGTTGAGTACAGCTACATACATTTGACGTTACTCATAGACAACTGCAGTAAGGTTAAATGTTACTGTCAGGTATCCAAGTACAGTTAGCTATAGACAAAGGACCTTTTATGCAGTTAATTACAATTAAATATCAGTTACCTTTTCGAGGAAATTGGAAACAAATTTATCATAAATTTATCATACCATACTGCTACTTTAAGACATGAAGCTGATTATACAGAACAATAATTTAGCTGACTGTTAAACAATACATTTACCTCAGTTGATTACTGCATAATATTAACATGTTTCAAAGTGTCCTACATTAAAATAAACTTCCATTGAAATTTAAATACTTTTGAAACTTCCCCTCAGCCTCATTTATTTATTGTAAATAATTAGCGATACCCATAGTTATAGTTTTTTGGTAGAATTACCAACAAATACTATTTCATTGCTTGTGATAAGCCCACCCCCTAGAGTCAATAGTGGATAATGGAATAGTCCTGGTGAGTGTATTGCTGAATAGATATAGTGTTTATGTTGCAGCAGAAAACACGGAGGATATAGAACAAAACTTCTACCAAAATCAAATAAAATAAGAATTTTGACCTCTGTGAACTGATTAAGGTCATTTTGAGATCAGTAGGAATTAGGTAGAAGCTAACTTTAAAACTGTGTTTCTATCACAAATCAACCAACATGTCAAGTCAAAGTATTGACAATCCTGTCTGTTCTCGACCTCCTGGAGAAAATGGGAAAAGTTACGACGTCATTTGTTTTCTGCAGTGTAAATAATTCATTGTTAATTGGTATTGGGACGATCAGTGGTTGGTCTAATCAGCAGGTCAAAGGTTAAACATCATCAATATTTCCCTTTGTTTAATAATGCCATCTTGATTGCTTTGTATTAACGTGTGTAGCTGATAGGACCGGTCCCTACCACATGGTAGGCTACATCAGATAATTACTTTCTAGCATGTGCGATGAAAATCAAAAGAATAATTTTATCTTTCATCTTTGAAGGAGTTGTTTTAGAGACGTATTAATCAATGATTTGCCTTTTGATAGGGATTACTGTGTAAGTTATCTGTATTGTTTGAAGACCCACTCTGATGTGTCAGGTTGTCATTGTACAAATGAGATAAATTAATGATAATGTATTTCAATGACCTTGAGAATAATATTGTATTTCAATGACCTTGGGAATAATATTGTATTTTAATGACCTTGGGAATAATATTGTATTTTAATGACCTTGGGTATGATATTGACCTTGGGAATAATATTGTATTTTAATGACCTTGGGAATGACATTGCATTTTAATGACCTTGGGAATAATATTGTATTTTAATTATCTTGGGTATAATAATGTATTTTAATGACTTGGGAATAATATTGTATTTTAACGACCTTGGGTCTCTAACTGTGCAGACTGAACTTACCTTACTCATTCACTTTAACTTCAAGTACATGATTTAATTAGTGGAAGTCTTAACTTCAACTTAAATATGGATTGATGAATACTTAACTATTCAGTATATAGTAACCTAGATAATAGTGTTTCTTAAAGTCAAGAGTCAGGTTTGTTACAGGACAAGGAAATATCATTAATGCTTACATAGTATGGACGTAATTACTAGCCTTTACATTAATGTGTTTTATGGTATGTTTTGTATGCTAAACCAAGTGTTGTGGAAGACCTATCTCTGTATCAGACAAAATGATGACTGAATTCAAGATTTATTAAATATACCAAATGTATGTAGCATACTCAAGTTTCTTATTCTGTGATTTGTCTGAATTGTTTGTTTTTATTTTCAATTGTTGTTTTCATAAATAAATAAAATAAAAAATTTAGCATCATTTAACTTTGAAAACCATGATGCAAGTGAAATATCAGTAATTTGTAAAAAGAGGATATATATATTAAATATACAATTGATTTGGAGGTTTGAAAAAATTACTCTGATGAAGTTAGACATGGTTATTAGTAAGCAGTAGAAGGTGGATTAACCATGTTGATGTTTACACTCATTTAAAGTCAATAATTGTACACATTATTGTGATTTTATTTGTGTCTCATTATATATCTCTGCACAGCATCATGATAGAGTTTTCTCCCTTTGTTTACTGATGTAGCTGATACATATTCACTTCTTGGTTTACTTCCCAGCACTGTATCAACTCTTCTCACCCCTTCAACTGCTCATGGAATTGTCAAACACATATGAATAAGACATTCCATTATTTAGATTTGGGTTGATATGCACAGCTGCCTTGCTTGACAACATGATCACTGTATTGCATCAAACCCTTTCTGACTAAATTTTATTCTTTTGATTCAACTTTTATTCCTTAAGGAAAAGAAGACATATTTCAAAATGGATAAAAAACTTCGGATGATGTTTGGTGTCCCCGTCTTGACCTCTGTTTGGTCACACAAGAACATTTACATCATTTTCAGAAATTATGACTAATATGGTCCCTGACTAGGATGTAATACACATTAATTACAGAATTCCTGTGTTGACCTCTGACCTTTGGCCTCTCTTTGAAATTCATTTGTATTATTACCAATGGTCTATGACCTCCTTGACCCAGGGACCTTCAATGCTTTTATGGCCTTTAACGTTTTACTATGATGATATTTTCCCCTCAATCCTTGGTTGGTGGTCCCTGCCAGTATGTCATTCCATTGACCTTTCATCCATGACCTTTGACATTTGACCTTTCTCCATTATCAGGATGTTAGACAAGCTTTGGAGGCCAAGAGCAGACTACAAGGTTTTGTACTGTTATCGTCAGACCGTGGAGGAATTCGTATAGAATATGCAAAAAATAGGATGGGGGAGGTCGTGGTGAGTGGAGTTTAAATGTTGCTATAGCAACATCCAATCAAAATTCAAGTAAGAATAATTTGAATTCATTTAACAAAAGGAAAAAAATGGCTGTTGCAAGAACAAAAAAACAACAACAAAAAACAGAAAACAAAAGGAAAAAAGAAAACAAAGCAAAAAAGAAAAGTTCTCTTGAGGTACCATTTGGGGTGTAGATATATAGTTTTTATAGATAGGGTGATTAAACAAGAATGAAGGATGATGATACTAACTCTATACTCTCTGATATTGACTGAAATTCATTCCCTTTTTGTTGCATTTTTCATCTTAGCATAATAAACCTGACATCCCTGTGGCTAACATTAGACTGTCCTTATACAGTATAAATGATATGATCCTATTTCGAGCACAGGTATTTCAGGTTAAATTTCATTCCCGTTGTTATTTTTTTCAAGTCTTTTAAGCTTGAACATCTTTATAAATCTGCATCTCTGATCTATATGTATATAACCCATTTAATCTGACTGTTGTCGTGGTTATACCTTAAACAAATCTTGATGAAGTGAAAATATCTGCATTTCCACATGATCAATTTTTTTTTCTTTTAATTTTAATTTTATTTATCTATTCATTTATTGATTTTCTTGAAAACTTTAGAAACCTAGATAAAAAGAATTGTTTCAATCAAAATGTGTAAATAAAATTTAGTTTGCAATTTAAGTTTTTTTATTTGTTAAAAATCTTTACAGCGGTTTTATTTTGATTCCGTTTCTACCAGTAGAATGCTTTAGAATTCTTAGTTGTGCATTCCCCCAATGGACCTCACAAATTTAAAAATCACATGATCACTGCATGAAGTATTTTGATTGGTGGATGGGTATGCACAGCCCTTAGATTGGCATTTCCCACAAAATACATTTGTAACTGTATCCATGCTGTTTTTGTGGTAGTGATGTTATGAACCATTCTCAGTGCTTATTTGAACATGAAGAGCATTTTCTCATACTTACCATGAAGCAGGTTTTTTTTTTTATTCATGTATTTCATTTTCACAATTGCTTTCCATTGGTGAATTTGGTGAAAATTTGAATTTTACCAAAAAACGCCAATGGAGATCACTTTGTGTCCCATTTGAATGTAACTAAGGAGCAATTCCAGTTTTTGGTCTGAATTTTAGCTTTGAATAACATCGCTAAATGATCTATACTTTTGGAGGTCAAATACTGCTTTTTAAGGCATCAACCTGTTGAAAGTTCTTAATAAACACATTTTTCTCAGCCAGAAATTTTCAAAAGTTGAAAAGTTTATAGATGAAATGGTAAAAATTTCTGATTGGAAACTTGACTACAAGCTAGCTTTAGTGAGGTGATACTCTGAAATATAGGGTATAATGGTCAGTAAACACTGATATCAGGGAAATTGGTGTCAGAAGTCAATATGTGATTTTTCACATATAATTGTACTTACAGTAAAATCATGTATTTTCACGGCACTCAGTTTTTGTAGATTTTGAACAAAGTAGTTTTTGTTGATTACTTGACTTCAAGGATAAATAAAACTCAAGGAGGCGACTTAAACTAATTTCAAAACTTTGTTGACATATAAATATGTGGATTACGAGTATCCATGAAATCCATGAAAATTAATGATTATATCATATTACTTTACTTCGCATTTGAGGAAAATAGGCCTTTAAAATTTTGTAAACTACAATAATGTTCTTCGTGATCAAATTTTCTCTGATTCTGATGCAAGATTTTACATGTTGA
The DNA here is from genome assembly GCF_031769215.1 of Ylistrum balloti. Lineage (NCBI taxonomy): Eukaryota > Metazoa > Mollusca > Bivalvia > Pectinida > Pectinidae > Ylistrum > Ylistrum balloti. The sequence continues at coordinate 86,554 of NW_026782800.1, read as the reverse complement.
TAATTCATGTAAGTTCTTGTAACCATAGCAACCTTAAAATTGGAAACATGCAGTTTGTTATTAAGTTGTATTAAATAATAGGAATAAGATATGGTTGTTTTACCTTGAACATGTATATTAACAGAAATATTTGTTTTAATTTTCAGGGACAGAACGAGGTTTTAGGTTCTCCCATTTCTCCAAATTCTGCCTTCTAAGAAAAAAGAGTTCCTGCGAATGTCTCCATGGTTACAATATATATATATATATATATATACGATTTGTTTCTTCACTTGTTGTCTGCTCATGGACCCCATGGTGTTGCCATGGATACCAAAAGTCTTGTTGTCAGCCTGGAATTTGTTGTTTTGTCTCTTTCATGTTTTTTTTATTATTTGTTCTTTTTTATAAATATTGCTGTCTTGGCTTGTTACCATAGTAACGTGCCTGACAAGGTATTTGTTAGTTAGGAAATCTAGTTGTTACTCCTAGTATGAGACCTAGTATCATTATAATGAGTCGATGTAATATGCAGTAGTACAAGCCTAGAGATAATTATCATATACAAACTTTATGCATGTAATTGTACAATAGAGCTACGGACCTGAATCCTTTTTCAACAGTGTGATGTTTATAATATTGTATATTGTACATGTGTTGATATTTAATATGTATCAAATGGTGTATTTTGTAAAATAAGAAAATAATGAAATGCAATTTTTCTCATGTTGATGTGTTTTCATAATGAATGTAGTTTTCCATCTTGTTTATCCTGCATTCCTATTTTAGATGAATGGAACAATCCAGTTAGTACATATAACTATGATGTAACTGGACTGTTCTATTTTACAGTAGGGAAATGGTAGTTTCAAGATGGTTGACATTTTTTTGTCTTATACATAAAATGTAAAAAAAATGTGATTTTGTAAAATTTCATATCTATGTTAGTGTTTTCCCATTGGCTCTTTTCCGTCCAATCAAATCTTGACATATCTGCGGTGCAGGGCATATCCACATTTTAACGAATATGAATAAAGGCCTTTTTAACGTAATGTGTTCAAAATGTATGAAAACACAGCGTTGTGCAAATAAATTGGGAAACCAACTTTGTTAATATATAAATACACCGACACCATTGATTGGTTGTATAAGTTAACCTTTGACCTGTGACCTTGTTTGGCATTACCATGCACTAAAATGCACACAATAGGTATGGTGGTTTATGTACATACAGCCATATCGAAATCATACGATACAGCAAACGAAAGGTTGTGGATTCATAATTATCTTGGCAGTAGAAGTATGACATTGTTTTTTGGAGTAGTTTGAATGTCGTTTAATATCTTACCTTCCAAGAGTTAGGTAAACCCCTTTCTCCTCTTAGTTTGTATGCCTGATCAAAGCCTTTTCATCTGATACTAATTGGAGATGGAAAATTGCTTATTTATATGAATATTTCAAACTTTAAAAAATCAATTGTTTCTACAAATATTCTTATGCTATTATTAAATTTTTGAGAAATGTTATCTTAATATGCAAATCTTTTTTTTTTTTTTTTAGTAACATTTCAATGGTTTGTTTTACACTTTTAAAATGAATGTCTGTTCCTTACAAACCTATAGAGGATATTGGAACAGTCCAAGCTTATATAGTGCAATCCGATATTGGAAGGATCTATAAAGTAAACTAGGGGGAAGCATTTATATAGTAGTAACTTTTCCTTACATGTTATATCTGTTTGTGAAATTGAAGAGTACAACGAATGGAAACATTTTCTGGAAAAAAAATGTTTGCAATTTTGATTTTGATGCAATTTTAACAAAGCACTTTATTTATGTCTGGGCTAAATGGAAGATTATTCAGAAACACTTCAGAAAACAATATAACAGTCTTCTCATGATGCAAGAATACATTTTCCGAATAAGATCAAAATTATTTATATTCATTACCTAGTTATCGACATGTTAGAGTTCATGATGCTGTTACTTAGTGCTGTTTTTCAGTAAATTTTTACGAGCTTTTCTCGAGTTAATGTTCTAATTATAGACTCACTGTGCAATAATGTCACTAGTTTTTGTCTTCGTATTTTACACAATTATAACAAAAATGACATTTCCAGCTTTACATTCTGTAACACCGATTACTATTCCAACAAGAAGTAATAAAGAGAAAATGACACTGTAGATTTTGATTGTTATATGACAAAATACTGATAGCTGTAAATCTGATTTCACAGTAATGTAATAAAAAAAAAACTCAATGGAAAGAATGTTTAAAAAATAGATTTCAAAACATGATTGATCACAGAAAAAAAGGCGGAAGACATTTGTTTGATTTTAGGTTGCACAAACAATAAAATTGTGTTTCAGAATTTATAAGACATCATTAAATTTATTATAAATTTACCACTAAGTCTGAAGTCGGTCTCTTGATTTTTAAACTGTTATCCCTTTGTTATCGATTGTGAGCTTGAATTAATTTAAATATCAAGTTGTTTTGATGATAATTATTGATGTAATATTTAAGGAGTACATAATTCTAAATCTGTAGTGAATTTGTGAAATAGTCACAAAATAGGTGGAAAATACTTTGTTATAATCCGTACAATATGCACACACATTGTGATATTTTTACCATGACTGTTATCTTGTTTTGCAGATGAAATCTAATTTTAAAGAATTTGTGGACCAATGAAATTTATAAAGAACAACATTTCCATCAGATCAAATTATTTATTCAATTGAGTAATTTTGGTTGCTAAGCAACACTATATATAAGCAGTATAGATCAAGGTGTACATATTCATTATAGTGTTAGAATTGATTAAGAAACAATGACACAGGGACATCAAACTAAAGTATTTGTTTTTAATCTTTTGCTGATTAAAAAATATGCCCCCACTAGTTAAATTGGGAACACGGAGCAACACCACATTTGTAGCTAAGTAACATATGCACTTTTTTTCTACAGCTTTGGTTTTTATATAAAAGTTTGTTAAAATACATTGCTCTGCCCAAGTTTGCAATCAGGGAAACAATCGTACTATCACATGAAGAGCCCCATGTCTATACCATTCAGTGTTTGTTTATTCTTCAAGTTGAAGATAGAATTAAATACATCAACGATAATTTCTCTCCGTGTAAATTGTTTTATATATAATGTAACATTCCAGTGTGTTATGATGACAATAACTATCATGTATAAGGGTTGTCATAGTGATGCTTGATACAGTGTATAAGGGGTTGTCATGGTGACTCAATACCATGTGTGAAGGGTTGCCATGGTGACTCAATAAAATGTGTGAAGGGTTGCCATGGTGACTTAATACCATGTGTGAAGGGTTGCCATAGTGACTTAATACCATGTGTGAAGGGTTGCCATGGTGACTCAATACCATGTGTGAAGGGTTGTCATGGTGACTCAATATCCTTTGTGAAGGATTGTCATGGTAATGCTTGATACATTGTAAAGGGGTTGTCATAGTGACTCAATGTCATATGTAAAGGGTTGTCATGGTAACTGAATACCTGTATAAGTTTCTGGTAACACTTGAAACTGTTTATAAAGCATTGTCATGGTAGTAAAGCTTGATACGAAGTATGAAGGGTTGTCATGGCAACATTAACTACAGTGTATGAAGAGCTACCAAAACAAGTGCTTGGTTGATTATCATTTTTTTTCCTCTAATTAATCAGTATACTGTTACCATACAATTACATTTTTGTGTTTTTTGGTCATTTTTCCCATTTTGATGCAATGTAACTTTAAAATATGATAAGCAGGCCAGTTGTGTCAATTTTGGTCACTGAAGTTTTTCTCTATAGAGTGTTTTTTGGATGGTCATGAATATTCATATTCACCCAATCATGATTATTTAAGGATCTCTTGATCATGAATATTCATATTCAACAATTCAGAAGCCAGTTATGTACAACTATTGGTCAAATACAGGAATGACCTTGTGGTGACCTTTATAGGGATTATCTTCAGATCTCACCAGAGACGAACTGAAATGTCTCATCAAATTTTGTAGGATTGCTTTTGATGCAAACTTATGCAAATTAGAATGAGTATGTAGGGTGAACGCCCCTGATTGTCGGAAGTGAGTACATGTTTTCAGATTGTCTGTTTGAACGTGTGGTAATTATATTATATATCAAATCACTGTCTGGGACTGCAGCAATGAAAAACGTTTTTATGAGTAAGGTAGGAAAGAATGATGACAAGAGGCTGATAGTGTCATGGAATGTGTTACAGGTCTGATATAGAAACCAGCAGATTGTCCTATAGATTCAGCAATAAATTCATTTACAACACTGATAGGATAGAGATAATGTATCTAGGTAGTGTAATGTCACAGGATGTTTGTCAAGATAAACATTCTGAACATTTATACTGATTCATGTGAGCTGGTTTATGATTAATGCAATAAGTTATGGGGATTTTAAACATATAATGACTGCTCTTCCAATGTTGTTTGAGTCAGTGCAAGCTCCCAGGCAGTGTAATCAAGGTTGTGTGTCTCGTTGTTACTTTGTGATAAATATCAAAACACTTGTTAATGCGATTTGTCATGATGTAGGTATACCAATTTAGTGATACCATCATGAGAAAATTTATGACAATTGTATGTTAATATTTTTTTTGTATATTATATTTGATTGAAAGGACTATTGTTGTTTATTTAGCTGTCTCATTAATAAAAATGTTTTTATTTCATTTATTTGAAATCCAACATTTGAAGAAAATTTATCATCAGAAACAATAAAGGAACTTGGAGTAGATTTAGATTTCTGGGCATTTTAGTCTTTTCACAGTCTATACTCTTGAGTTATCTTACAAAATTCAAGATTCATACGTAAATAAATTTCCTCCCAGAGTAAACAAATATCGATAAATATGATCTCAATTCATTGTTTATAATTTTAACCCCTTCAAATGGAGGCTGGGCTAGATTTAGATCGTTTTTTTTTTTTTTTTTTTACTTTTTTTTTTTTCTTTTCTTTTCAGGAATATTTGGTAAAATTGTCAGTTGGCCATCACTGATAATACTCATTGAAATGCAATATATTGAGTTTTGTGTATATTTTAATCATATTTGTAACTTTTACTATCAAGTATAAATGTCCTTCCCTGTTGTTATCACTGGAGATTAGGTAACTCCGTATTGTTCATTTATTGGGATAGTTAACTCCCATTTTGTTTTCATCAGTGCAGCGGGTTGCCTCCCTTCGGTATTTCCATCATTGGAGATCAACACCAGAGGACATTTGATAATGATTATTGATTTATTTATTGAACCTGACACCCCTTACTTCTAATATGTGTAGACATGTAGAACAGCTAGTGGAAGGGTACTTTAATAGAAATCAGGGATGACAGGTCATTTTTTTCATTTAGGTCAGTCAAGAGCTGATGGATTATGAAATTTTGTCATTTTTGTACAAGTGTATGTTACAGGGTATTAAATCATTCAAGGGACTTGATTTCTCATTCACTTAAAACATTTTGAGGAAATAGAAACAAATCAAATAAATATTTATAAACAAAACAATACAAAGAAGAAACATCCTATTTGACTCATACGTGCAAAGTGAACAACAGGATTCTGGAAAAAGATTTCTCTATATTCAATTTGAGCAGAATTTTAGTCAATCAATCTTGAAAAGAGTGAAAATAAAAAATATAAAGTTAATGAATATTTGTGAAGTATTCCTGGTGTTTTATATACTTGTGGATATTCACTACTTATTGATTGTCTCCCTTGAAATACTTTCAGGTGAATAAGATATAAATACAGACCCTGCTCATTTGATAAGTTATCAACTGACAATCTTTGTGTTTTCTTAAAAAGTAAAACATGTGCTGATGGTTTGACAGTCTCCAGGATTAATTCATCATAGAACTTGTGATCATGATCGTCACATGAGTTTTGGTGATTAGTAAATTTTATATTTGAGGAAAGCAGCATGATTTTAAAGTTTGAAACAGGAATATGTTTCAGAGCTGAATTCTTGGATATTAAATGCTATGTTGACAACTTACCGGTTGTCAAAAATACAAAGTCATTTCAAAGTTTATAGAAAATCATTTGACAAACTCTGGTACAATAGAATATAGTGTTGATTCAAGGAGACAAAAAACCTGAACCAACCAACCGACCACTTAAGTGTTCGGCAGAAATTCTGCATTATAATCTGTCTATACAATTAAAAATACAACGTAGAATAATCTATCTTTCTAATCAACAACAAATTTAAAAAAAAAAAAAACATTTTGTCAATAAATATGACAGTACTTTATATTCTCTGTTTAAAAAGCACACAGTATAACCATTTGAATCTTGGTGTTTCCTTGAGGCTGTCAACACAATCAAGCACCTGTTTGTTTAATCCTGGTGTAGGATTAGATAATTGTTTAGTATACAGAGATGGAGCTGAGTCCTTGCCCGCTATAGTTACTTAATGAAGTAGTATTTAGCCATTAAAACGAATGTATATAGATGTGTTGTATTTATATAAAAATTGATGTATGTCTGATGTTAGGAAATAAACAGGTCTGGTATTTAAACCTGCAGTTACTCCCCCGTAACCCTTAAATGGACATTTTGTAAATTAATGGGTCAACATTTTTTACAACATACTGCAAAAAGTCAATCCTGTGAAAAGGAGTTTGATTCTGTGTAAGTAATTTCATATTTTACTTAATGATATGTAAACGTTGTGTGCAAAGATGTTTCAAAGGGAGGTAACTGTTGGATTACTTACAGACCTATCTACATTGATTGATGATTGATGTTCATTCTCTGAGTGACTCAGAGGCTAAATTTAGACGTGTGTGCGTGCATGTACTCTTAGTTAAAATGATGTGTTAGCAGGGCAAGTGAAAACGTTAAAGAAATACTAGATATTTGCCATTTTTGAGCTCTTCATCAGATTTGAGTTGGATGCCAGATTTGAAATTAGATGACTTGTCCTGTTTTTTGAAGTTTGAGGGTTGACCTTTTTGAAAATTAGGACTGACCTCTATCCTGGTCAAGGTCATTGTCAAACTTTTTTTTTAACTTTCTGACTCGTTTATATTAAAAAGCTATCGGAGGGTGTTGGTTACGAAGCATTGTTGTAACACCATAGAATTCAGTGTACTTTGTTACTGATGGTGCAGAATTTTCTTATCCAGGACAGGAATGGGTTGTTTTCAATTTTTATTGTACAAGTAACTTTCTTCTGTTACTCCAAATTCTGTAATAGTCACATGAATTATTACTCGATTCCAAAAACACATATTTGCAGTTGTCAAATGTCATAGAGGATTTCTGGTAGAATCTAGTATACACACAAGGTATTGCAAGATAAACACATCTATAGTGTGCCATAATGATAATTGATTTGGATTCATTCTTGTCCTGGGTACAATACGCGTTGTGCAATTGAAATTTTGCTCAAGACTTTTCGCTGTCGCTTAGAAATGGTTGTATGAGGAGTAAAGCTAGAAGAGAAATGAGGGGAGATAACTCCATTATTTATTGGGAGTCTGTGTGAATCATTTTATATTTATTTATCATTTTTCCGAAATATACTGCAATATTCAATTGGTATTGCATATTATACCATGTGGTCAATACATGTCTCAACCTCAGGAATGGAAATGGGTTCTTCTAACAATTGTGAACGGAACATCCCATTTTGGGTAGGAGGGAGTGTAGGGTGTTTTCCTCATCATGTGACTCGGTATAAGAACACATCAGAATAAGTAGTTTAATCTTAACCTAAAAATTAACTGTACTTTACATCTGAATAAACGAAAGATTGTCTTCATATTGTAGTTTTTTGTTATTTTGTTTGAATGTTTCCTTCATTATATTAACTTCTGGCATTTGTCTGTGGCCGCTAACTGGTGCTTTTATAGTAGTATAGTAATTACACAGAAATTCCATAACAACAGGGCTTCTGTAGTGTTATATCACATAAACTTCATAACCTTAACACTATTATAGGCTTATCACACAGACATTACATAAGTTGTCCCATTTCTAGTAGGTTATCACACAGAAATGTATAACTTTGGCGCTTCCGTATCATACAGAATTTTAATAACCTTGATGCTTCTACTATATTCTCACACGGAAACTTGGCACTTTTAAAGTGTTAGCACTCCGAAATTTCATAACCTTCTACTATTTGTATTCGCTATCACACAGAAATTCCGTACCTTTGGTGCTTTTATAGTGTAATCACACAGAAATCCCGTAACTTTGTTGCTTCTATAGTGTGATCACACAGAAATTCCGGACCTTTGGTGCTTCTATAGTGTGATCACACAGAAACTTCATAACCTGGACACATGGCTTAACACAAGCTTTTCACACACGTTTCTTGTGAGAGCTGTAAAGTATCTGTGAAATAAAGAAAACAAAAATGCTGTCATTTTGCGGCCGTTCACCACCTAATATGTCTTCTCCGTCGGCAATAATATTGAAAGGGACAGCTTTTCAACAATGTCTCCAGACCAAAATTTCATTGGATGGTCTCCATGACTTGATGGTCCACAAAATGAAGATGCGGTGGTATGATCAAACCAGTGTTCCAGCAGACTGATAGTTAGCTATTTTGTTCCAGTGCTAGACAATATGCTGACATAAATACTAATGATCGTACGACAAAATTGGAAAAACGATCGTAAATAACCACTTCAATGAAGTAATTTGTCAACCAGCTTAAGAAAGCAATATTTGGTTTTATTTTCAAAAAATTAAATGAGAAAAAAAAACAATCCATTAATTGTACAATGTCTAGGCTGTAATACCTGACTTATTTACAACTTTTCTTGGACAAAGCGAAGTCTTTCAAAGAATGAAAGAATGAAAAAAAAACTATGGCAGACAATCCAGTCTATACAGTATTGTGTTGTGAAAGTCTGTAGGTAGCATGTTGCAGGCCCTGAATTTGGCGTTTTCTCTAAGTATGACCAATGTATATAAATATTATCATAGCTTTAATGCAAGCAAGCTATGCTCATGACACAAAATTTTAACCAAGGGCAATAACTCTGTAATTAAGGGGTTGCTGGGTCTCAGTTTGGTAAGCATTAGTATAAGCTTTGTATACAGCAAAATTCATGATCCTTCAGGCAAAGTTATGCTCCAGACATGAAATTTTAAGAAAGGACAATAACTCTGTCATTGAGAGGTCGAGTGCCCTGAATTTGGTACACAGCACAGTGCCTTAGTATCATCAATGTAAACACACGATTCTTACTTAACTTTGGGCAAAGTAATGCTCTTGGCATGAAAAAACGGATGGACGGACAAGGCGGTGACTGCATGCTTTCTCGAAAATTTGGGAAGCTTAATAATGAAATAGACGACAAAATGTTGTTTTTCAGTTTTTAAAGATGCGGGCTCAAGAAACATTAATAAGATTAAGTTTGAGTCACAAAACATACATCCCTGTTATAAAATGACATCATGCTTGGATGTCAAACATAACGGTGTCGATATACTTTGTCATTCAAATGATTACGTCACTTTTTGTAAAACTGTATTTCAGTTTGTGATATATAGTTGCATCTGTATAAACATTTGATATCTTGAATGGTAAGATCTTAGCAATATACACGATAATCAGAGAGCTATTACGTTTTCCATGGTAAACGACAGGTCCAGATCGTAAGGCACCTACTTTTCATGTTATCTGTCTGTACTTACAGTTTATACATATTCTACATGGTCTAGCTATCATATAATGTGTATACAAAGGGAGGTAACTCGTAGATATGACCAGTGGAATGTGAATCCTAAATTGTATCGTCTATCTTGAAATGAATTTAGATATGGAGTGTAACCGTCCACTTTGGCCAAAATTTTACTAACACTAACAAGTTATGAGTTATATCTAAAATCCTTCGGCTTCAAATGTAATTTTGACCACAGCACACACACGTATCAACATTTAGGCAACTGAACCTAGTCCTGCGTAACCAGATTTAACACTAGCCTATCCTCCCCGCCGATGATGTCGAAAAATCTAAAAATAAAATTGGACAAAAATGTTACGATCTTAAGCTTTCCGGAAATCTCCGATATATGATTAAAATGTCGATTATTTCTATAGCATTGTCTCACACGATAGGCGTATCGCCATGGGATCGCACGTACAATTTCAGCATCATGACATCGTGTTTTTTTAAATATAATTTTTATCGTTTGTTTTTTAATACAACTTTTTAATGAACTAAATTCTAAAATCGAATGTCAAATAATTTCATTATTCATATCCATATGTGTTGCAGAGATTATTAGAAAAATCTCGACCTGACGGCCCAAGTGAGCTATACTGTATAAGGTTACCGCGGCATCCGTCGTCCGTCGCGCCGCCCGTCCGTCCGTTGTCTGTCAACTTTTCCTAAAACTCACTTCTAGTCATGAACAACTGAATGGATTTGAACCAAATTCGGTTTAAGTATTCTTGGAGAAGGGAGAATAAATTGGTTTAAACGGAAGATCTCGGCCCGCCGTAGTTTGAAGTAGTTTTGTTCTAAAAATAAAGTAAGAATAAGGTATATATAAGACGAAATGAAAGTGGTCTTTTTTTTTTCTTTTTTTTTTTTTAAAACAACTCTTTTTATGTCATATTATATTATTATAAAACTAACAGGCGAAAAAATAGTGAATTTACTAAAATGATTGATATTTCTGAGTCCCTCAAGAAAAGCATGGTACAAATCTGACATGCCAATATTAGTTCATTGTCATTATAACAGGTCTGTTTAGTTTCAGCTGCAGATGGGAAAATATTCTCTACCCAGGGATAGTGGCCACTTAGGTACGGTTAGCAAGACTGATAACCTTACACAGGTTCCCAATGTCTTTACTTTAGGATTCGAACCCTGGGCCTTGGATTACTAACGACTCTGATCCGTAATATTAACTTTTTACTGAGTCAGTCAGAAGCTGGAAGCAATTATTATTTTCATAATGGAAAAAAATTTTAAAAAAGCACACAAATATTGAAATGAGCAAATTATTTACCAGATTAACATATTACAATCCATATGGGTCAAGTTCACAATAGCATGTTTCGTTGTGTTCGCAGTGACAAAATGGAGAGAGGCAAGGTTTCCCGGCACAAGTATTGGTCTGACGTCTATTGCGCATGCCCGACAGAAGTAAGGTATCTAACCTGTCTTGTATGGCGATAATATTGTCGCCAAAATCGGGATTTGTTTTTGTTTCCTTCATTGGTAACAAAACACCAGGCTCTGTAACAACAAGTTTTCAAAAACAAAACCTCGTTATGATAAAATCTGATATTGTCTTAACAAAAGCCGACTTTTAGAAATTCGTGAACGACAAAGTCGATTTAAATACATCTACACGGTAATGCAGTATTATCTTACAAACTAAGGTGTGTGATATAAAACATTAATGACGTCAGTATTAAGAGCACTGCGTGTTGTGCGTTATTGGCAATCTGATCTACACGAGTTACTTCCCTTCGTTTTACTCTCGCGATTAGCTTGAAACCTCTAAAACGTGCGGCTCGTCAACGCTGTCATACCATAACAGTTCAATTTTGAAATGATACTTCTTACCGTAAGTAACGCTGTCATCAGTGGAATTCGAAACAGAGATAAATATTAAATTTCTTACATATTGAATTCCGGTGTATACGTCTCCACTTTATTGATTTTTGACATTATTTCAGTTTGTTTCAACATTCTTCAACCCCCTCCCAGATGTCAACAATAAAAGCTTCTGTAATACCAGTACTGTTTCTGATTCAAAATATGAATCGGAAGATGGAATCCACTTGTCTTTTGAACAATCACCTGAGTGACAAAACGCTACACGGGACACTGAATCGGCGTTATTAGAAATAAAGGTAATTAAATTTCGGGGAAATTTGTGTACGAACCAGCTAATATTTTCGGTAATGAATGAACGATCACCATCACCACCACCACCACCACCACCACGATCCCTAACAACACCAACATCAACATCATCATATATATCTAATCCTAGATGCAGGCGGCGCATGTGACGTGTCTAGCGGTCCGCCATCTTGGGAAGGTATTTTACAGGCTGTCGTAAACAGAAGAACTTTCACTGTTACATCGGCGTCATGCCTTCCTATTGTGCAGCCTACGGTTGCAATAACATGCGTTCTTTGGAAACAAGGAACAGAGGCATCACTTTTCACAAGTAAGTCACTTTTTTACAAGGATTTTGAGTTGTTATAATGAAAATACGATCGTAACATTGCTGGTCCTAGGGTTGACCTTATAGGGAGTGAATTTGGGTTGAACGTAATCTAAAGGTTGTCTATGGCTAGCTATAGCATGCTATTTCAGCACATTGTAGTTTACCTACACCATGCACACGGAGGCCTGTCAGCACTGATTGTCAGTGCCTTCAAATGCTTCATTTTAGTGGCAAAGAATACTTTGGTTTCATTGACTACTTGACACAATGTGAACTAATTTATCCCACATGCCTACAGAGAGAAATTAACAAAAAAATATATATGTCACATTATGTGTTTGGCCTAAGTTCCGTATCACTGAATATATATAGTGCTGAAGACTGTGCAGTAAAAACTGAAGTGCAGTTTGTTAAAAAGACGAGAAATGCAATGCACCTAAAAAAGTGACGAGTACATAGATTGGGCGTCTTTCATTGTGTGTTTATTGTCATTTTGTGGCCTTGACCCAGTAATGGTACTAGGGCAATACAGGATGCAGAACAGCAGTACTAGTACAGTACTATATGGTCACTAACATAATGACAACATAGTCTCTATCACATGTACCGGAGTGGCAAAATAAGGGTTTTTTTTTTTCATTCTTTGTGCAGGTTTCCATCAGATATTGAGCGGAAAACCCTATGGGAATTAGCCATGAAGAGAGAAGGCTTCCGTGCCACAAAGAGCAGCTACCTCTGCAGTGCGCACTTCAAAGCAGAAGATTTCGACCGCACGGGTCAGACTGTGAGATTACGGGCTGAAGTCGTACCATCATTGTTTAATTTCCCATCACACCTGCAGCAAGTGAGTTGAATTTGAGTTTCTTGGAAAAATCTGCCTATCCTGATATATTCCTATAGCCGATAGCAATAAATTTTGACTTATATGTGTCTTTTTTTTTATTTTGCTGTAACATGCTGAAGTGCACCGACATGTTTGCAAAGTAGTGTGATTGATTACAGTTACCTTTTGTGTGTGACAGTAGTTTCATTTTGGTCACAAAATAAGCAACTAGCCTATAACTTGTACAATATATAGTTATCTTGGTCTTATTAGTGATGAATACAGAATATATAGACAGAAGACATGATTTGTTGGCTGGTTTATGGTATCAGTGCTGCATATGTAGAGAGTATATACTTTGTATTTGACTGGTGCAGTGGGACTTAAGAGGAAGTAGTTTGCACTTCAAGCAAGGTCACACTATACTTGTCATGAATGATGTGATTGTTGTTGCATCAATTTCAAATAGTTATTGGATTATAGGTTTACCTTCTCTACACATGTATGTGAATGTTCAATGTGAAGACAAACAACATGCTGCATTTCATTAGAATCACCTGTAAGTGATATCCAATTGTATATTACCTTACATTGTTTTGCTGTGGTCTCCTCATTCATAATGCACCAAAATTCAAGAAAGTAGCCAGTGGGATTATATTATTTCAAGAATTACTCATATAAATATCAAGTCATACTTTTATTGTGCACCTGACTTTCTTGTGTCATTTTGCAGATTCACCCTGCATATTTTTATGCATTAAAATATGAATGAAAATGTCTCTCAGTTTCATGTTTTTACCAAGACTCCCACTGTCACACTGCATGTGACTATATATATATCATTAATTAGTGCATCTCATGGTCAGAGGCTGTTAGCTGCTATGTGGTACTTTGCATTCAGTGTTCTGCATGCTGATATAACCTTTAATAGATTGGCAATATGTGTAACCCTCTTGAACCGTTCGAGAGACACAATTGAAGGACTACCAAAGGTGAAGAAAAGCACCTTTTATTTCCGGTAAGCTTACAAAACTCTCTCGCTCCCGTACCTGCCCTGGTCCCAGGCCTCGTGACACCAGTCCATCCAATATGCTGTCTAGTGACCGGAGTAAGGGACGATCTTGTCCCCTCCTATTTATGTCTAATGCCTACGTGACTGTCAAATTTGATGGGTGACCCCGGTTGACCAAGGCTGTCAAACTATTACTAATTTTGAATTGGATCCCAGACATTCTGGAGCCAAAACAGTCGAAAACAAATACAAAGCCTTCAATTCGGCCACACACGCCAAGGTCTGGTCTCCCAGTGTAAACAAAAGACTTTCAAAAATTACGTCACATAAACATTTGTCAGTGTTTTAGGTATTAACTATTGTGCAGTTTGTGCGCCTGCCTCAGCAGCAGCAGTACAGCGTAGTAAAGTGACCTTAATATATGTCCCCCACAGATCAATGACTGTGTGTCAGAACATATAACTAAAAGAGATAATTCTGCTTAATAATTAAATATTATAAACATCAACTCAGTAATAGAACCAAAACAGATAATACTGCCTAATATCTAAAGCAAGGGCAGATAACCTTGCATAGGGTTACATATGTATTCACACATGTTATTCACTCTAGAAATTAAGTGCATAAATCCTGGGTATATTCCTTACCACCAACCTTCTATATAGCCTTTTTCATTGCCACAATCAAGTTATTTATTACTATTTGAAAAAAGGATGAATTTGAATAAAATGCTATTTATTATTTCTTAATTGTTCTATTTCATTGTTTTTTTTGTTTTTTTTGTGGGCGGGGTAGGTTATTATATGTCAGTTTATTCTTAAAATTATCCTATGCAAAATAACTGAGGCCGTGCAGCATCTAGGATTAGACATCTATGAACGTCATCACCATCAACACCACAATCACCATCCCTACCGCCAACACCACCACCACCATCACCACCACCACCACCACCACCACCACCACCACCATCACCATCATCATCATCATCATCATCATCATCATCATCATCATCACCACCATCACCATCACCATCACCATCATCATCATCATCATCATCACCACCACCACCACCACCACCATCATCATCATCATCATCATCATCACCACCACCACCATCACCACCATGTAAGAATCTCTGGACAAACTATTTCAGTATATGTTACTGACCATACAGACAGTAAAGGACTACCAGCAGAAGTGTCAGCTTCTTCATTCTGGACAGCAGTCGAGGTATGAGTGATGTACTGATTTATAACAGAAAACAAAAATCGTTAAACTTTGAAGTGGTAGGATAAACTCAGAAAATGAATGATGTTGAGAGTCAGAAATAAATCTCCAAGTCACTTAGGCAAGCTAAGATATTAACTATGAGGAAAACAACATATTTTTGGCTAAACTTTATCTATTTCTAAACCTGTATTACTGATGCCTGGATAGACCAAGATTTACATGATGTTTGTTGTGGATGAAGCAGAAGATGCTTTTGGGAACACATGGTCACCTTGTACATTTTCATATGTGTCCATGTAAATCTTTCTTTTGTTTATATATTTTTGCTATAGTTTCATTAAAATGAGTTTTGATATAAAGATACTGTTGATATGTCAATATTTTCTTGTGAGTCTAATTGTTTCACAATGCTAGTCAAAACAGGCCGCTTTCAGAGAGAGAGATAGGCCTACCTGTGGCGACAATCACACTTTCGTCTCAGAATGATAAGTATATAAAGATCACTTAGATAAGCACAAGGATTACTTTACGTCAAAGTTCAAAGATAAGAACCATTGTTTATTTCTCAATTACAATTAAAGTTATGGTTGGAAACTATCTATTACAATCTGATCTCCCAGAGTTACTTCCCTTGGGAGGGAAAGCGGGACAATAATGTGGAATATTTCTGTATAGAAAATGGTTTTGAAACACTGGAATAAGGAAATATAACCATGAAAAAAAATGGCTACACTGTAACGTTACAAAGAAAGCTTTTGATAACAAGCTGTGTCAGTATACCACATCCCTAATGGAGTTTTATTGGTTAATCATAAGAAATCATGTACTTAACAACTTTGACCCCTGTTAATTTGAATATATATGTCATGGTCATTTCTTGTTGCAAACTCTGTTCAGTTTCATCAAAGATCCTATCCAGCCATATATCATGATTCTAGACTTTTTAGTTATTGAGAAGTTTTTTAAGGAGAAAAGTTTACAGTGGATCAACTTGGATGACAGACAAGATAAAACAGTAATAGATATAATACAAAAGGACTTTTACTTAAATGAGAGAATAACCAAAACAAAATCTATTTATAAATAATTAAACAAAACTAAAAATAACAAAAAACAACTTGAACTTTAACCTGTTGAAAATTCAAAAACTCAAATATTTTCATAAAAATTTGAAGTTGGGCAGAAATAAGAGGTCTACATATTACTATTACACTACTTGTCCTTCAATAAGCCCAGGCAGTCAGTCAAAACATTGTATACTTAATTCTCATTCACAGAGGGCAGACTTTTACTAAACAGTAATATACATCTGTGTGGAAGGCTTATTATCAGACTTATTGTCACACACTCAGTTATATACTTCTTTTTATACAGTTGGTGCTAGTAGATGCTGAATTTTGATTCATCAACATTTTGAATTTTCTAAGAGGGAAATTGTGATCTTTCAGAACTTCAAACATCAAAGATGTAAAAGTTATAAAACTAATACTTTATAATTAACATGCAAGTTTTAAACTGTACTTCTTTCCTTATAGATTTACATGTACCTGATAAAATTAGATGTTTAGCTTGTTAATTAAGAAAATTGACAAGTACGGATGTATACATTCTGTTTGTGTCCTTCTGTCTTTAATTAACAGTATCTGGTAAGAGTTTTTAGAATTCTAGTTAACATCTACCATGTTAAAATGAGAATGTTTGTGGTATGACTTTCCTATACCCTTTTTGAATTTCAAATTATAATTTCAGTAATGTTTTATTGTAGGGGTTCATCTAACAAAATTCATTTATACAGTTGTGACAGTATTTTTCCAGACACACCTGAAATCTCAATTTTTCTTCAATTATATAACATTTTGAGTATCCTTCTTCAAGCCAGCAGAGTTCCCCCATGGAAGAGGCAGTCGATGACGGGCAGTAGCTTGGGTTGAGGGGTCCTGTGAAAGCTTCCTCGTGCACATGTCCTCTTAATATACTGGTTGGGTATGCCAGTTTCAGGGGCCAGAAGCTGGTCTGATACTAAACACCCTTGTTAAACCTCCAATGGCATCTGTCCTGGTATTATTTGTGTATGACATGTTACTTTATTTGATACGGTGACAGGTGACATTATGACGGCATTTAAAATAAAATTAGAGAATCAACAGTTGTTGTAATCTAATGGCATTTGAAATGTTTTGTTTCAGAAATTACAGGAGTGTATGTTTTGACTGTACAATTTCATGATGGATTTGAAGCTGAAGTTTGGTATAAACTTCCTTCAAACAGATGCTACAATTAAATAGTTTGCTTCGTGAAGTTTTCTCTGTTGCTTTCCGTTTGATTTTTTACTTTCTTCCTTTGATTGTTTTTGTTTCTATGTCATTTTACATGTAATATGAAATCTTCCTATGCAGTCAAGTCCTTTCTCTTGACACCACTCGTTAATACGTTTTTTCTGGGAATTTTGATGTGGTTTAGTTTCTGGTGCCTCTGTAAAGTGACCTCTTTAGAGAAGCATCTCCCACAACTATTACAGACATTCTTTGTTGTGGTGATATTGTGAAGCATTGGGAAATGAACCGGCATCAAAATACCATGATGGTGAAATGAACTTTATCATACTACACTGGGAGCAGCTTGGGTCAAGTTTTGCTGAAAACAATAAAAACGAAAGAATGTAGGACAATGTACTGTTTGCACTCTACACACTTATTATGATTGTGACAATCTATCTACTTATTTTTTATATCAGTCTGGAGGCCGATATAAAAAAGTTGATAGAATGTCAGAATAATTTTTACTATCTACACACTATGATGGCTTCAACTACATAAAATATGCAAGTAAAATACCCAAACAACAACCAGTATCCTTATAAGGTGGGGTTTCCTTGTATTAGGCTAGTGCAAAAAAATGGTAACTACCATATGGTAACACACAGTACACCAATCAAAAACCACTCAAATCAACTGGGGTATAGTATTTTGTCCTAGGACCCAACCACTATAGCACAGAAAGGACCCAACCACTATAGTACAGAAAGGACCCCACCACTATAGCACAGAAAGGACACAACCACTATAGCACAGAAAGGACCCAACCACTATAGCACAGAAAGGTCCCAACCACTATAGCACAGAAAGGTCCCAACCACTATAGTATAGAAAGAACCCCACCACTATAGTACAGAAAGGTCCCAACCACTATAGCACAGAAAGGACCCCACCACTATAGCACAGAAAGGACCCAACCACTATAGCACAGAAAGGTCCCAACCAGTTTAGTACAGAAAGGACCCAACCACTATAGTACAGAAAGGTCCCAACCACTATAGTACAGAAAGGACCCAACCACTATAGTACAGAAAGGTCC
Organism: Ylistrum balloti; assembly: GCF_031769215.1. NCBI lineage: Eukaryota > Metazoa > Mollusca > Bivalvia > Pectinida > Pectinidae > Ylistrum > Ylistrum balloti. The sequence goes on along the minus strand of NW_026782800.1, from coordinate 67,948 downwards.
CAACCGCTATAGCACAGAAAGGACCCAACCGCTATAGCACAGAAAGGACATGACCACTATAGCACAGAAAGGACATGACCACTATAGCACAGAAAGGACCCGACCGCTATAGTACAGAAAGGACCCAACCGCTATAGTACAGAAAGGACCCAACCACTCTAGTACAGAAAGAACCCAACCACTATAGCACAGAAAGGTCCCGACCGCTATAGCACAGAAAGGACCCGAACGCTATAGCACAGAAAGGACCCGGCCGCTATAGCACAGAAAGGACCCAACCGCTATAGTACAGAAAGGACCCAACCGCTATAGTACCGAAAGGACCCAACCACTCTAGTACAGAAAGGACCCGACCACTATAGTACAGAAAGGTCCCGACCACTATAGCACAGAAAGGACCCGACCGCTATAGCACAGAAAGGACCCAACCACTATAGCACAGAAAGGACCCAACCACTACAGTACAGAAAGTGTAACCCTATGCAAGGTTATCTGCCCTTGCTTTAGATATTAGGCAGTATTATCTGTTTTGGTTATATTACTGAGTTGATGTTTATAATATTTAATTATTAAGCAGAATTATCTGTTTTAGTTATGTTCTGACACACAGTCATTGATCTGTGGGGGACATATATTAAGGTCACTTTACTACACTGTACTGCTGCTGCTGAGGCAAGTGCACAAACTGCGCAATAGTTAATACCTAAAACGCTGACAAATGTTTATGTGACGTAATTTTTGAAAGTCTTTTGTTTACACTGGGAGACCGGACCTTGGTGTGTGTGGCCGAATTGAAGGCTTTGTATTTGTTTTCGACTGTTTTGTCTTCAGAATGTCTGGGATCCAATTCAAAATTAGTAATAGTTTGACAGCCTTGGTCAACCAGGGTCACCCATCAAATTTGACAGTCACGTAGGCATTAGACATAAATAGGAGGGGACAAGATCGTCCCTCACTCCGGTCACTAGACAGCGTATTGGACAGACTGGTGTCACGAGGCCTGGGACCAGGGCAGGTACGGGAGCGAGAGAGTTTTGTAAGCTTACCGGAAATAAAAGACGCTTTTCTTCACCTTCGGTAGTCCTTCAATTGTGTCTCTCGAACGGTTCGAGAGGGTTACAAAAGGACCCAACCACTATAGTACAGAAAGGACCCAACCACTATAGTACAGAAAGGACCCAACCACTATAATACAGAATGTAGTTGATTTTCCGGGGAAATGCAGACCATCCAAAGTAGAAATCATTGAACCATGCGCTTCGGACATTTACCAGATGTTTCAAATACCATGGCTCTACTCTCTTAGCCACCATGGCCGTAACTCAAAACTGACAAAATACCAAAATTTGATAGGCAGCTCTGATTTAGTTGATATTCTGTAAGATCTAATGTGTTTTGAAATTTAAAAGCTCCTGACACAGATCAACACCACCTTAAAAAAGCATGTAGAACAGTCAGCATCCTAGCATCATTATTGATAAAACCGTTTAACACTGAACTACACTATCCTGATGAAATATATAGAATTTCTAATTGTCTTTCTGTCAACCATTCATCAGTAATCCAGTTCTGCCATCAACCTTTCCTAAAATACAGAATCTATATCAGTAAACATCACCTGATAAACAAGACAGTTATGGATACCTACCATTGTTTGGGAGTAAAATTGTCACATCTAACTGGTAATTCTGCTTCAGATGTCTCTACTGCATGCATGTCTGACTCAATCTTCATGGATGAATTGGCTACACTGTACCCTTGGTGCTACATATGATTCTATTAGAAATCTCAATGTTTTTGTCTTGTTGAAAGAAGACTTCAGTATAACAGATTCACTTAGAGGTCTCCTTTAGTTCCCCATTATGACTATCAAAGTTTGTCTGTGTGTTTTGTTCTCTAGATCTGCCTCAATTTTAATGCCAGTGTTCAAGCATATTTTCTTTTTGAAGTTCTGTTGCAGCTATACAGCTGTGTGTATATGGACTCTTATCTGATTCATTCTTTATAAAAAATTAAACCACACTGGCTTCACATAGAGTTATCTCCCCTCGCTCTGCATCAGCTACACAATTTGGACTATATTGCTCAACTTTTAAAGTTTATTTTTCACAAAATCTTTGATAAATTAAGAACACACAACTGAAACGCAAAAAAAAGTATAACAAAACAACAGAAAAATGTGATAAAATTTTATTTTTCTTGACATTTAAATCACCTCACCGCTCTGGATCACCAATATATATTACTTTTATAACAAAACAATATACAAACTATATGTTTCTACATACTAGCAAACATTGTATTTAAATAAAAAGACTTGAGAACATTAAAAGTACACGAGAAAAGAAATGGAAGACTAGTACTGGTCCAAAACAGCATTAAAAATAAAGGGAAAAGAAAAAAAAAAGAAAAAAAACTTTTTCATTTTTATAGATGAACTTTTCATCAGTAACAAGGAAAATAAATTAAACAAAATGTTCAATAATTTAGATTAAAAAATCAAATATTAGAAATTATTAGGAATAAATATTGCATAAAATTGCTTCAGAAATTAGTGATGCATGAATATTTCTGTATTTCTGAAAAAAAGCACACTGACTAGATTAAATTTATTAACAATTTCTGAAAGTCTACGTCTACTAAATTAATGACATTCATTGTGTAAATAGCAAAAGTTATTAATTGTAACACAACATTAAATAAACAGTCCGGGCAACTGTGAATTCATGTCAGCCATGATCACACACTAAACGCTCAAGTATATTTCTGTTTGACAACATTAGTTTCACATCTTTCTAACTAGAATAAACAAATAAAAATTCTTAGTAAAAAGATTGCATATTTCACAAATGTTCATTTCTCTATCATGAACAGCTAAAAATATATTTCTTCACATCCTTAGGAGAGATTTTGACAAAAATCTTCAAAACTACACCAAACATGTTACATATTGGTACAACTCACACAAAACCACACCAAACAGGGCACATATTGGTACAACTCACACAAAACCACACCAAACATGTTACATATTGGTACAACTCACACAAAACCACACCAAACATGTTACATATTGGTACAACTCACACAAAACCACACCAAACATGTTACATATTGGCACAACTCACACAAAACCACACCAAACATGTTACATATTGGCACAACTCACACAAAACCACACCAAACATGTTACATATTGGTACAACTCACACAAAACCACACCAAACATGTTACATATTGGTACAACTCACACAAAACCACACCAAACATGTTACATATTGGTACAACTCACACAAAACCACACCAAACATGTTACATATTGGTACAACTCACACAAAACCACACCAAACATGTTACATATTGGCACAACTCACACAAAACCACACCAAACATGTTACATATTGGTACAACTCACACAAAACCACACCAAACATGTTACATATTGGTACAACTTGTACAAAACTACACCAAACAGGGCACATATTGGTACAACTCACACAAAACCACACCAAACATGTTACATATTGGTACAACTCACACAAAACCACACCAAACATGTTACATATTGGCACAACTCACACAAAACCACACCAAACATGTTACATATTGGTACAACTCACACAAAACCACACCAAACATGTTACATATTGGTACAACTTGTACAAAACTACACCAAACAGGGCACATATTGGTACAACTCACACAAAACCACACCAAACAGGGCACATATTGGTACAACTTGTACAAAACTACACCAAACAGGGCACATATTGGTACAACTCATACAAAATTGGTTCAGCTTCAATTTTTTTCAGTTAAGCTGATGCAAAGATTTGAAATGATTTTTCAAAATTGATTATCGGAACCTAAATGTTTTCTTTTGTTGAAGCAAAACAAAATTCGTATTGTTCATGATAAAGATGCCAGGAGCCAATAATTATTCAATATTACATACATTTCAGGTAAATGAGGCATTTTACATTAAGATTTCAGAAAAAGAAAATAATACAGCCAGGGAGCATGCATTCTTTTCCTCTGAATATTTCACATACAATCAGATGAATATGTAATCAATTAACTACTTTGAAATGCCTTTTCAACTTGTATACAATGATTGATTGCAGATTTTAACCGCTTTCCCATCACTAACATGTACTATAATCATTCTACACTCTGATACAGTCGTGGAGATCAACAGAAATGGAAAATTTCAGACAATGAAGCAGAATCTACAAAACTTATCACCCAACTGCAATAAACAAATGTAAGGACACTTAAAAAAAAATGACTACAAGTCACAAGCTGATGATTTTATGTTATATATTGTGTACTAAACTAATGTCCATACATATTTACTTGAGAGTTTTAAATTTTTGTGGGTGTTTGATTTTTGTTGGGTTTTGTAGGTACCAGTATGCACTTTTAATAAGCGAATGCTTAAATCTACAAAATGATAGATAAAAAAGATGCCCAATGGGCCTGCAGCGCTCACCTGGAAGATATACCAGCCAAATATCATGCCTCGTGACCTTTTAGTTCATGAGAAAAAATCGTTTAAAGGTTTTAACAAATTTGACCCCTGTGACCTTGAATAAAGTTAAGATCATTTCTTTTCTGAACTTTGTCGCCCTTCATCCTACGAACATACCAGCCAAATATCATTTCTCTAGAACTTTTAGTTAATGAGAAGAAGTTGTTAAAATGTTTAAACAAATCTGACCCCTGTGTCTTTGAATATAAGGCAAGGTCATTTCTTTTCGCAAAGGTTTTATCCTAGGAACAGACAAATATCAAACCATTTGGTCCATTGGTTATTGAGAAGAAGTTATTTATAGGAAAAAGTTGATGCTGAACAATGGACGCCACACCATGACCTAAGCTTACTTGGCCCTTCAGGCCAGGTGAGCTAAGATTACATGAATTTCAGTACCTGGTACTAGTGAACTTCAGGAGCAGCATTTATAGACGTAATCAGGTGCCACAGAAAAAGGATTTTTTGTTGTTGAAGAACAATGATTTGACATTATCCATCCATACACTTATGCCTGTTAATAAGCCCATCCATATCTATTACTGTTAATGTAGCATTACAAACAAAGCTCATCTCATTATCCTGTAATTAATAAGTGTGACCTTGACCTAGAATTTTTAACATTACCTGGCCTTATTTCAAGACAAGTATATTAACAGGGAATTTGTGAAATAATTTTTTTCATGATTTGTGTAATTTTGTATGTTTTGTTAAGAGTGCCAGACTTGTATAATGTTTACTGCAGTGATCACATTTGTAAGTGGTTTTATTATGTGTCTTTATGTGTCGGCTGAGATGAGTAGAGTGTATAAATGCTTTACGACATAAGCTACACTTAAACGGAGCATCTCCTGTGTGGATCATCATATGTCTTTTCAAACCACTTGTATCGGAAAATCCTTTATCACAAACGTCACATTTGTGTGGTTTCTCACCGGAGTGAATTATAAGATGTCTCTGCAAAGTCCCCATCCTACCATAGCATTTACCACAGATGTCACACTTGAACAGTTTCTCACCCGTGTGTACTACTTGATGTCGCAGCAGACCACTCAGGTCACTAAATACCCCGTCACAGTGATCACACCTGTGAGTCTTTTGTCCAGAATGTATAGCAGAATGTGTGTTGAGATGACTTTGCCGCTTGAATGATTTACCACAGTCTGAACACTTGTATGGTTTATTAACTGAGTGTACCTGTAGGTGCTGCTTTAATCCATCAGCCATTTTGAATTTTTTATCACAGAAATCACATTGGTAAGTTTTTACTTCAGAATGTACAGCTTGATGTTTTTTAAGGTAAAGTTTGCTATGAAAGCTTTTGAAACAGATGTCACACTTCAAATTTTCTGTGTTTGAAATATTCTTTGATTTCCTTCCGATTTCTTTTACATTGTTTTCATTTTTCGAATGTTTTCTCTTCTGCATCTTTTCATCACCGTGTGTTTTAATGTGTATAGCTAGATCTTTTCTTTCATCGAAGTACTTACCACATATGTCACATGTAAAAGCTTTCTCTGAATCAGCATGTTTCTTCATGTGCTTCTGTAGTGTGTCTTGTGTATCAAAGTTTTCACCACAAGTACTACATGAGTGTCTGCCTGCACATGTACCAAGGTTTTCGCTGTGGTACACTGCGGTGTGGCACTTCAGATCTGAATACGTGGAAAAACATTCCCCACATTTATCACAAGTATTGTTTTCATCTGTAGAAGTGAAAGAGTTCAGAGCAATGTTTGCTGAAAGAATAAAAAAACATTTAGACAAATATGCATAATACAATGAAGAATTCTACTGTCTAATGTCTGTCTGGCATCATGTGATTTTTGAAGACATTGATATATAATTTCAGAGCAAACAAAGTGTTGAATAAAAGTTTTACCACAATTAGTGAACCAGGGAAAAATAAGGGTAGAGGAAATAGAGATGAAATAGTGGTAGAAAAAATTGAAGTTTGCAGTAGAACATATTTATATTACTAGACAATATAAACAGGAAAATTAAGTCAAAAGACATCAATAAATACCATCGTCTGGGAGTATAAGTGTCACACATCTGACCATTGGTTCACCTTTAGATGCCTCTCTATGTCGGTCATCATCTGGCTCAATCTTTATCGAAGACTTTTCTGCATTAGCCACACAGACAGTTATCTCCCTTGGTGTCATATCTGTTACAGATGTCTCTTTATTTATGCTGTTATCTGGCTCTGTCTTTATAGAAATCTTTTCTGCAGGAGTCACACACACAGTTACCTCCCTTGGTGTCATATCTGCTACAGATGTCTCTTTATTTGTGCTGTTATCTGGCTCAATACTGATAGAAGACTCAGATACGACAGAATCACTGAGAATTGCCTCCCTTGATGCTTCATCTGCTACTGATGACTCTTGATGTATGTCGTTTTCTGATTCAACCTTTATGAATGATACTGATTCATCAAGATTTATTTCCCTTGGTTCCACATTTGCTACACAAGTCTTTTCACACATGCCTTCCTCTGGCTCAATCTTTAAACAAATCTTATTGTTCTGCAGCAGATCATACCTGGCTTTATTCTCTGTTGATTGAACTGTCCCCTTCATCCCACCTGTGAATAAATGAAATAAAAATTGAATTGACATTCCATTATATACTACAATATCCAGTCTGCAGTAAAAGCCTAGGGGCCCAACATACTGACTGAGGATTAATCCAACCATGACAGATCTAGAGGCAAAGATAAAATTGTGGATAGAGAATCAAAACTCTTTGGGTTAACTGAAGATCAGTTGGTAGGCTGTATAACATTTCAGGTGTGAATATGTGCTTCAGTTGTAGTAAATAAAAAGTTCCAATCCAGGTTCTAAATTACTGCAAATCTATTTGTTCACACCAGGTTCCAACACATTTTAACAGCATACAACACCAGTAGGTAGCAAGTACTTATTCCAGTTATTCCAGAACCATATCATAAACTAATACGAAAAGTTTGAAAAGAGTTTCCACAAATACAATTAACACATTTAAGGTTTCAGGTCTGAATAGTGAGTACTGAGGAGATAGGCACGAGATGTTGACAGGTCTTGGTACAAGGCTGATAATTAAATCAGCATGGTTACTACATGATCTACCCACCAACATTCAATAGTTTTCACATTGGTTCTTTAGCATGTTTGTGAAAATGAATAATGATATTTAGAAGATAGTACTAGAGCAGTAGTGAGTGTTAATTAATACACATTTAGATATTAATTATTCTTTATAAGATCTATTGTGTTACAGTTGGTGATTCTACAAGCCATAGATAAGTGTGTTCTTGTTACAGGAAATAGGATATATACATGACATGGTAAGGTAAATTTTGACACCTTTTGAGAGGGAAAGTCTTTAATTAGAATGCAATACATAAGTGAGTGTTTGAGGTATGTTAAGTTTTCACTTACCTCTTTTTTGAGGAAGTGGTATAAAAGTAGCATTATAAATTGCATCTTGAAAACCGGGAGGAAATCCAATCTTAGTTGTAAATATAGGTCTCTGTATTAGATATTAGTGTTGTTACTCCTATACTTGTCGAATTATTTATTATCGGATATTATTAATAAGAGCAAAGCTCTATACTGGTTATTTGTTTAAGATCATGTTTCGTTTGTGTCTAGGATAAAATCCAAGGTCTTGATCTTTCTGAGAAAAATTCCTCCTGAAGTGAAAGGCATGGAGCATATATAGGTGCTCTGCTTTCCCCCTTAACTAACTCTGGAGTTCAAAATACTATGACAGCATTTTCACTCTCCTGAATTTGTTGGACTTACATTTAATTATTTCTAAACATATATTTTAAAAATTGGTATGAAATTTCCATTGAACTTTGTATACTCGGCATATAACGCGAACCAATATCATGATGTCATACAAACAAGCACATGAAACATCAAACTCAATACAATTTTCATTTCTTTAAGCATTAACCATAGCCAGTTAACCGATATTTGTTGGCGTTTCGTTTTATTGATACTTTAAACAAAGAATGCCAACATGGCATGAAAACTTCAAACTTTCCTGGCACCACCTGACTCGTATTACGTCGTGTTTTGTTTAGTAAAATAAAGGAGTAACAATCAGACAGTTCTATGATATGACGGTGTAGTCTACTTTTGTGACGATTACTGCTGTGCGTGATAAATACAAGAAACCCATATCAAACTAATATAGATGATAATTACCCTTGTTACACGGTTTGTTAGACAGACATGTCCACTCCATTCGACCCGTTCTGGCCACGTAATCACCCTCCGTCAACAGCCAGTCCCAACCGTTCCAGTTAATTCACAGGAACCAGAAGTGTGTGTGTGAATTTCGAGTCGATTTCCGGATTAGTTGAAATTTCAAAAAAAAAAAGTTGAAAGTCAATGAACAAATTCATATTAAATGTCAAATGGGAAAGTTATTTTTGATTGACATAGTTCAACTGTTTGACTAAAACATAAAAAAGCTTTCAGTCAAAAATAAAAATGCAAACAAAATTTCATTCCAATAGTTCCCTGTTACTTTCCAATGTCCTCGCGTTATTTAGTTTTCCTAGGAAGAAAACGCCATTACGGTGAGGAGAGATGGATATAGTATAATTAAATGACAATAGGAGTCCTGCTGGCTTATATATGCAGATCTGGTAAGCGTTTTTTGAAAAATATCTCGAGCCTAGATACAATGTTTGTAAGACTCTCGAGCTGTTATTTTATCACGACGCAATCAAATGTACCGATGTTCCATGTCGGTAAATAGTTGTGATCGCAGCCGATCAATGTTATAATCAAATGTCCAAAACGCGTATTGAATACATTTTCTTACTTTAGTTTCCACTTTTAGTGATGCCAACGATGGCACAATGAGCTAACTTTTTAATTGTAACTATTTGAAATAATAACAGACATGAAACACTTAAGAAGCCTTTTTAAACAGGCGTCGCCAAAAAATGAATGTAAGCAGAGACGTATGTATGTCTCTGATGTTAGTTTACATAATAGTGATGATAGGGGTATAAACAGCATGGAAACTTGCAATTGGTTCATTGTGAAATTGCAACATAAATACTTAACCGTTTCCAGAAGTATTTAGAGTATGTATAATTTATTTATGTTTTTAACTGTGACAAAGACAAGAATTAAATTATTGTTAGACTACATGACCCTAGTAAATACTAGCTGCAAAATATCGCTCGGCTAGCGAGAACTTTTCTTCAGCTCGATTGGTTGAGCGTAAGTCTAGTAAGTGAGAGGTCCTTTGTCAGCACATGCTAGTCATTCACAGGTCTGTGACATTAAACCACACACCGCAAATCTTCACTTGTGGTTGTAAAAATCTTCACTTGAGGTTGCAAAATTCAATGCTCACATCCATCACAGGGATTTGACATGAATTTTCGTCTCAATGTCCATATATATATGTATGTATCATAGTGACTGTAATACATATAAAATGGACAGAGGATTGAGAATTTGTGCTAAATCCCTGTGATCCTCATCACGGTCTCCACATCACAGAGTGGAGGTTGTACATGTATGAGATAGGTGTGTATTCTAATAATAAAGGCATATCTTGTATATGTTGGTTTTAGTGTACAATATATGGGATTTAAAAAGGACTCCTGACAGAGAAGCATAGAACCAACACCCTGGATTTCTTTGGTAGTAGATCGATACTTCTTGTAGGAATTGAAAAATGGATACCCATGAATGAGTCACCAGAGACCCATGAAGGATGCTACATACCAAGGACATAGAAGATGGAACCTTAACATCTGGATTCAATATTTTTCAGTCGCACTTTGGCTAGCTAGACAAGCTGTCATCAGGCTCTGATGATGGCCGAAACATGTAAAATGTGAATATATAGGATTGATAATAAACTTTTCCTCTAAGTTTGTGTCAGGAAATACGTTTTAGCCTCTTGGTTTTTTTCCAAGATATTTATGGTAATACAAATTGTATAAATTGTTCTTAATTTTGTTTCTGTTTACAGAAAAAAAAAATGACTGCATCAGTTCTCTCCACTGGCTGGCAGTCAGACAGTAACCTGCTTATCTGTCTGAAACATCTGTTTGACACAAAGATTGGCTCAGACGTGAGATTTGTTGTCGGAGAGAAACAGGATGTAGTAAAAGGTCATCGAAGTATACTGATCTGTCGGAGTCCAGTTTTCTGTGACATGTTGACCACACAGAAATCCGACCCTGTCCTTACTGAGTGGTCAATCAAGGTTGCAAAGGCTCCGAAGAATGTCTTCAATATTTTTCTCAGGTCAGTTCTTTTAGATGTAATTCATACATACCTTACACATTCATACATGTTCACATAGTTCATGATGTAATGAGTCATTCACCGTTCAATGTTTTTTATTGGACTGCATTGACCTGTTTGAAACTGTTGAGATTTGTAAAATTCTACATTACCTGAAAGATGTTGGTCTATATAACAGACTTTGACTTACCATTTTAATCTTTTGTGTTAATATACCCATTAGATTCTCATGAGCTCTATGGAGATTTTTTTTACTCTTCCACACTTCATAAACAGATTCCTGTTTATAACGGAGAAAGGTAGATATCTGTCATTTTCTCTGGGAAGAAATATTTCTCATGTAAGTTTGTTGTAAAAATGTTACCTCTCAGAAAACATTTTTATTGACATTAGGTAATATAACCATGTGGATATTCTCAATTAAAACAATCATTAATATATTACATGATGTGATGTATTCACTTTACCATAGAAAATCCAATGTTTACTGTGGACTTTTGGGATTAAGATATTTGGGTCCATACAACCTGTTGGAATGGCTTGAATTGAGAATCCACTACCTCTATCAGTAATGGAATTCACCGAAATTTTTGAAATTGTGTTCTGGTCTTGCCTGAAAATTCCAGCAAAAATTACTGAATTTGAAAGTATGGAAGGAAAATAATTATGACTTCTGTGTTATGTATACAGAAATATGTCAGTCCTTGGTTTTATATGATTCAGGTTTCTAGCTTGATAGATAAGATATAGGTGTCGGAAAATAAAAAGAACTTATGTAATTAATTTGTTTAGGCCCAGGGAAAAGTTTTGTTAGCCCCTCTTTAGATGAGATGTGATTTTCAAATTTTTTTAATTTCCAAGCCAAATAGGCCTAGGATAGAAGAAAAATAATTGTTCACCCTATGTGGATAGGATAGGAAAACACTCAGGGAAAATGTATTGCTGAACACTCGGCAACCCCTGTGATTGCCATTAAGAATTTTCTCCCTTAGGTTGAGAGCCCCATTTCTCCCTATGGGAAGGAAATTTGGCATACAATTTGCAAATTTCTGATAATGAAATTCTCTTTGCCACTGTTTTTTCACAGGTACCTGTACACCGACAAGGTTGATCAAGAGATTACTGAAAACATTGCCAAGGACTTAATATGCCTGGCCCAAGAGTATCGCGTCAACACACTTGTAAATCACTGCAAAAGACTCCTGAACAATAGAGTACAAAAGGACAAACTAAAATCTTGTGAAAAAACATCAACCACAGAACACCATTTTGACAATACGGGCCATGTCTCAAAAGTGATTGATAGACATCAAACACCAATAGGGAGAGTGCTACATTCTGCTTCTGATAATAGTATGTACTTTGTGAGTTCTTTACAGAAAACGTGTGATAACACAGGAGGTCATTTACAAACAAGTGGGGGAGTTTTGTCTCAATCATCACAGAAAAGAATTGGTCAGGAGGTTAAATGTTCACAGGGAATGAAAGAAAATCAAACAAAAGATATCAAGGAAGACAGCCCTGAGGAATGTAGTGATTCAGCTGGAGGTACAACTCTGATAAAAACGAACAATAGTGATACTAAAAATAGAAATCATACACTGCATATAAAGGTAGAAGTTCCTGACGATTGTATCAATCAAACTGAGAACAAGTCACAAAGTTCTGTGTTAGACAACTGGGGCAGCATATATCATAGGGAAAGTGATTCACAGAATGTTGAATCAGACAATACAGAGACTGACAAAACGTACACTGATGAAGTACAACATATCAAAACAGAGATTGTAGATGATTCTTTTCATCTCGCGGGTTCATCTTCGCAGCGCGTAGGTGTTGTGTTGGAAAATCTCGAGGATGGGAGTTACAAATGTTCTGATGGCATATCGCAAAATACAAATGAAAGTCAGTCACAAGAGGTCAAGGACGAATTAATCGATGAAACCATGGATACTGATAGTCACAGGGAAAGAAATTGCACAGTGAATAATTCAGAAGAAATGGATGCTACAGACACAGAGGATGACACTGCTGTTGATGAAAATTATACAGACAGTCATTTGGACACCATCAAAATAGAGACTCCCGATGATGATACAGATATCGACACTTCCTGGCAGTCTGTTGAACAAACTTCGAGTCCAAGTGGTGATGAAGGCACATATGTAATGGGACCCACTGCAACTGAAAGTAAGTTAATATTTATCAGATATATCACCTGAGATATATGTATTATGGTCACAGAAACCTAGAGAAATATTTGTTAGCAAAGACCATCAGAAAGATCTGATAAGGATAGAAAGAATTTAATTTAAAATTCTTTATCTAGAGTCTGTAAACTTTCAAGATATTTGAATCAGTGATCAATTGATAGTCAGTTAGCTGATTAGAATATGTGGAGGAATTTGGGGTCATAAAATGTGTGTTAACTGCACTCCTTTGCTGAATGAAACATCAATTTTATCAATTGAAAGTTCTTAAAACGATGATGTAACTACCAAAACATTTTATAATTTTATGAAATATTTACATCACAATTTCTATTGTAAGTCTCATTTTGAATGGACACAATACCATTTGTCCATAGTCGAGAGGTGTTTTCACAAGCAAAAATTAATGTTAATATATGTTTTTTTCAATGTAATGAGACAAGGTGAATGGATTAAGATTGAAAAGATTGATGAAATGTATCAACTTTTCAGAAATGTTCTTTAATTTAGATTTACAACATTCAAAAAATTAGCACCTGGATGTAACATTTCGTGTCATAGATGTTACATCCAAAGATATACTGAGAATGATGTTAACTTGTGTATTATTTCTGCCTTGTGGTTGTGTATGTCCTTGTAAAAGTGGTTTTGTGTCGCGATTATAGCAAATGTAGTGAAAAACCTGTGAACATGTTTTAAAAAAATAAAATGATTTAGCGCTTGTGTAAATCGTGTCATAATGTTATGTTCCGGTCATTAAGATAAGAACCATTTATCTCCGAGTATGTTGGTATACAGTTACAAACCAGGTAATGTGCAGTGTTTATAGATAATACATGTCCAAAGTGCTTGGTGCACGCTCTATGTAGCTATAGGGCTTTTAAGTTATTTTTGTCATGGAAGAATTGAAGATTCTGTAAGGCAGCCATTATGATTATTAGTGTTATATGTTACACAAAATGAATTGGATGATTTATTTTTGAACAACAATAAAATATGTGATAACTACTGTATATATCAATGCAGACTATCAAAGTCAGCATTCTGCAAAATCAGGACTAAATGTATAAATACATGCTACCATTTATAACAAGACAGAAAATTAACGATTGGCAAGGACAGTACCCTGTTTTGGACATGATACCAAACAGCAAGACAGAAAACTAGAACGGCAAGGACAGTACCCTGTTTGGGACATGATACCAAACAGCAAGACAGAAAACTAGAACGGCAAAGACAGTACCCTGTTTGAGACATGATACTTAATAACAAGACAGAAAACTAGAACGGCAAAGACAGTACCCTGTTTGAGACATGATACCAAACAGCAAGACAGAAAACTAAAACGGCAAAGACAGTACCCTGTTTGAGACATGATACTTAATAACAAGACAGAAAACTAGAACGGCAAAGACAGTACCCTGTTTGAGACATGATACTTAATAACAAGACAGAAAACTAGAACGGCAAGGACAGTACTCTATTTGGGACATTGTAAAAAATGTTGATCCTAATATAATTATCTCTTGACACACATGTTCTACTGGTAAGAAATTGACAGGGTTAATTTTATTCTCATTTACATCTGATATCACGACGAACCAGAAGCTGTGAGCACATAGTCCGTTTTCATGTGTAATAGTAGAAGTTGTCTTTGACATAACAGTATACAGAGTGTCATTAGGCTATGTATGTAATTCATTATTAAATTTGATGTTTATGTAATATATCTGTTGTCTGATAACATAGAGCGAATCGTCTTGGCCCGATTATCTTACAATGTAACATTATCATTGTTTTCGTTTTGACCATACACATATGCATGCTTACATTACATTTCATTTGAAAAAAACTCGTGAAGATCGTAATTACCTTATTTGGTCATTGATAGATAAAGATGAACTTGTACTTGTGATTTCAAAACTGAACGCTGTTGATTAAGCCTATCAAAGAAAATAAACAAGAAGGCCACAAACATATTGTTTTCCTTTAATTGTATTGTACCTGTGATTAAACAGGAGGTAATTAATGGGTATGTATCAGTAAATGAAATGAAAACAAATTTGAAGGTTTGGACTTGATATCATTGGTCTGACATGTTAGTTGAACATTCTGAAATAGATTTCTTGGTTCCCGCAGATCGATTTTGACTGAAGTTTTAGGTGCACACATTGTGCAATTTTCATCCCCCAAAATTACATGTGCACATTAAGTAGATACACATCACTCAAAGTTTTAAGTATATGTTTATGACATCATATAAAAGATGCATATCACAAATCGGTTTCCGGCTTTTCAACATGTGTCTGTACTACCTTAAAATAAATTTCCAATGTGAGAACAGAGAGAAAACATGTGTCTAACTGCTGCTGATGTTTCAATTATTAACCTCTTAAGGTTATCATATATTATTAACTTCCACACGGACTCGCAGAATTAATAAACTTATAAACAATTAAATCATTGAAATCATTAACTTGTCGCTGTTGACCACTGTGAGAGAGATTGAAAGCTTATCTCACCAGTTAGATGTCAACAATCTCCACTGACTATTGAGATTAATGATTGCAGGTGTCCATTCCGAACTAACTTAATCTGAATTAAATTGGAGATGAATTCAGAATAGCATTGTATTGGTATAACTAGCCCTCTCTCTGCACCACTCTATCTATGCTTGGTTAAAGTATATATCTATAGAGAGAGAGAGAGAGAGAGAGAGAGAGAGAGAGAGAGGGAGAGGGAGAGGGGGAGGGGGAGGGGGAGGGGGAGGGAGAGGGAGAGAGAGAGAGAGAGAGAGAGAGAGAGAAAATCATACCGATATATATTATACATTCCCACAACCAAAACATACTAACTTATACTACCAATTACCAATTAGCAATGATTAATTAATTGTAATTGTAATTAATTAATAAACTTGCATTTTACAGCTATTTTTTCACAATTGATGCGGTTTAATATTCATTGTTACGTCCTGATAAATTACACTCAATGTGACCAATATATTTGATTATTAGCCTTGTATAATGCAAGAAAGACCTTTGCTGGTTGTTCCTAGGACGCAAAGAACAGCAAACACAATTTAGTGTTTCTGCAATAGGTTCACTACTTTGATGATGGAATGTGCAGAGACAATACTCTATGTAAAACAACTTTGTATGACATTATATCTAACAATAAACAATTTTCTGGTGTATAATAGGCGTATCTATTTTTTATTGCAAAATAGGTCTGGAACTTGGATTCTGAACTGGGTGTAACACAGGACACCATAATTACAACTGGTGAATAAAATCATTGTCAAGAGATAAAATGCTTTGAAGATTACTCTGAAAATCTTTATAGATATTATTTATTCAATTGCAATATAGAAAAAATGCATCTCCATCTATTAGTACCCAAAAACTTGATTGTAAAATTGGTTTCCTGCTATGTCTGCTAACTGTTTTTGTAAATAAAACTTATTTGATGGCCTAAAATTGAAGGTACAAATATTCATGGCAATACATTATTTAAATAGATAGTAATTTTCATGAATTTGACAGTAAAATGTACTTGTGAAGGAACAACTTTTGGTGTCCTCTTACATCAAGGAGCTTTACATAAACAGCAGTATTTTCTCCATCGTTCAAAGCAGATCTTTATTGGTCAGGATGAAACATCATCTTATGATGTGAAATCTACTGTACATGATCTTACAGTGACATGTCACCTATATCTCGCAGATCTTAAGTGTTAAATTACTCAAACTTATATTGGCATTGGGAATATGAAAAACAATTATTTTATATAAACATGAAGATGTATAGTTATGAATGAGCTCGCACTGAATATAAAAATTTAACATCATATAAACTTTATGAAAAATTCTTGGATTACTTAATCATCATATCAATGTCTGGAGAAGATATAGATGATGTTTCATAAATAACAATAAAATGATGAATGCAGATAAAATGGTGGCATGTGTTTGATTTTTGTTGATTTGGAAATGCCAGGTGTTATCATCAAACCATTATATATGTAACCAACTCCAGCGAGATTTTTATACTAAGGGAGGTAATTTATATTTAATATTGTAATCATGATACAACCGTTCATGGTCTTTCTATGATCTACGTCACACAGCTGTATACACAGTGTAGAAGATAACATGTAGACCTGCTGGTTGAGGAATAAATTTCGTTAGTTGTTTGAGATATCTTGAACTCTTTAGGTTTGCGGGGCCGCGTTGACCAAGGGGTTAAGATGTCTAACTATCTTGATCACTTGTCCTCCACCTTTGGGTCACAGGTTTGAGGCCTACATACTAGGTACTGGTTGCAGCTTGGTGCTTTTTCTCTTGAAACTCCAGCTTTCCTCCACCATCCGAACCTGGGACATCCTTAAATGCCCTTGGCTGTTGATAGGATGTAAAGAAACTGTAAATTATATCAAACATCAAGTTTGAATAAATTATGTCGATGACATTTATTAAAAGGTTTGCCAAGTTTTAAATTCTGTCATATGAATGCATTGAATCAGTGTGTAAAGAGGCTCAAGGTTAAAATGTTAAATACATGTACATGTTGTGAATTTCATTATTCTATAACCAGTTATCTGTATGAGGGAAAGAGTTGCTTCCCTTGCCTTACCATGTGCAAAATATAACTAATTTGATAACAGCTACTTGTATACATGTCCAGAGGCAGTGTATAATACACAGTGTAATGTTGTCTCGCACAAATGACTGATTAAGCAATGAAAATTAGAGATTTTCCTCAGCGTGATGATACTTTTCAAAATACAAAAGTTTTCCTTGCTGGTAGATAGATATACAATGTAAGCTATACTGAGTGAATGTCCCATAACATGATACACATCAATCATACTTACAGCAGACTGTATCTATGTCATTGTTAAGGTCCTGTGATGAACGCCATACCGCACACTTTGATTAACAACCAATCTCATGATGGCAACATTAATGGCTTTTCTGAAATTCATAAATTGATATCAGTAGTATAATGTTTGTAAATACTGCGGTATATATATGAAGTACAAATATATATATATATATGGTAAAATATGTATATATATGTAGTACAAATATTAATGTATGTAGTACATATATATATATATATAGTACAAATTTATATATATAGTACAAATATGTATATGTAGTACAAATATATATATATATATATATATATAGAGTACAAATATATATATATGTGGTATATATATATATATGTAGTACAAACATATATATATGTAAATATATGTATATATGTAGTACAAATATATATATATATATGGTACATATATATATATATATATATATGTAGTACAAATATATATGTATATGTAGTACAAATATATATATATGTAGTACAAATATATATATGTGGTACAAATATACATATAAGTAGTACACCACTGCTCTTGATTTCAATTCATAACGTTGTATTTGTTTTATGTACTATATATGTGATGTAATATTTGTGTCTTGATAAAGGGGCAGGTTGCCTCGAAAATTTGACAATTGGCTTGTCCGTACTGTTGCTAATACTTCATTGATCATATATATGGTTTTGTAATACAAATATATATTCATGTAGTACAAATATATATATCTACTAAGTGAGTTATGTTGATTGGTCTTATTTTACCATTAAACTGTCATGTGATTGCATTTATTGTCAAATGAATGCAGTTTGAGTGACAGGTACTGTAAATAGAATGATGTCATTTATATTGATGATGACAAACTAACATACAACTATGTTTTACTTCTGAATTTCATGTTACACATATCTTGATGTCTGTGCCAGAAAAAGTAGTGCAGCTACAAATTAATTTTTAGCTTTTAATCTTTTTTTAAAATCAAACCTTTCAAGAAATTTTCATCAGACAAAAAGTTTGGAACTGGATTTGTTTTTACTTCTTAGAGGTGTAGATCCTTATTCATGTTATGAAGTTAATTTCTATTGTTTTCCGTTTTTGGCTAAAATTGATATAAGAAATTTTAACTTTTAAAGTAAGGCACACTAATTGTCCATTGACTTTATTTTCTATGGTAACATAACTAGCTATATATGTTCAGCTACCAAAACCTATTGGTTTTAAAATCATTTTTACAACATATCAATGCCAACTAAAGTCGTTAAACACTCCCAAAATCTCAGTGTAAATGTAAAATAATCATTCTCTGTTGAATTAAAAATAGCCTACAGCAGAACATACTGGTGGTGGTCTAGAGAAAGTGTGATAGTGTAATATAGAGTAGTAAATTATTGATTTAGAGAAATAACACAAAGTTAATGTATATGTCTAATACTGCTTCATATAACAGAAATTGAACCTTTTGCGAAATAAAGAGAAAATGCTCAACAAAGAGCATCGTGTAAAAATTATAGCAAAAAGCAAAATAGAAGGGTTAGAATCCAGCTGCGTAAATGGGAGAGACGCTGAAAAAGCAAGTAGCCAACATGTTAATTCTGCAGGAGAGAAAAGCTTGTGCAGTTTGAAGTATCATTACAAATAGATGTGTTTTAATGTTGAGTATAGAAAAAACACAGACTTGTCAGTTATTCCTTTTGTTTCATATATAATGATATTCCCCACCCATATATAATGTTATTCCCCACCCATATATAATGTTATTCCCCACCCATATATAATATTATTCCCCACCCATATATGTTATTTCCTACCCATATATAATATTATTCCCCACCCATATATGTTATTTCCTACCCATATATATGTTATTCCCCACCCATATATATGTTATTCCCCACCCATATATATGTTATTCCCCACCCATATATAATGTTATTCCCCACCCATATATAATGTTATTCCCCACCCATATATAATGTTATTCCCCACCCATATATAATATTATTCCCCACCCATATATAATGTTATTTCCTACCCATATATAATGTTATTCCCCACCCATATATAATGTTATTCCCCACCCATATATAATGTTATTCCCCACCCATATATAATGTTATTCCCCACCCATATATAATATTATTCCCCACCCATATATAATATTATTCCCCACCCATATATAATGTTATTCCCCACCCATATATAATGTTATTCCCCACCCATATGTGATGTTTTTCCCACCCATATATAATATTATTCCCCACCCATATATAATGTTATTCCCCACCCATATATAATGTTATTCCCCACCCATATATAATGTTATTCCCCACCCATATATAATGTTATTTCCTACCCATATATATGTTATTTCCTACCCATATATAATGTTATTCCCCACCCATATATAATGTTATTCCCCACCCATATATAATGTTATTCCCCACCCATATATATTATTCTCCACCCATATATGATATTATTCCCCACCCATATATAATGTTATTCCCCACCCATATATAATGTTATTCCCCACCCATATATAATGTTATTCCCCACCCATATATAATATTATTCCCCACCCATATATATGTTATTCCCCACCCATATATAATGTTATTCTCCACCCATATATAATGATATTCCCCACCCATATATAATGTTATTCCCCACCCATATATAATGTTATTCCCCACCCATATATAATGTTATTCCCCACCCATATATAATGTTATTCCCCACCCATATATAATGTTATTCCCCACCCATATATAATATTATTCTCCACCCATATATGATATTATTCCCTTGGCATCCTCGATACTTCAGAGGTTAAACACATTATCATAATTTGATTAATCTAGAATGGGTTACAGGTGAAAAAAACTGACCAATCACAGGCTGATATGCTCCTTCTGATGATAACAAAGAACAGACACCCAATTTAAAGCCATTAGAACATTCCAATATACGTTATTTGTTTGATGTCCATCAAAGGATCAAACTAGTCTCTTTGTCTTGTCTACAAGGGGTTGCACATGGAACCTTCAATTTTGCCATGACATCTTCCAGGGGGAACAGAGAGGGAAAGTGATTGTAACCACTAGAGTATCAAGGATGTTGTTTGAGGTCTGAAGAAATGACATCCAAGACAGAGTGTATACACATGATTCATCCAGCAAAATGAGCCTAGTGTATCGAGGAATATTGATCTGGTGATGCTGTGGGAGGAGGGAGATCGCAGTCTCTTATTACATCTGTGTCCATGAATGAAAGAAAGACAAAAGTGAAAGTAACCATAAAACTATATGCAAATTCTAAGTAATATGTAAACATATGGTATCTATTTATGTTGATCAATATAGTTTCAGTATGTGAATTTGTGTATTAATGGCCAATTTAATGTTCATGCAGAAACGCCAGTCACGACGAGTGCTATTACATCTCCAGAACAACTCTCACAAGTTTCTGATGATGGACCACGACCAAAAAGATTCAAAGTGGCCTCTGAAGAAGAGCTTGATGAGTTGTTTGATGCTCGACATGCCATATCTACCAAAAAGAACACCGCTTGGGGAATGAAGTTATTCCAAGGTAGGATTACCTGGTAAAAACACAACCTTAGATACCTTGACTCAGAATATTACAGAAGGTATTGTTTTAATCATACTGTTATGTTATGATATATTGCTTTATATACTTTGTTGTTTGACTGAGAAAATCCTGCTTCTGTGATTGGCCAAGATGTCTGTTAATGGTTTCAATGAAATACAACATTCACCTGAAACTGACGAATTCCTGTACGAGAGGATATCATCGCGAATTGATAACTTCGATTTTAAAAAGTAACAGAAAATTTCCATAATCCATCAAAAATTGATAAGTAAGACTAAATATATTAACAGCTAGGGAAAACAAGATTATCATTGCAAATTGTTTACCTAGACTAAAAGTAAACTTATTTTTAGTTAAATGCCATGTCATAACAGTTCTGCTTATTTTAGGTCAAAACAAGGATTTGTCATCCTTTAACCCCTGCAGTGTATGTTATTCAGCAAGGTTGTAGCAAAAATATTCAGCAATAAAAACAAAGCTTAAATAACTTAATCACTTCTTGAAATGAAAAGATTATATTGTAATCGAATGTCATTTTCAGATTGGAACATAGAAGTTTCAGGTAAACCTCTTGATATGGCAGCAGTTAGTGTGCTAGATTTGGCGGAATTGCTGCGAAAGTTCTACTATGGTGCCAGACCAAATAATAAAAGGAACGAACAGGCGTACCATAGCAACACACTGATAAACATTCGCGGAGCAATCAACAGACATCTAGCAAATATACATAGGAATATAGATATTGTCAGAGATAAAGAATTCAAACATGCAAATGGCGTTTTGGATGGGCTGCTGAAACAACGGAAAAGATCTGGGCTTTGTAAGCCAACAGCACACAAACATGTCATAGAACCTACCCATCTACAAAAAATCTTTGCTTACCTGGGAAATGCCGAGTCTTCTCCGATCATTCTTCGTCAGTGTGTCTGGTTTAATTTGTCAATGTACTTTGTGACAAGGGGTATGGAGTTTCATCAACAATTAACACCTCATTCGTTTGTATTCCAACGCGATGAACATGGGGAGTATGTCACACTCGCAAATAGCCACCAAGAAAACCATCAAAGTGGTTCAAGGGGAATGTTGCATGATAAACGTATGTACAGTGTACCAGAGTCATCGTCTTGTCCAGTGAAAATGCTGAGACTTTTGTTAGAAAAAACTAATGTCAATGCCACACATTTGTTTAACCAGTACAATAAGGAGGCATGTCTAACACCTGGGATCTCAAACATTTGGTACACCCCGAAACCCTTGTCAAAACGGACATTCGCACGTTTTCTCTCTGATATTTGTAAAGCGGCCAATGTTGATGACAATTACACACCTCTCTGTCTGCGAGCCACTGCTCTACAATATTTGAGTGAAACTGGGTTTGACACAAGGCGGACTGTGTCCTACCGTCGCAGTGAGTCGTCACGTTCTTCTAACCGTCCTTCGTCGTATTGTAGGAAGCATCAGAACAACTCACGAACAGACTTAACAAACAGAGCTGCTCCAGTTCCTCCTGCATTAGCATTACAAATGGCAGTGTTGAACCCTGGCCAGACTACCAACACTTCACAGCCACCCAACACAATATCTGTCACTTCAAATACCCAGATTGTTCCTGGCACTTCCAATGTGACCTCTACTGCAACATTGTACCCACAACCGGATTCCGTACAAGTTCGTCCATTTAAAGATTCCTAATTTTGCTTCAAGACTTTCATCTTATAAAAAGTGTTCCTGTGTAGGACTGAATCGCTACATTATGGTATGGAAGCATCAATATTCTGTTGGTTGTGTTATATGTGATATTAGTCAGTTCAGAATATAAAATTATAATGTTTTTGTGCTATTTATTTATGTGCAGTTTGACTGTTATTTTGAAGTCCACGGAACAATTTGAAAAAGTTGATTTATCCCAATATTCTATTTAAGTGAAATCAAATGTTTAGTGAAAAGTTTGGCTGGGACAGATGAAACTCTTAAAATTATACTGGGTCTTTGAGTGATACGAGTTGGAAATAATGAATTTTGATTGTATTTTGACTGTATCTTGACAATACTGTGTCATTTTTCGTCCACTATCATCTGATGGTGAGCTATTCAAATCTCACACCTGTTTTTTGTCCGTCTGTACATAAACAGTTTTTGTTATTGCTATTTCTTGAGACATAAGTACTGAATGGATCTTTCTCATATTTCATATGTAGGTTTCCATTGGTCCCTAGTTGTGCCTGTTAGATTTTGGGACTGTTTAGAGAAAAAAATGACTGACAGGTGGCCATCTTGGATTTTGAATTTCAAAGTTTGTTATTGCTATTTCTTGAGAGCTATATCATAGATCTTTCTTACATTTCCTGTGGATGTTTCTCTTGATCCCAAGTTGTGCCTGATTGATCTTGGTACTGATCAGACTCATATTTTTCTAGACCTTTGTAAAATACTGTATATAAAAACAGAAAGCAATGCAACACTACAGACAGGTCCAAACCCATGACTTTTTATCAAGACAAGGCAAATCTTTTACCTGGTATTCAAAATGTGTAACAGTCAATTGTTATCTTTAAGGATTAACTCGATTCAAATTTTACTCTGTAGAGCTTGCCGGAGTTGGAAGGTGTAGTCCATTTTAGGGTTGTGATGTTTAGTAGTATATATGTATATAGGATTTACATAATTTATATTGAGATTACATAGTCCTCCATAAATACTTGCTAAGATATCACTTTGTACAGTTTCTGTATCTTGTGTGGAAATTTTTTAGGAAACTTGGCTACAATAAATTTTATCTATAAAAGATGACAGGATGTGTAACAACTGCCAAAACAAATTAATAAGTCTTCATTGAATGCTTTATAGAAGTGTGTAGACGACTGAACTTTTCATTAGATAATACAACTACTAATGGTAGACATATATATATTTATGTTTGATTGGGTGTGTAGCTAGCGTCAATGTGGCTCATAGCGCTAGTCAAGCTAAATAAAGAATCTTAATATGACTTACTCCTGTTGCAGTTTAAAATATTTATATGTTGTGTTAATTGACAATCTACTGATTCATTGATGACGTTTATTTAAGTATTGAACTGCTTTTAGTCAGCATTCATGGGCATATAATTGCCATCAAGATATGGTCAAATTTAGTAAATAGTGTCAGCATATCATGTTTTATTTGTTTTATCCTTTTGGCATTCAGATGCCCATGATTGCCAGCTGAAGGCAGTTTGATCCTTATCATTTTCAATTTTCGTCTTGTTACAAGGGAAGAAAACCTTAATCTGTTCATGTTATTTACAATATTTCTACGCTGCTGGCAGTTCATGAACTTAAAAAGCAAAACAGATATTGGTAAGGTTACATCGTAGCAATGCCGTATAATGGTAAGTATAGGTTGATGAATAGATAAAGGTGAAAATCGAAGGTTTATCTGTTATTGTAGGAAGTATCATGTATGAACATGTAACAGGTTATTTTTGTGACACTTCAATTACTTTTAACCAATAGACACTGTCAAATTATTGTGCAAAATTCTATTTTGAACAAATTAGTCCATTGATGAATTTGCGTATTTCAGCAATTGCTATATAAGTGACAACCTACAGAATTTGTAACAATTACCGTAATTAGTGAGACAATATTCAAACTCAATGTCTTTAATATGTAAAATGCTAAAGCAAGATCAATGCTGAAATGTTCATGTTTACAGTACCCCATTTTGTATAATCATCTGATGACATTTTTTAAAATTTGATTTAAACATAATTTTATTGCATTACATTTGCAGCAGGATTGGGCACAAGTTATACAACTTATACAAAGCTGTTTCCCGAGAGTAAAATGCACTTACACACATATAAACAAAACTCAGATACCATATTTACAATATGTTACCTAGATTTATACTCTCATCTATATACTGGTGATATTATTTTAGCAATACCAAATAAACACCCTCTGGACATTTAAAGTTTTGTTTTTCAAAGTAATTTCAATTTTACTTGGAATAAACCTATCAAATATTCATGTAGTGTTTGCATGAATTTAATTTTTTTCTGGAACAAAAACTTAAGATTTTGAGAAATTACAATGAAGTCTTCATGACTTTTCCAATTCACTTCAGATTTATTTTAGTGACATGAAAACAAGTTCTGTAAAATATCAGGAAAGTTTTCCTCTCAGGAAAAGTGACAATTTAGGGGTAAAAATGTCATATTTTGAGTGATTTTGAGATTTGAAGAATTTACAAAATTTTCATTTCATATTTGACAATACATCAGTATTACAAAGGAGCGACGACACCATCCCCTTCAGTATAACATATCATTATGCAACCTTAAGATTTTGATTCATGTACATCAAATGACCAAACAAGTATTCACGTCTTATCTAAGGTGTTGTACATGGAACCTTCTCTTTCCCCATGAAATGTTCCAGGAGAGTAGAATATTTCCCTTTTATCATTTGTAATTTTTAGTTAAAGTTTGATACATGTTGTGGCCTGATAGAAGCAATTAATTTTAAAGCAATATATGGACATATGATGTTATAATTTTTAATGTAAATTTTTGCTTTTTTCTATCTCGGTATAAATTGAAGAATATATCTAATTAGCATTATATAAGTATGACGAGGAATTGTTTAAGGAGAGTGAGTGTGAGAAAAGTGATGCTAAACCTATTAGTTGTACAATATGCCCAGATCTAAGGGGGCCAAAATGTTAAATTATTTATGGCTTTAGAAACAAAATCTGATTAAAATCAGCTGTTACATGGTTGTTGTGTACTGAGTGTGCGCCCCATGTAACTATGTGTATTACCCAGTGAACCAAGCCATGTTACGACTACATCAATCATAATACAAGTAGTACTTAGTATAAACTAAGCCATGTAACAACACATTTTAATTAGATTGACATCATTTAATTATTTTTTTTAATTTTTAGTTTCATCAGTCATTCAGACTTCTGCAGATAAAGCAATATGGGACATGAAGTATTTTTATCTGTAAACAGCAAAATAAAGCTATGAAAGTCTTTGATATTGTACATGTATACTTGTATTGTTAGTCATTTCAATGTCAACAGTCCAACATTAAAAATATTGATGCTTATATATTAGTGTCTTTTTTATTTTATCAAGACTATGTACAAAGTATTGATGTCAATGGGGTCAAAACAGGGTAAGGATGGCCTGGTTGTTTTCTCAGATGAATCACTTCGTCAGCATGTACTATGTCAAGTATTACTTGTAACGGGTTCGTAAGTATTCATGTAGGCTATCAAAAACTTAGTGAAGGTCACAGGTAACAGCATCATCTGTCAATACACTTATGTTGGTTATTAGTATGAGTCACTGTGATGACAGACAAGGCTGGTATCTGTGGTTAAGACTGGACAGAAAGCAAATTAACATCAGCAGGTCTGTCATTATTTCATATGAAAATGGTCAGATGATGATGAGGAGGAGAATGAGGATGATGATGATGATGATGTTGATGATGATGATGATGATGATGATGATGATGATGATGATGATGATGATGATGATGGTGATGATGATGGTGATGATGATGATGATGATGATGATGATGATGATGATGATGATGATGATGATGATGATGATGAGGATGTTGATTATAATGTACTTATGAATTGTCATGTTCATGTGCTGTATTATCAAATGCTTAAATCAGTAATAATGATAAAAAATAACTGATTTAAGCATTTTATAATAACTGAAAAACACTCAAGGTTGAAAACAAGTTATGTTACAGAACTGAAATATTGTTTGTAAGTAAACATGTTATTACAACCTCATTTACTACAATCATAGCTATTTCAGAATAAAACACATCCTTCACCTGAAAATGATAGGTCTGAAATCTTCAACATACAATCACATTTTTGCACTAGGTATTGACAAATTTACTGTTGTAAACAAGAGGCTTCAGACTGAAATTAAAAACTTGAAAGGTGTTTGTATACATGGTTTAATTTTGGTATCTAGTCCACACTTCACTATATTAACTATAGAGACTTCCCAACTCTTGGTCTGAATCATGTATTATAGTTACACAATTACATATAAACATGTACATGGGCTGTGCGTTGGGAATTCGTGCCCTGTGATATTCACATTTAATATTTTTTCAATGTCATTATTAAACAAATGACAGATATGGTAGTTACCACACCTGTCATCTACAATATTTCTAAGTATGCTTGTGGTAGAAAGAAACGCTTTAATGATGTTAGTGACATGGAGTACATGAAGACACCAACTTAACCTTTTACAGCTGTATGTACTGTAAAACATATATTTTTTGCGGAGCTTGATTTTCATGGTTGAGAAAACAAATTTTGGACATTTGATTTTGTGGATAAATACGGCTCAATAAATCTACTTATTTTAACAGTTCATGGACATCTGAATTCTTGGATAAAGAATGATCACAAAATCAATGAAAATAAACCCCTCATGAAAAAAAATGATTATACAGTATAAATGAATGCAAATCAAGGGCTACCTCAGTGAACGGAAGACCTGCCAAACGCATCCAGAGTAATTAGGGATAATGTGACTTATTCTACAACATGACTTCTTGATTTATTGATTTGACAGGTTATACATCCACTATTACAGCCTTAATGAGAAATACACACTGCAACAGAGGCGAGGATGAAGCACACATTTCCTAGGCTCACTTGAGGCTGTGTGTGAAAACAGGACACACTGAGCTATAATAAACCATTCTCAGCCACCGTCAATTGTCAAGCTTGTCGCTATAACACTGACTGAATGAAATAAAGGGCAGTAACTCTGGGAGATCAGAATGTCACAAACTTAACGGCAAAAATCACATGCTTGAGATAAGATCAAACCTGTCTCTAAAGGCCCAAAGTTTTCTGTCCTGATTTATTAATTTAATACCTTTATATAAAGGCTACGTGTCTACAGAGGTCACTTTTCTCTTTTCACATGAGTGGTCTTTATAGACAGGTTTCAGTAAATAACAAAGGACATGCTTTCTTCTATTGTGAAGATGTACATCTCTGTTGAAATATTGAATAAATTGTTCTCATCTTTGAATGAGAAAAAGTAGTAACAAATATTTAATTTTAAAATTTAAATGTCAGCCGGAACCTGCCTTCAATAACTTATGTAGCTTCAAATTTAACTTACACTACTAGAATTCATACAAAATATGTAAAGGTTATTTTCAAGAAAATACATTTGATGGGTCTGAAGCAATATGGATAACACACTTAATGTATTAAAATTCAGATGGCGTGTGGCAGCCATCTTGTATATCAAATGAACTATACACCGAGTTGTCCGTCTGTCATTGAAATGTCTGTCTTTATTCTGAAAAATGCAGAGTAGATTTTATTGAAACCAATAATTAAGCCAGTGTTTATTTAATCAACATATTATAGGTAATATTTTTTATCAATCAGCTACCTTTATAGAAGGTCTATTTTGGAACATTTTCTTCAGGTTGGTAACGTCAATAGAGTAGATATTCTTATAACATAACAAATAGACTATTATAGAGTGAAGTTTAGATGCTGACACTGTCACCTTATAGTTCTTGTAAAAGAATAGAGTGTGACGTTTCAATGACTACACGGACACCTTCATCTGATAACATAACCAGTAAAAATTTTCTAACGCCAGCCAAAGAAAAAAAAACTAGGAATTCTGCCTAATAGGAAAGGTTACTCATAATTCTCTCATTCACTTTTGGTGGAAAACATGTTTCCAAAACAATAGGTATCATAATAATGGGGAACTTGGGTAATCCTCATAAAACTTACTTTTCCCAACAATGCGATTCAAAAGCCAGAGTTATTTCCCTATAGGCATAGTACGGTTAGTGAGCAGTTCTCTCCCCTTTCTCTCTCTCTCCATTGAATTAATATAACAAAAATAACTTGCATAATATATTTTCCATTGACTTATCTTTTTCCTCATGCAGTTGCCGCCTTTTGAATTCAAAACGAACCAAAGCTGTACACTTATCGCATGTTGACGCTACGGTTGGTACTTGGCTGACAGTAGTATCACTTCGGTGAAATAAATCAATTTCCGGTTTAACAATAACGACAACATGGTCGTATGAAGCTATCAGGTAAAAAAAAAAAGAAGAAAAACAACTCATGTAGGGATTCAGACTATAAGGTTTGATGGACATTTTATCGGCGATAAAGTTAAACAAAGAATAATCTAATTTAGTTGCTATGGTCAGGCGAATTTTTGTATATCGCAATGTTCTGTGTTGGATAAGCAGACGCAGACCTGTTTTTTCATTCAAGGTTCATTTATGTCAGTTTGCCCTACCTGCGTTTAGTGAGTTCATATGCCACTGGTCAAGATCGCAAACTAGAATCCGACTGAATGATTGGTTCGTTTCCGTTGGAGCAATTGACTGAGTTGATTTGATCGATAACGAATATAGTAGTAGATACAGTCTACCGCTCGTGTGCGCGTACGGTGTATATAGTCTAGACATCGGTTCCAGACCGTTATGTATTTCGGAACGGTCATTTTGTCAAACCGTATCACATGGTTGTTGTAACATGTTACACTTTTAGAAAGAATAAAGAATTGTGATTAAAGCCATATCTTTTATCTTTTTGTGTATATATTTTGGCATATGTCAAACATCCTCTCCGATATGATGAAATAACCTACCAATCCATCCTCCAGTGCCAATGGTTGTTGTCGTCTGTCCAGTGAATGAAAATCGACCATGAATAATAGGCCACACCCTTTTTTTTTTTTTTTGCTACAGAAGTCCAAACATACATGCCTTATATTGAAAAATGATGATTTTTAAATTATCACCTTTGATGACTCATTTCTGATTTTGTCTTACTAGCGAGTTGTAGACTAAGAGATGAAAAATCAACTTTATTTAAATAATTTGTGTTACAAAACAGAAATTTACTGAGAAATATGCACTATTCCTAGTTTGTATTAATTTTAATGAAGAAAGATTTTCTGTGATAATTTCTTCTCTATTTGTGGACTTTAACTTTTACGTCAGTAAGTGTAAGTCTAACAAACAACCAAACAGCATACTTTTGATACTGACTGCAGAAATAAATCCTAAACAAGTACATTAACATACATACACTGACAGATACTGACATAGGCCCATTAGACACCATACAAGAACCCACACCTCCCCTACCCCATCTCTCACCCAGTAAAAATATTACTTTAACTCAAACCTCAGGATTAAACAGAATATTTATAATAGTATGTAGTATAGGATAGACAAGTTAATTTCTCTCTATTTTCTATTCAAAATGTAACAAGTTAGAATTAACACATTACTCCTTCTAAACACATAGCCTAAAACATAATCCGGCCATCCTTCCTGTAAAGTAATTCTTACTCTTTCAAAACTTAAATCTATCCTAGATAATCTCATTCTGTTATAACATTATCTACTTCAACGTAACTTATCTTACCGTAACCTCTCATAACCATTCTAAATCAGCACACTATCACAAAACACATTTATAGTTATGAAAAGTAGTAATAGTGAACAGCCGTATGTAGCCATATTGGAGTGGATTATCGGAAAGCAATAGAAATTTGTAAAGTGATCAAGTAACTTAGTTGGTATAATTGAAAATGTTTTAAGAAGGGACAAACCCAAAAAAGTGTTAGTTATAATTACACCTGCACCAATCTAACCACTAACCATAGTCTGGCGGATGGGACTTTAAATAGTGGCCCATGTGAAGACTTTTCACTCTAGACTGACTTTGAATAAGGCATTATAAGACATCAGAGTCATCTTCTAAAACCAGCATAATCAAACCCTCACTGCCTTACAGTTGGATCCATCCCTCCGAGGGGGATGCAGGTTGTCCTCACACATTACCAGAACACTGATGTTCATGATACATGGCAATGAAAGAAGTCACGAAGATGGAAAACCTGTCGAACAAAAACTAGATATTTATGGATGTACTCCTCTGACGATTAAAAATTAATCCACTAATAAACATTTTTGTGATGATTATTTTTGAAAGGTTAGATTTTAGAAATCAAATTAAAAAACAGGCACCTGTATGTGGAATGTAAACAACACTAGCAAAAATCCAGTCCACTAAGCATAATTTGTATCATGCTACTGGTATGGTGGACTGGATTTCTGCACTAGTTTTTGCGGTACAGACGTAAGAATATGTTTAACAGGTAATGATCATTTTTCACATATTATTCTTTTTTTCCCTGAACAACAGACATTCTCTGTTCATAGACTCCAGGTTGATATAAAAAGGTGGACAGAATGTCTGAATAATTCAGACTAGGAATATACAAAATTTGATTAATGGTGAATGTTTTATTCATTGTTTATTGTTATTTATTTATTTATTTTCTATTTTCTTGTGATATGGGAAGGTTTAATGATTGATAAATAAAAAAGGCTAAGAGTCTGAAAGAAGACCCTTTTTGCTTTTTCTATTATTCAAAATATGATGTGAATGCAAAGTATCAAAATTCCTTTTGAGTTGTGTAATTATTATGAAATGTAGTCATATTGTGAATAAGACAAGCATTATTGCTTAATCTAATCTGCTTTTTGTAATAGAATTTTCTTTCAGGTCGGACTGGAAATATTTGAAATTCTTTGACAAAATACAGAGCATTTTTATAATCGAAAAATGAGACTTTTACTGTTTTTATCATACTGCATGTAAAGTGCTGAGATTTCAAATCAACACTATAAATGCTAAAACACTTTGTTTCCCAACAAATCTGTTTTCTACCTACACGTCTACATCCCTATGACAACTATGAAGAAAATGGCAGACAGTTGTGTTGAGTGGCAGTCAAACAGAACGCTGGTCCAGTGTCTTGATTGCCTCTTCACGAACAGCCTTGACACTGATGTCACATTTGTACTCAAAAGAACATGAAGAAGGGAAAGATAACACACATCTGAGAAGAATCTTTGGTTGAAGCCCAGTTGCTTGGTGGACAATACAGTGAAAGCTGTGAATTCTGTGAAGCAGGTATATCAGACCAGGCAAAGTAAACTCCAGAGCAGCATGTCTTTAGATGATGCTGATGTGGAAGTACATAAAAACTCCCTATCACTTTGTGCTAAAAATAGAACCATGACTTCAGGAAATCTAGAACATAATGTTGTGAGTAAGATCTTGAGAAAGGCATCTGTTAAGCAATCTTTTGATGTACAGAAAAAACAGTTTGTGATAATCTTTTGACAGATCCACAAAGTTTTGATTGTTGTGTTGATGCTGAGGGCAATAGTTTAATAGATTACATTACTGATGGCTCTTCTCATGGCAAAAATATCTCACCAGCTCTTGCTCCCATTGTCACAACTACAGAATTTGTTATCTGTGGTAAACAAAGTGTTACCTAGGTGAGCGAGGGATATCCATCTAAATCTGTAGTCACTGACAATCATCACACCCAAGTCATCAAAACTCTTACTGCTGGTAAACATGGACAAAGTACAGTCCAAGACTCCAATGATCTTGATCAGCAGATACCAGACCTACAGACAGATGTCATAAATAGCTATGGTTATTTAGGGGAGTACACTAGTTTAGGCTGCAATGAAGGATGTATGGCCATGTCTGTGGATGGTGATGTTGACAAGGTTAATGTGGTGTCCACAGCTCAGGGAGTGACTGATGAGTTGGTCTCTCCTTTACATCAGAAAGCACAATCTTCTCTGTGTTAGCCATTTTCATTCGCAATTTTAATGAAAAATTGTTGATAAAAGTATGTTATAACTGTTTTATCAGATCATCAATAATACTCTCATCATTTTAATATTCTTTTTGTTTTGTAAACTTATAATCATTAAAAATTCTAAACTGTCTGATTATCTCCCATACACACCACACTGTCTGATTATCTCCCCTACACACCAAACTGTCTGATTATCTCCCCTACATACTAGACTACACACCACATTGTCTGATTATCTCCCCTACACACCACATTGTCTGATTATCTCCCCATACACACTAGACTGTCTGATTATCTCCCCTAAACACTAGACTGTCTGATTATCTCCCCTACACACCACACTGTCTGATTATCTCCCCATACACACCACACTGTCTGATTATCTCCCATACACACCACACTGTCTGATTATCTTTCCATACACACCACACTGTCTGATTATCTCCCATACACACTATACTGTCTGATTATCTCCCCTACACACTAGACTGTCTTATTATCTCCCCTACACACCACACTGTCTGATTATCTCCCTTACACACCACACTGTCTGATTATCTCCCCTTCATACTAGACTGTCTTATTATCTCCCCTACACACCACACCGTCGGATTATCTCCCTTACACACCACACTGTCTGATTATCTCCCCTTCATACTAGACTGTCTTATTATCTCCCCTACACACCACACTGTCTGGTTATCTCTCCTACACATCACACTGTCTGATTATTTCCCCTACACACTATACTGTCTTATTATCTCCCCTACACACTAGACTGTCTGATTATCTCCCCTACACACCACACTGTCTGATTATCTCCCCATACACACCACACTGTCTGGTTATCTCCCCATACACACTATACTGTCTGATTATCTCCCCTACACACTAGACTGTCTTATTATCTCCCCTACACACTAGACTGTCTGATTATCTCCCTTACACACCACACTGTCTGATTATCTCCCCTTCATACTAGACTGATTATCTCCCCTACACACCACACTGTCTGATTATCTCCCCATACACACCACACTGTCTGGTTATCTCCCCATACACACCACACTGTCTGATTATCTCCCATGCACACCACACTGTCTGGTTTTCTCCCCTACACACCACATTGTCTGATTATCTCCCCTACACACCACACTGTCTGGTTATCTCCCATACATACCACACTGTCTGATTATCTCCCACACAACAAGCTGTCTGATTATCTCCCAGACACACCACACTGTCTGATTATCTTCAATTCACACTAGACTGATTGTCTCCCCTACACACCACAGTCTGATTATTTTTCCTGCACACTAGACTGTCTGATTATCTCCCCTACACAACAAGCTGTCTGATTATCTCCCCTACACACCACACTGTCTGATTATCTCCCATACACACTATACTGTCTGTTTATCTCCAATACACACTAGACTGTCTGATTATCTCCCCTTACACACTAGACTGTCTGATTATCTCCCCTACACACTAGACTGTCTGATTATCTCCCCTAAACACAAGACTCTCTGATTATCTCCCCTACACACTAGACTGTCTGATTATCTCCCCTAAACAATAGACTGTCTGATTATCTCCCCTACACACCACACTGTCTGATTATCTCACCATACACACCACACTGTCTGATTATCTCCCCCACACACTAGACTGTCTGATTATCTCCCCTACACACTAGACTGTCTGATTATCTCCCCTAAACACTAGACTGTCTGATTATCTCCCCTACACACCACACTGTCTGATTATCTCCCATACACACCACACTGTCTGATTATCTCCCCCACACACTAGACTGTCTGATTATCTCCCCTACACACTAGACTGTCTGATTATCTCCCCTACACACTAGACTGTCTGATTATCTCCCCTAAACACTAGACTCTCTGATTATCTCCCCTACACACTAGACTGTCTGATTATCTCCCCTACACACTAGACTGTCTGATTATCTCCCTCACACACTAGACTGTCTGATTATTTCCCCTACACACTAGACTGTCTGATTATCTCCCCCTACACACTAGACTGTCTGATTATCTCCCCTACACACTAGACTGTCTGATTATCTCCCCCAACACACTAGACTGTCTGATTTTCTCCCTCACACACTAGACTGTCTGATTATCTCCCCTACACACCACACTGTCTGATTATCTCACCATACACACCACACTGTCTGATTATTTCCCCTACACACTATACTGTCTGATTATCTCCCATACACACTAGACTGTTTGATTATCTCCCCTAAACACTAGACTGTCTGATTATCTCCCCTACACACCACACTGTCTGATTATCTCCCCTAAACACTAGACTGTCTGATTATCTCCCCTACACAACAAGCTGTCTGATTATCTCCCCTACACACCACACTGCCTGATTATCTCCCCTACACACTAGACTGTCTGATTATCTCCCCCAACACACTAGACCGTCTGATTATCTCCCCTACACACTAGACTCTCTGATTATCTCCCCTACACACTAGACTGTCTGATTATCTCACCATACACACCACACTGTCTGAATATCTTCCCCACACACTAGACTGTCTGATTATCTTCCCCACACACTAGACTGTCTGATTATCTCCCCTACACACTAGACTGTCTTATTATCTCCCCTAAACACTAGACTGTCTGATTATCTCCCCTACACTCCACACTGTCTGATTATCTCCCCACACCACACTACACACTACACACTGTCTGATTATCTCCCATACACACTATACTGTCTGATTATCTCCCCTAAACACTAGACTGTCTGATTATCTCCCATACACACCACACTGTCTGATTATCTCCCCCACACACTAGACTGTCTGATTATCTCCCCTACACACTAGACTGTCTGATTATCTCCCCTAAACACTAGACTGTCTTATTATCTCCCCTACACACCACACTGTCTTATTATCTCCCCTACACACCACACTGTCTGATTATCTCCCCCACACACTAGACTGTCTGATTATCTCCCCTACACACTAGACTGTCTGATTATCTCCCCTACACACTAGACTGTCTGATTATCTCCCCTACACACTAGACTGATTATCTCCCCTACACACTAGACTATCTGATTATCTCCCCCAACACACTAGACTGTCTGATTTTCTCCCCCTACACACTAGACTGTCTGATTATCTCCCTTACACACTAGACTGTCTGATTATCTCCCCCTACACACTAGACTGTCTGATTATCTCCCTTACACACTAGACTGTCTGATTATCTCCCTTACACACTAGACTGTCTGATTATCTGCCTTACACACTAGACTGTCTGATTATCTCCTATATACACTGAGCACGTCTCCTTGCTACTGACAGTTTGATCAACACTTTTATCTCTGAATTTGTGTTGGTCATAATGAGCACTTGTCTCCAGTATAGGATTAATATCTGTCAATGATCGATTCTTTGTCCTCTGATAGTTTGTTTGATTAAAGTGACGAATGATTCAACATTATTGAAATAGGAACTGTAATTGTTCAGGTGTTTGTGGAACTGTTGCGACTTCAAACGGGACCTGTGTTATTCCAAATCTGTTAGATGATAGTATTGCTATCGGTAAATCATGCACAGCCCAATATAAAAGGAGTAAAGGTGAGAAATGTGACTAGAAACGGGAGAAAAGAGAATCACAATAAAAATATATAATGATAAAAGAGACACTAGAGAAAACGCCTATGGTGGAAGTGAAGGAAATTGAAAAGAGTAATGTAAAAGAAGTACCCAGAAAGAGGAAGAAATGTGCAGAGGAAAAGACATTTACAATGAAAGAACAGAGAAAAGAAGTGGAAAATGAGTATGATGGACCAAAAACGAGCAAAACAAGTGTTTCTGGAGAGATATTTAGCTCTGCTATTTCTAATCTGATACACAGGGCTATGCAAGGAAACACACGTTTGTCACATTTGTGGTAAAAGTTTCAAATTGCCGCATTCTCTCCGTTACCACTTAATAAGGCATCCAACCGAAGAGCAACGACACTGTAACATCTGTGATAAGTGGTATGCAACAGCACTATCTTTGAAACAACATCTTAAATGTAATAAAACTGATAATATAAAGTCTTGTGCTTGTGGTTTGGTGTGCAAAACGAAAAAGCAATATCTTGATCACACGAGAAAAAGACACTCTGAAAAAGAAATTGGAAAGTATAAATGCAGAAAGTGTTGTGAGAGGTTTGTGTTTACTAGGCATGAAAAGAATTTTCAATTGGAAACACAGAAACGACGGAAAATGGAGTCAAATATAGATTCTTATACATACCAGCAGGCTGAAGGATTCAGTAGTTCAGAATCACATTTCAAGATTTGTAATATACATAAAAAAAGCAATAAACTGGATGTTGCCGAGTCTAAGTCCAGACATTCTGATGAAAGAAAGGATTTGTAGTCAAAGCTTTGATCAAAAAGAAAAGTAAAATAGACAGCACAAGAATCATAAGACTGAAAAGGAGTATGAGTGTATAGTGTAAGAAGGTGTTTGTAAAGAAATGCTACCTTGACAGACACTACAAGCATCACTCTGGCCAGTGGTACGTCCCTGTAATATGTGTGATGAGTGATTTGACAAGAGGATACAGCTGCTGCAGCACCACTTCCGTCAAATGGTAAGTTTATGCAAACATGTATACTTTTTCTTTTTCCTTCAGGGCTGGGGAACCTCCCGATGCCATCTGTCAAAAACACGTGTGTGAGTCGACGGAAGTAAACATTGCCGCAAAACAGTTCGGTCTTTGTCGTAATATCACAAGATGACTAAGTTGTAATAACGAGATAACAAAGTCGTAATTATGAGATAGTTAAGTCGTAAATACGAGATAACGTAATCGGAATTACGAGAGAGTATGTCGTAATATCGAGATAACTAAGTCGTAATTACGAGATAGCTATGTCGTAGTTACGATATGTTTAGTCGTAATTACGACTTAAAAAAAATTAACTCATGAAAAAAGTGGCACTAACCGGCTTCCGTAGAAAAACGCCCGCTATCGAGTCTAATTTTTTCCCATAAAGGTGAACGTATATGTCAGATATATGCGTGTGTACAGACAACCGACTCGGGCAATTTGACGAAATCCTGCGATTCCAAACTTTTCATTGAATGCAGTAGAGCATAATTATTATATATATTTCAAATTACTAAAACCAATGCGATAATGCATCTCGTCAGATCGATAATTACATATTTACACATTTTTCGATCGTTATCACATAAGGAACATGTCATATTCAACGTCTTCATTCGATCGTTATCACCTGAAAAACATCTTCTACGTCATATATGTTGTCGTCATTCGATTATTCTCATGTGAAATCATAAAATATACCAGTTCTACTAACCTGTGAAATTATTTAAAGAGGCAAGCGTATCATTGTTCTGATTAACATGAAACTATTTATCTTAGAAACGGAACTTATACAGCAGCTTCAAATATTTAGCTTTAATTTTGTTTTTAAGAAAATCAATGATCAATATTATTGTAATAGTACCAGAACTTAAATATCATTTATTTATTTTTCGTTTTCAGGGCTCTTGAAAGTGTTGATGTTATTTAGGTAATACTGAGTCGTGAAAACACAATTGCGTGAATTCAGATAAAGAATTTTCACCAATATATTAAATATATTAAAATCCTGATTATTATATTCTACATAAATAACATAATATACCGACAATTAAATATCTTAATTTAATCTAAAAGTAGACGAAACACGGGTTGATTTACACGGATGCTCCTGAAAAAAGGAGAATAAGACCAGGTGTTCCTAAAGAGCAGCTATTTCCGTTTCATCGGCAACACCTGACCATGTAAATCGTGAAAGCTATATCATGGTGCCAATGTTAACGACAGCCGAACAACCAGACATAATAAGAAGTATTGTTTAATTTTATAAAAGTGTTCTCTGACTGGAGTAGTAATTTCTTGGTTATCGATAAAACAGTTAATGAATTTATATGAACACAAAATAAGGAATAGTTGAAAGTTGACATGGATTACAGCACTTGTGAATGTTTTTATCCACGTAATTAAGTGTCAACGAAAATGTCTATTCCTGGAAAATAATTATATTTTTGAACAAGATATTAACAAAAGAAAGAAAGAAGACACCATTATGTCAACATAATTGTAATCCAAACTCTAGTTCAATAAAACTAGGGCGAAATATGAACAAAAGAAAGATTTACGCGCATATTCATGAAAAAAAATTCCAGGAGCATACGACCAGTTGTCCCGGTAAGCGTATTCTGCTTCTTCTATGTTCAAGGTAACGGGGGTCAAATTTGTTTTAAACATTTCAACGACTTCTCATACAGTTTGCAAAAAGAAATGACCTTAACCCATATTCAAGGTCATAGGGGTCAGATTTGTTCTTTTAAACGACTTCTTCTCCTAGAGACATGATGTTTGGCTGGTATGTTCCTACGAAAAAGCCCGATAAGGTTTACGAAAAGAAATGACCTTGACCAATATCCAAAGTTACGGGGTCGAAATTTTAAAAACACTTGAACAACTCCTCATGAACTAAAAGTCCTAGAGGCATGATATTTATCCAGACATACATACAAAAATATCAGTGCCGTGGGCTTTGTATTGATTATTGATAGATTATTTGAAGATATATTTTACCAAAATGACCTTGAAAAAGAGGTGAAGGTTGTTCATTTGCTCGAACTTTATACCCTTGATCCAACCATATTTCAGGCCCAATATCAGTGTCGTTTGAAGATTTTAACAAATTTGACACATTTGACCTTGAAAGTAGGCATAGGTCATTCGTTTGACTTTTGTAGCTCTTCATCCTAGCATGCTACACGTCAAGTAACACCAAATAACTTCCGGTAGATGAGCTAAAATGTGAATGTGAGATTAAATGTGAATGTGAGCTAAAATGTGAATGTGAGCTAAAACATCAGTAAACTACAAACAGTCTTTGTCTTATCGTGATGTATTAATACTAGAAAATACATTCAGTGCTAGACATTATACGCCGTCAATACCAGAAACAAAATGAGCCAGTATTAGAAATCATACGTCATCAATACCAGATAATACGTTCAGTCGATGCTAAGAACTGTAAGCCACCAATACAGAAAATACATGCTAGAAATTATACACTAATTCAACACCTCCATCAATACAACTTCGTTTTATTCACTTTCGGTGTGTAGATATTTCTTTCAATTCTTATTATTTTTTTCGCCTTTTGAAAAACAAATAATTTTAAAATAATGTTTTTGGGTGACGAGACTACAATCAATAAATCTCACAAGGTCAGTATCATTGAAACAATCCCACTTATCATACAACACAATAGTGATACACTGGGCCAGCCGCTGCAGTTAGTGGTAGTATTGGTTGAATCTGCAGTGGAGATACCTGTGCTATTAATGACATACGTGTTCTGGCTGGGATATTGCTGTGTAAAACATGGTAGTAAATTTGTTTTTCTCTCCTCTACTAGTATCTGCATATGTTGAAATTACCATTTAAAGTCCCTGTTGATTGGATAAATGAATTGCTCTTTGTTATTGATGTTTATTGGGTGCGTGCGACCAAGACGATCCAAAACTTAGGAATTTGGTGCTTAATTCCGTTTGATTGAGGGAAGAACGAATTAACATCAAATACCTAAACTATGTTTATTCAAATCGTGCATGCATATAAGATTTCTCACTTCTTCTGAAGCTCCACCATTTGGATTCAGCTCATTTTAACTTACCTGAACTTATAAAATGGTCTAAATCAAGGGTGATGGCAAGTAAATTTATCCCGAAACCTAATACCGGTTTGATTATAATTCTTAACATCATTTCAAAACATTTCAGACAGACTTTGTTCTCACTCATATGTTATTATATACTGGTAGGATAAAACTTTCTGTCTGTATGGAAGGAATATTAATAATTAAACGAAAGCATAATAAAGAATACCGTATTGAGGGGATAAATTGTGTTTTATTTGTGCGATATGAAGCTGGACGTCTTTGATGCTCGTTCGTTAGTCTGCTGGTTCCGTTGTTGTTGACCTGGTTCTCATTTGAGAACGTGATATTACTTACTTAGATTGATCAATGTTTACATGACTGGTGCTGTTGAAGAACCAGAGGAAGTTTTCTCGTTCTGAACACCTGATATTAGTCTCCATGTATTTTTTTGCGGGAGTCTCCGCGTAATCTTTCTTTTCTTGATATGTTGCCCTAGTGTGATTGAATTTGAGTTTGGTATTTTCGTGTCGTTTTGTGTCTGTATTGCCAATATTTACCATATAGAACAACGTCAGCCCATATTAATTTTAATTACGCATGAATATTGTTACTCAGCAGGTTACCCAACATTGAAATGTCCAGTTAGGAGGGGTCGTAATCATGATATGAGTTGTACGATAACCATCTAAAAGAAAACTGAAAGCTTAAAGAGGGCAGCACTTTCTCATAATGAATGCAGAGAATCTCAAAGGGATGCTTTATTTTCTGACCTGTTAGGACGACGCTAGGCTAAGTATACCTTGAATTAGATACAATCATAGAGTCGTAGAGGGATAGAAGTGACATACAGTCTTACCATGATTTACGACGGGAACTTGTGTATCAGAGTGACCAGAGGTTGGCCGTCTGTATTGGGAATGGCAATCATGAGCCAACGGTCACTGATTGCTAGTACTAGACCGGTGATCACTAGGCAGGTGACTAGGCAGATGATCACGTGATTACTAGTCAACGGTCTGATATGTATAGACCAGAAGTCACGGTCGGAGGTAATATACCGATAGTGTATACGTGACTGGCCAGATGTAAGATGAGTTGATAGTCAGTTGTTTGGAGGTTATCGTCCAAGAGTTCATATGATTGTGTGATAGGAAATCACATTTATAGTTTGTAAATATTGATACATTGTCTTCTACTGTAGAGTAGTAATATAACATATGAGCCAATTGTCTCTCGGTGACCCGAGTATGAACCCATTCGTTAACGTTACAATATGTTGGTACAGATATGTATGTTACTTACTTACTTATAGTTACTTATAGTTGATTTCCAGTACAGGAATTAAAATTTTTGAATGTGTTAGTGTTGGGTGCGTTGACTACATATTCTGGTAGGTTGTACCATACTTTCCATACTTGTTCTTGTTGTTTATTTTTAGCTCCTCGGACCGAAAGGCAGGGGATCTTTTGTTGTTCACTTTTTCTGTCCTACTTTCTGTGTCAGTCGTTTTCTCTTTAAATAATAACCAAGTTGTCGACGATATGTCGCATTCTGAAAAAAGGGGCTACACAATGTCGCTCAGTTATGTCGTTAAGGACTGAAGGTCACAGGTGTCAAATGTTTGCAAATATTCCCACTAGCGCTAATAAAGTAATAACCAAATTGAACAGTTTACAATACTTGTCGGAACCCCGATATCACGATTTCCTTTTAAACTGGTGTCCATGGATATAACGATACGTGTATTGTCGCACAATATAAGGTTTGTATAAAGAAATAATATGACAACGTTGGGGTTAGATTCAACATGATGATATGTCATGACACAAAGTAACAGTTTGAATATGCTTTTCTTTATTCCACCCAAATAAATGACATAAAAGTAGTTCATATTTAGACAAACACATGTTAAATTCAAAGGAATTCTCTAAGAAAATTTCAGTCTGTTGAAGTTATTAAGAATTAATTTTGTAAAAAGCACAAGAAGTACCAACATGAAATCAGAATCTACGTTATGGTATATGTAAGTTTATAAATACTATTTTGTTTCAAATGAGGAAAAACTAGACAACAATGTGTTATGTATAGATTTGTTCATATTGCAAAGCATGATTACTTCTTGTAACACAAGTAAGCGATACGTGATGACACTTTGCACTCTTCGAGTACTGCCGCTCTAAAGCCCGATCTGCGGTTCATATAAACGCATCGTTGCGGATTGTTGTACCCTTTCAGTTCCATACCAGTTAACACGCCGACGATTCTTCTCGCTTCTAAAATTAGAGTAGAATAAATACACGTACTTAGTATATCACTGTTTAAGTGAATCATATGGAACCATATCAACTGTATTAAAGTATATTGGAACTACGCAGTAACGATTGTGGTTCAATCTGATTAAACTTCATCCTGCCTAAAATATCACAAAACACAATTATAATTTATCTGGTCTGTGCGCATCTGGGACTAATTCAAGATTAACAAAAGACACACAAGTGAATAGCACCTTTCAATACAAATTTATATATAGACACTGTAGAGCCAAATAATGACTTAAACTGTATCGCACAGCCGTTTCATCCTTCTTGGACTCGTCTGTGATGATAACGGCCTAAACTTGTAAACCTAGCAGACGAATTTTAAGTGTGGAAAAAAATGTCATTCTGTGATAAAACTATTTCTTTTTTTTTCTTGATAAACTGGATGCAATATTCAAACATGTGATTTGAATAAATTCAAAAATGATAGTTTCATTTGCCTTTTGTAATATCTTTTAAACATTTAAATTTGAAAAATCGAAAACAAATAGAAAAAAGAGAACTATCTAAACATAAAACAAACTTGTGTTCCGAAAAGCTAAAAATTGAATAATGGCGCTAGTGCGTGTATTTTTGACTTTTGTTTCTATCGCTATGTTTATTTTCTTCTGTTAAAGAGTGTTATACATTTGTGTATCTTGCATGTAAATATGATAAGAGAAAATAGTTGTGCTGTATTTTCTCCCGAAAAAGTAAAAATAATTCATTTATTATTTACAAATCATAGATTGTTATTTGTAATGTTCTTTATCCTTTAATTTAATTTTATGTCTAATATTTTGCTTTGAACTTTTAGTCATTACATATATACTGAAACGTAACAAATGGTACATGTACAATAACTGTCGGTAAAATCAATATACTTACTGGAGTGCCTGAACCTCCTTAGAAAT
Organism: Ylistrum balloti; assembly: GCF_031769215.1. Classification (NCBI taxonomy): domain Eukaryota; kingdom Metazoa; phylum Mollusca; class Bivalvia; order Pectinida; family Pectinidae; genus Ylistrum; species Ylistrum balloti. Next base: position 23,739 of record NW_026782800.1, on the reverse strand, counting down.
TTTCCAAAGTATTCGGCTTTTTGAAAATCATGGACTAGGGATGCCCTTAGTCTTTTGCAACAATGCTGAAAATTAAACAAAAACATTCGAGAATATTTCTGAAACGAAATGTAATTTATGATTGTAAATACTGAGTATCGACTCATATAATTTCATAACAATTTTTCCGACGCAGTCTTCATTCCAGCAAGAAATGAATCTGATTTTCAGTTAATTGTGGCCAATGGATCCATAAACATTAACATGCACGATATTTGATTGGTATATGAAAGTATAATACACTGTATACCGCCAGTAAATTCCTCATTAGCAAATGATGATGTATGGAAAACTAGCAAAACAGAAGGACTTGACATGAAAAGATGAAAGACTTTTTTTATATAACATGCTTTTAATTTTTCAGCCACAACACGAAATATTTCAATACATGTAGTGAATTTTAATTTGATACCAAAATTATCAAAATAGAAATTCTAATTGTAACGGAAACCATTTCAGAAGTCCCCTCAACTACTACTGCTATCGCAAAGTAATGCTTATTGAATTTGAAAATATTTCTACTGAGCAGCTAAGCATATCTACACTAGAGCAATATACCTTACGTCTGTTGTACATACTTTATACAGCAGAGTGAGTCATCTATGACTGCTTCAACGAAGACACCCGTCATGCAATACTTGGTCGATCCAAGTAATGTCACGTTCTCAAATGAGAGCAATGTATACAACAACAGAACCAACAGGCAAACTAACGAGGGTCAAACAAGACTATACATCAGTGATATCCCATTTCTACTTTCCTGATTCCTCATTTCTGCTTTTCTTTATCTACTTTTCCATACTGCTCACCTCTGCTGTCATGTGTCTACTTTTCAACATTTCTGTCTTTGCTTTCCTTCATCTGCTTTTCCATATGAATTATCCCTGCTTTCCTACCTATTACTATATCTTTAACATCTAAAACACTGTTGTCTATTCGTAGTTAAGTCTAAGTTCGTTTTTTGTACATTTCCTTTACAGTGCTTGTTGTATATTTATATCAATTCTATAACAATTCTCTTTATCGTTTTCTTTTTTTCAATACCGTAGAGTATCCATTATATTTATATATAAAAGATAAAGATCATTATGCGAACTTTGTGGATTGTCCAAATCGGCTTCGATACACAAGTTAATATTCCTAGTTGTATGTTATACATGCCCGGTTGTCTACTAGGCATATGAGAATTATTTAATGAAAGACATACTTACTTCTGCATAGTTTTTGTTATACGTTCCTCGCGGCACCATCCCCATTGCAAATCCCCTGTATCTACGTTTGAAAATAAATCCTCTACACCTTAGCGCTATAAAAAAGGGATAGAAGGAACATTAATATCACTATACTTTATACATCAAACATAATGTCAATCTGACGTCATCTAATTCATTGGAGATTAAACAAGCACTGTATTTGGTTGGTATATGAAAGTATAGTAACAATATACGGCCAGCAAATTCCTTATTAGCACATCATGATGTATGGAAAACTAGCAGGACTCCGAAAGATCGCCTATTTTAAATGTTATTTATTGTCCAAAAACGACACAGAATTAATGGTTGTTTAAATGTATATGAATAAAAAGGTACAACTCTAGTGTGTTTGAATTTGTGGTGGTATACTGTATTAAAACCCGAGCAAGTATAACCATCATATAACACTACACCAAAGGGCTACTCCATACATGTTAAATACGTTCAATTTCAGCAACTGCCTTTGCGTACTAAATCCTTGTTTTGAATGATAATGATATAAAGGACCGATTGTGTAGCAATAAGTTTGGTTTTTTATTGACAAAATATAATTTAATACATAAATTAATAAATAATAAATAGATAAAGAAAAAATGACTGATCTACACATTTATGTGATAAAGCTCGAAATTGTAGAAAATGTTAGACCACCATAATCATATGAAATGGGCTCGTTCGCTATTAGTCGCTATAACGTATTTACAAGTATGAATGTGGTAAGGTTTTGACGAACAGCGTTGCTTACATATGACTGTGAACAAGGTTTTCAAGATATTAACCATGAGAAATATATCTTAACTGTGACTGGCCGCGAAGCTTTCAAATCATTGACCATAAGACATATCACTTACCATCAGAGACTGCCAGAGCGAGGCATCCTAACACCAACAACAACATAAAATTTCTCATCTTGTAAGGAAGTCAAAGCCTACCAAGAGGATGCTAACAGCCTCTTCACAACCCCTTTTATAGAGAAAAATGTAACTAAAATTGGCACTTTGTCAAAGTATTAATGACTGTTGGAGATGTAACACATGTTAAAATAGACAGAAAAATGTGTTTAAACTTAATTGTCTTATAATGAGTTTTTTGCGCTTATTGTGCATTGGACCGTTTATAGATACGACTGACACCTAAGCATATATGTACACCTGACGTTTATTTTTAAAAAATAATATTTGACCTTAGCAATTAATACAATATCGAAAATAATGCAAAACAACCAGTAAACTATTTTCAAAATATTAAAAAAAAAAAAAAACTAAATTGTAATGCCAATACTATTTTTCAACAGCGTCTTCTAAATTATAAACATTTATTTTATACATGACAGTTTTGTACAGTTCTTTGATTACATACTGGTTAAGTTTTTTTAAGGAATCCAAGGCTTTGATGAGTTAGGCTTAGGGTTAAGTCTTGATAGGTTATCCAGTATTAAGGCTTTGATGGGTTATCCGAAGTAAAGGATTTGATTGTGTACCCAATGTAAAGGCTTTGTGCTTTGATGGGTTACCCAATGTAAAGCCTATAATGGGTTACCCAATGTTAAGGCTTTGTGCTTGATATGTGACCCAGTGTAAAGGTTTTGTGCTTTAATGGGTTACCCAATGTAAAGCCTATGATGGGTTACCAAACGTAAAGGCTATGTGCTTGATATGTGACCCAGTGTAAAGACTTTGTACTTTAGTGGGTTACCCCTTATAAAGCCTTTGATGGGCTACCCAATTTTAAGCCTTTGATGGGTTACCCAATGCAAAGTCGTTGTGTTTTGATTGTTTACCCAATTTAAAGGCTTTGTGGTTTGATGGGTTACCCAATTTTAAGCCTTTGATTGGTTACCCAATGTAAAGGCTTTGTGTTTTGATTGATCACCAAATAATATAAAGGCTATGGGCTTCGATGGTTACTCAAGTAAAGCCTTTGATTGGTTACCCAATGTAAAGGCTTTGTGTTTTAATTGGTTACCAAATGGAAATGTTTGATTGTTTATCCAAAGTAAAGTCTTTGATTGGTTACCCGATGTAAAGGCTTCGATTGGTTACCCGAGAACAGGCTTTGATTGGTTACCTAAAGTAAAGGCTTTGATTGGTTTTCCAAAGTAAAGGCTTTGATTGATTACTCGATGTAAAGGATTTGATGCATTGCCAAAGGTAAAGGTTTTGTGCTTTGATGGGTTATCCAATGTAAAGTCTTTGATGGGTTACCCAATGTAAAAGCTTGCTGAATTACCAAATGTGAAAGCTTTGATGGGTTACCAAATGGAAAGGCTTTGATTGGTTACCCGATGTAAAGGATTTGATGGGCTACCTGATGTTCAGGCTTTGATTGGTTATCCATCGTAAAGGCTTTGATTGGTTACTCGATGTAAAGGCTTGGATTGGTTTCCCGGTGTAAAGGCTTTGATTGGTTACTCGATGTAAAGGCTTTGATTGGTTACCTAAAGGAAAGGCTTTGATTGGTAACCCAATGTAAAGGCTTTGATTGGTTTCCCGATGTTAAGGCTTTGATTGGTTACCTAAAGGAAAGGCTTTTGTTGGTTACCCGATGTAAAGGCTTTGATTGGTTACTCGATGTAAAGGCTTTGATTGGTTTCCCGATGTTAAGGCTTTGATTGGTTACCTAAATGAAAGGCTTTGATTGGTTACCCAATGTAAAGGCTTTGATTGGTTACCCAATGTAATGGCTTTGTTTGTTTACCTGATCTAAAGGCTTTGATTGGTTACCCGAAGTAAAAGTGTTAAACGGATATATTAGTAATACTCTAAGGTTGTATTTAAGGTGAAAAGAGAAACCTTATTTAAGTTAAGTTGTTTCCAATTGTTGCATTTTCGTGATTTTACTAAAAGCAATATTTAAAAGTGAAGTTCTTTTAAGGAAAGTGTCCAACAACAAACCCAGATCTAAACTGAAAGAAATCCTTCGTTCTCTTTTAATGAGTTTATTTTTCTAGGAAACGTGAATGACGTTACAACTATTTGGATGTAGCTATAAGGTAGCTTAATTCGTGAAAAACACGTCAAGCCAAAAGGGAAAGTATGCGAAGAATAAAGTCATAAAAATGACCCGAGTTTCTGGTCGACACAATCTTCCGACAGAATATTGGCATACCTATGGGAACTAACTGTGCCTTTCTATCAGCTGTTTTTTTTTTTTTTTTTTTTTGCTTTTGTTTACATACAAAGTCATTAACTTATCAAAATAGGTCACAAAGACCTTGCATTGTTTAATTTCTCTTTCAGATGTATACATCACGTCTTTTCTCTAATAACAATTTAGTGACCAAGTCCATCGTTTTAACACGATAATACGAAATAAAGGACACCTCTACATAAGTCGTTTTTCTTCAACGAAACCAACATGTACAAATATCCACCAAGCTGTATGAGAAGCATAGTGATTTCAATTTCCTTATTGTTAATGTTCCATTTCTGAATAGCATAGTCCCTGCATGATATTTATATGCCGCAGTTGATTCGATATTCAGGGGCCTGCTCCAATTACCAACATTTTCGTGCAAGAGGTGGTCAGTTACTGATGTACAAATTCATAACACCGCAATTCAAAAGATACAGATGGATGAAAATTTCGTGTAAGTTTTACGATCGTCAAAGTGATCTCAATTAATATTGTTCAGTTGTTGTTTACCTTCTTCTCGCTAGAGAATGCGACATACTACATGGATTTAACAAGATTTACATGTCGGAGTCGTCGACGAAACATAAGCTCACTAGTCATCTCTTCTTTCCTATATCTACTTTTCAAAACTAGTCATCTCTGCTTTCCTATGTCTACTTTTCAATGCTACTGATCTCTGCTTTCCTAAGTCTACTTTTCATAAACTACTCATCACTTCCTTCCTATGTCTACTTTTCATAACTACTCATCTCTGTTTTACTATGTCTATTTTTAAAACTGGTCATATCTGCCTTACTATGTCTACTGTTCAAAACTACTCATCTCTGCTTTCCTATGTCTACTTTTCAACACTACTCATCTCTGTTTTCCTATGTCTACTTTTCAAAACTACTTATCTTTGCTTTTCTATGTCTACTTTACAACACTAGTCATCTCTGCTTTCCTATGTCTACTTTTCAACACTACTCATCTCTGCTTTACTATGTCTATTTTTAAAACCAGTCATCTCTTACCTATCTCTACTTTTCAACACTACTCATCTGTGCTTTACTTTGTCTACTTTTCAAAACTATTCAACTCTTGTTTCCTATGTCTACTTTTCTAAACTACTCATTTTTGATTTTCTATCTCTTCTATTCAAAACTACTCATCTATGCTTTCCTTTGTCTACTTTTCAACACTTTTCAACTCTTCTTTTCTATGTCTATTTTTCAACACTTTTCATCTCTTCTTTTCTATGTTTATTTTTCAAAACTACTCATCTCTGCTTGCCTATGTTTACTTTCAAAACTAGTCATCTCTTAATTTTTATGTCTACTTTTCAGCAGTATTCCCCTCTGCTATACTATGTCTACTTTTCAACACTATTCATCTCTGCTTTCCAATGTCTACGTTTCCACACTACTCATCTCTTCTTTCCTATGCCTATTTTTCAACACTACTCATCTCTGCTTTACCATGTCTATTTTTAAACCTAGTCATCTCTGCTTTTTTGTGTCTACTTGTCAACACTACTCATCTCTGCTTTACTTTGTATATTTTCAAAACTAGTCCTCTCTTCTTTCCTATGTCTACCTTTCCAAATTACTCCTCTTTGCTTTTCTGTCTTCTATACAAAACTACTCATCTTTGCTTTTCTGTCTTCTATACAAAACTACTCAACTTTGCTTTCCTTTGTCTACTTTTCAACACTTTTCAACTCCTCTTTTCTATGTCTACGTTTCAACACTACTCATCTCTTCTTTCCTATGCCTACGTTTCATCACTATTCATCTCTTCTTTTCTATGTCTACTTTTGAACACTATTCATCTATTCTTTACTTTGTTTATTTTTCAACACTATTGATCTCTGCTTTACTAGTTCTATTTTTAAAACCATTCATCTCTTACCTATTTCAACTTTTCAATACTACTCATCACTGCTTTTCTATGTCTACTTTTCAACACTATTCATCTCTTCTTTCCTATGTCTACTTTTCAACACTAGTCATCTCTGCTTTCCTATGTCTACTTTTCAACACTATTCATCTCTTCTTTCCTATGTCTACTTTTCAACACTACCCATCTCTGTTTCCTATATCTACTTTTCAAAACTGCTCATTGCTTTCCTATGTCTACTTTTCAAAACTACTCATCTTTGCTTTGATATGTCTACTTTTCAACACTTCTCATCTCTGCTTTACTATGTCTATTTTTAAAACCAGTTATCTCTTACCTATGTCCACTTTTCAAAACTACTCATGACGTCTTTCCTAGGTCTACTTTTCAACACTAGTCATCTCGTCTTTCCTATGCATACTTTTCAACACTACTTATCTCTGCTTTCTTATGTCTATTTTTCAAAACTAGTCATGTTTCCTTTTCTGTGTCTACTTTTCAGCACTACTCATCTCTTCTTTACTATGTCTATTTTTAAAACCAGTGATCTCTTACCTATGTCTACTTTTCAACACTACTCATCTCTGCTTTACTTTGTCTATTTTTCAAAACTAGTCATCTCTTCTTTCCTATTTTTTCCTTTTCAAAACTAGTAATCTCTTCTTTCCTAAGTCTACTTTTCAATGCTACTCATCTCTGCTTTCCTATGTCTACTTTTCAACACTACTCATCTCGTCTTTCCTATGTCTACATTTTAACACTACTCATCTCTGCTTTCTTATGACTATTTTTCAACACTAGTCATCTCTTCTTTCCTATGTCTACTTTTCAACACTTCTCATCTCTTCTTTCTTATGTCTACTTTTCAAAACTACTCATCTTTGCTTTACTATATCTACTTTTCAACACTAGTCATCTCTTCTTTCCTATGTCTACTTTTCAACACTACTCATTGCTTTCTTATGTCTACTTTTCAAAACTATTCATCACTGCTTTTCTATGTCTGCTTTTCAACACTACTCACCTCTCCTTTACTATGTCTACTTTTCAACACTATTCATCTCTTTCTTCCTATGTCTACTTTTCAAAACTACTCTTTGCTTTCCTATGTCTACTTTTCAACACTACCCCTCTCTGTTTCCTATGTCTACTTTTCAAAACTACTCATTGCTTTGCTATGTCTACTTTTCAAAACTACTCATCTTTGCTTTGCTATGTGTACTTTTCAACACTTCTCATCTCTGCTTTACTATGTCTATTTCTAAAACCAGTCATCTCTTACCTATGTCCACTTTTCAACACTACTCATCTCTTCTTGCCTATGTCTACTTTTCAAAACTACTCATTGCTTTCCTATGTCTATTTTTCAAAACTACTCATCTCCGCTTTATTATGTCTACTTTTCAACACTACCCCTCTCTGTTTCCTGTCTACTTTTCAAAACTACTCATTGCTTTGCTATGTCTACTTTTCAAAACTACTCATCTTTGCTTTGCTATGTGTACTTTTCAACACTTCTCATCTCTGCTTTACTATGTCTATTTCTAAAACCAGTCATCTCTTACCGATGTCCACTTTTCAAAACTACTCATGACTTCTTTCCTAGGTCTACTTTTCAACACTAGTCATCTCGTCTTTTCTAGATCTACTTTTCAACACTAGTCATCTCGTCTTTCCTATGTCTACATTTTAACACTACTCATCTCTGCTTTCTTATGACTATTTTTCAACACTAGTCATCTCTTCTTTCCTATGTCTACTTTTCAACACTTCTCATCTCTTCTTTCTTATGTCTACTTTTCAAAACTACTCATCTTTGCTTTTCTATGTCTGCTTTTCAACACTAGTCATCTCTGCTTTCCAATGTCTTCATTTCAAAACTACTCATCTTTGCTTTTCTATGTCTGCTTTTCAAAACTAGTCATCTCTGCTTTCTTATGACTATTTTTCAACACTAGTCATCTCTTCTTTCCTATGTCTACTTTTCAACACTTCTCATCTCTGCTTTCCTACGTCTATTTTTCAAAACTAGTCATCTCTGCTTTCCTATGTGTACTTTTCAACACTAGTCATCTCTGTTTTCCTATGTCTTCATTTCAAAACTACTCATCTTTGCTTTTCTATGTCTGCTTTTCAACACTTCTCATCTCTGCTTTCCTATGTCTACTTTTCAAAACTACTCATCTTTGCTTTCCTATGTCTTCATTTCAAAACTATTCATCACTGCTTTTCTAGGTCTACTTTTCAACACTTTTCATCTCTTCTTTCCTATGTCTACTTTTCAACACTACCCATCTATGTTTCCTATGTCTACTTTTCAAAACTACTCATCTTTGCTTTCCTATGTCTACTTTTAAAAACTACTCATATTTGCTTTCCTATGTCTACTTTTCAAAACTACTCATCTCTGCTTTCCTATGTCTACTTTTCGACACTTCTCATCTCTCCTTTACTATGTCTATTTTTAAAACCAGTCATCTCTTACCTGTCTACTTTTCAAAACTACTCATGACTTCTTTCCTAGATCTACTTTTCAACACTACCCATCTCATCTTTCCTATGTCTACTTTTCAACACTACACATCTCTGATTGACCATGTCTATTTTTAAAACTTATCATCTCTTCTTTTCTATGTCTACTTTTCAACACTACTCATCTCATCTTTCCTATGCCTACTTTTCAACACTACACATCTCTGATTGACCATGTCTATTTTTAAAAACTAGTCATCTCTTCTTTCCTATGTCTACTTTTCAAAACTACTCATTGCTTTCCTATGTCTACTTTTCAAAACTACTCATCTCCGCTTTACTATGTCTTCTTTTCAACACTACTCATCTCTTCTTTACTATGCCTACTTTTCAACACTATTCATCTCTTTCTTCCTGTCTACTTTTCAAAACTACTCTTTGCTTTCCTATGTCTACTTTTCAACACTACCCCTCTCTGTTTCCTATGTCTACTTTTCAAAACTACTCATTGCTTTGCTATGTCTACTTTTCAAAACTACTCATCTTTGCTTTGCTATGTCTACTTTTCAACACTTCTCCTCTCTGCTTTACTATGTCTATTTCTAAAACCAGTCATCTCTTACCTATGTCCACTTTTCAACACTACTCATCTCTTCTTGCCTATGTCTACTTTTCAAAACTACTCATTGCTTTCCTATGTCTACTTTTCAAAACTACTCATCTCCGCTTTACTATGTCTTCTTTTCAACACTACTCATCTCTTCTTGCCTATGTCTACTTTTCAAAACTACTCATTGCTTTCCTATGTCTACTTTTCAAAACTACTCATCTCCGCTTTATTATGTCTACTTTTCAACACTACCCTCTCTGTTTCCTATGTCTACTTTTCAAAACTACTCATTGCTTTGCTATGTCTACTTTTCAAAACTACTCATCTTTGCTTTGCTATGTCTACTTTTCAACACTTCTCATCTCTGCTTTACTATGTCTATTTCTAAAACCAGTCATCTCTTACCTATGTCCACTTTTCAAAACTACTCATGACTTCTTTCCTAGGTCTACTTTTCAACACTAGTCATCTCGTCTTTTCTAGATCTACTTTTCAACACTAGTCATCTCGTCTTTCTTATGTCTACATTTTAACACTACTCATCTCTGCTTTCTTATGACTATTTTTCAACACTAGTCATCTCTTCTTTCCTATGTCTACTTTTCAAAACTAGTCATCTCTGCTTTCCTATGTGTACTTTTCAACACTAGTCATCTCTGCTTTACTATGACTACTTTTCAACACTACTCATCTCTGCTTTCCTATGTCTTCATTTCAAAACTACTCATCTTTGCTTTTCTATGTCTGCTTTTCAAAACTACTCATCTTTGCTTTCCTATGTCTTCATTTCAAAACTATTCATCACTGCTTTTCTAGGTCTACTTTTCAACACTTTTCATCTCTTCTTTCCTATGTCTACTTTTCAACACTACCCATCTATGTTTCCTATGTCTACTTTTCAAAACTACTCATCTTTGCTTTCCTATGTCTACTTTTAAAAACTACTCATATTTGCTTTCCTATGTCTACTTTTCAAAACTACTCATCTCTGCTTTCCTATGTCTACTTTTCGACACTTCTCATCTCTCCTTTCCTATGTCTACTTTTCAAAACTTCTCATTGCTTTCCTATGTCTACTTTTCAAAACTACTCATCTCCGCTTTACTATGTCTTCTTTTCAACACTACACATCTCTGATTGACCATGTCTATTTTTAAAACTAGTCATCTCTTCTTTCCTATGTCTACTTTTCAACACTACTCATCTCTGCTTTCCTATGTCTACTTTTCAACACTAGTCATCTCTTCTTTCCTATGTCTACTTTTCAACACTACCCATCTCTGTTTCCTATGTCTACTTTTCAAAACTACTCATTGCTTTCCTATGTCTACTTTTCAACACTACTCATCTCTGCTTTACTAGTTCTATTTTTAAAACCAGTCATCTCTTACCTATGTCCACTTTTCAAAACTATTCATCACTGCTTTTCTATGTCTGCTTTTCAACACTACTCATCTCTTCTTTCCTATGCCTACTTTTCAACACTACACATCTCTGATTGACCATGTCTATTTTTAAAACTAGTCATCTCTTCTTTCCTATGCCTACTTTTCAACACTACACATCTCTGATTGACCATGTCTATTTTTAAAACTAGTCATCTCTTCTTTCCTATGTTTACTTTTCAAAACTACTCATCTCTGCTTTCCTATGTCTACTTTTCAACACTACTCTCTTCTTTCTTATGTCCACTTTTCAAACTTTTCAACTTTTCAACACTACTGCTTTCCTATGTCTACTTTTCAACACTACTCACCTCTGCTTTCCCACGTCTATTTTTCAAAACTAGTCATCTCTGCTTTACTATGTCTACTTTTCAACACTTCTCATCTCTGCTTTCCTATGTCTAATTTTCAACACTATTCATCTCTTCTTTCCTATGTCTACTTTTCAACACTACTCATCTCTGCTTTCCTATGTCTAATTTTCAACACTATTCATCTCCTCTTTCCTATGTCTACTTTTCAACACTTCTCATCTCTGCTTTACTATGTCTACTTTTCAACACTACTCATCTCTGCTTTCCTATGTCTAATTTTCAACACTATTCATCTCCTCTTTCCTATGTCTACTTTTCAACACTTCTCATCTCTGCTTTCCTATGTCTAATTTTCAACACTATTCATCTCCTCTTTCCTATGTCTAATTTTCAACACTACTCATCTCTGCTTTCGTTTATCTTTCATATTGTCAAGGACAATTGGCACCTTTTCAAAGAATGAGAAACGTTTTTGAAATGTAACACATGTAAAGATGAAAGAAAATAAAGTGCTTAATGTATTTATTAGGAAACCTGTAGCGGATATTATGCACCGAACCGTTTACAGATACGTAGTATGACCTCAATATACACGTGCACGTGACGTTCATTTTTAGAAATCAAACAACATTTTTATTTACAAATTGATATAATCAGGAGGAAAAAGTTATGTGGAAGCACTATTGAATGTTATTGAAATTACTCGATTTCTTATTAGTTTAACAAGAAAACTTGTAATAAGTATTTATCTATAACTATATAATTGGGGTTACTCAATGCTGTGATACATGATACATCGGAAGGGATGAAACATTTTATAAACACTAACATATATGAATATGTGCAAGTATATGATTTTTGTATTCATCAGTTGTATACAAAAAACATGTTAAGAGAGAGCATACAATAAATGTAGATAAAAGTGTCCCAACTGAGCTTCATTCTCTAGTCTTCACATCTATCTGAATTGAGCCTTCACTTTGCGATAATCTTGTTGTCGTGTCTTGACCCAAAACGGTTTTTCACAGAACATATCACACATCATGGCGGTACAAACTACTTTTTTTATTATTATTGCGCTGGGCGGGACTATTTTTAGGAGCCGGACAAGGAAATTCCGGATTCACATGCATGATATAGTAAAATACATCACACTTGTCATTGATGCATGGAAATCATTCGTACAGGTTTTTGTAACATATTTATAAGTTATGTGAACAGAAAATACCTTTGCTCATCAAAAGTTTGTTGTCCATTCACTATTCTACATTGCTGCCGCCATCTTGTTACTCCGAGTTAAGAAACTGACGATGTTTTAACGTGATAACGTGATCTTTTTCCAAAATTTTGTTTTGGTGGAGAAAACGAATTTATTGGGAAGTAAACATCAATTTGGGCTTTTTTAAAATTAATAAATAGATAAAGTGACAGAGCAAAAAGTGAGTAGTTAACAATATATTAGATTAGAGAGTGTTTCATTTGTACTTGATCTTTTAGAACTTTACAATACTGACTCCTTAGAAGTTAAAACGTCACAGACAACCAATTCCGAAATGGCGATGGAATAAGAAAGTAGCCGACACATATGAACATATCAAACAACATAGATTTTGGCAAGTGAACTTTGTACAATGTTCCTGTGAGATCATCTAATCCAGATCAGCTGTTAACCATTATTGTTTAACATAATATAATGATATAAATACATATTCGATCATTATTACAGGTAATGTATATTCCAGTGTAAATAAAACCTGAGGTAAGAATTCCCCAGTGTCGGGGGATATATAGTGTCACCGTTGTCTCGTCCTGTTCCGTTCAAAACCAATGTCATATGTCGTTCTCACAGACTTGATATTCATACCGAAGTATCCATGCAGCGCGGCCACACATTATTACGATAGTCGTCCGTCAAGGTTTATGGAAATAAATCATCAAACAATATTCTTTATATACGTGCTAGCGGGGACATTTATGTCTCACGTTATTTAGTTTTGATTTTGTTCAGTTTAAGGATTTCACAACAATTGCAACACATACTGATTTAATTTCATCACTTTTATAGGGTCGGATGTGGGAGGAAACCCGAGTGACCGGAAACTCTTACGTTATCGGGTAAACCGCAGGGGCGTAGCCAGCCCAGCAGAAATGTGTAAACACAGGCGAGGGGTCTGAATTTGATAATTTCAAAGATGTTTTTAATCGTTTTTTGAGACATTTTTTTTATTTATTTAACAACAAACTTCAACCCCTGATATTTATTTTCAACCTTAGTTTTTGTAATTTTGTCCGACATACTCTATGCACGGATTTTTTTATGTGTAAGCCCGTGCTTTTTCTTTCTATGGAAGACACGCCCCTGAACCGGTCTTCGAGATGATCCACCTTCTTGTGACTTAGCATGTGTACATTCGTCCGATTAGTGGTCCATGAACACATTTCTTTGGTATCATGTTTAGTTAATGAAAGAAAATTTCATATTCATGAAATATTACTCTTTTTCTTTACAACTTGGATTGACCAGGGCTTACATGGAGGTTTTCGTCTATGAAGCAGAAGGCGCACACTCTTCCAGAGCACCTAAGTTTATTAT